>NC_043713.1:59515503-59537733 GCF_006229205.1 Suricata suricatta | reverse complement strand
CTCCCCGGCTTTTCGCGCGCCCCCACCCCCGGCCTCGCCCTCTGGGGCCGCTCCGCCTCCGGGCGCGGCGGGCCTGGCGCCTCCCTCCTCCCCGCCCGGCTCCCGCTCCTCGTCCCCTAGGCCTCCCTTCCCCGGCACCACGCCGCTGGTGCCCCGCCGAGGCTCGCCTCCCTCTGGGCCCTCATCCTCGGGCGGCCTCGACGCCGCGCCGTCCTAGGAGAGAGAACAGAAAGGGGAGCTGAGGGACACTTTGCCGGGGAAGCCTGGCCCGGCCTGGAAATGGGCCAGTCCCTCGGGCGCCCACCGAAGCGAGTTTGGGGGCGGAGATAGCGTGAGACCGAGGAGACTTCAAAAGTGGGGAGGCTGGTGAGAAGGACCCAGGTTCCGGCCCCTCCCTGCCCCCACTTTGCTGCCCCCGATCGCTGGCCCTTCCCGGAGGGAAGGCGCTGAGCCGCCAAGGCAGCGGGATCCCACTCGGAGTCGCTTGGGGTGGGTTCCGGGGACGCGCGGACTGGCGGGGCCGGTCTGCCGCTCGGCAGCTGCGGGTGCGCTCGGCCCCCGCCCGCTCCCCGCCCGCGCCGCGGGGTCAAACCCTGCCCGAGATGGCTTTGGGACATGAAAAGTGGAGTTTTTCGGTGTGACGGTGACACTCGCCCCCTGCCGCCCCCGCCTCCTCCTACACTCCTAACGGCGGGCTTTGGCTCTTATGTCCTCGCTTTTCTGCGTCTCCGTCTGGAAATACAAATACCATTCCATTTGGACAACTCCGAATCGTTTGTAGTGGGGTTTAGTTAAAAGTGAATACCTGGCTCCATCTGACAATGAACACACACACACACACACATGCTGCACAGTCGTCGCCCAATCCTCTCCACTGGGAATCAGCGATGAAAACCTCTTGGGCCCCAGGAGGGCTCAGAGGGCCGAGTTCTACCCCCTGCCGGGTCCCCAACCCTCCCTACTCCTGGGTGCCATGGACTCCCTTCTGCTGTTGCCGGGTAGGTATGCCTGTGCGGCTGTTCTTTGAGTCAGCGCCGTGCTGGAGGAATGAGGACGCTAGAAGGAATGTTTAATCACATAGGTCTCTCTCTATCCTCAGGGGGCCACCAGGAGTCCCGCGGAGTCCCAATGGAATGAGCTAAGCGTGGTCTCTGGGCACTAGGAGACCACTTTGCCTCTGCAAAGCATGGCTCCATGTTTCTTTTATAACCTGGTGCAGCCCTGACTTCTTTGAACTTCACTCCTCCTGCTTCCCCGTGCCAGGGTTTGCTGGACATTGCCCCCCCCCCACCCCGTTTCCTTCATACCCTCCAGCAGGTAACAGCCCCACTCGTTAGTGCCTGCCATCTGGGCCCTCTAGGCCCTGGCCCCCACCCTCCTTGCTCCGTTGCCCTGGTTCTTCCCCTAACCCCCACTGTCAGCTCCACCCAGCCTGGACCCCTCTGCTGCCGCCTCCCTCCCAGGCATGCTCACCACTGATAGCCCACACCTGGAACTCTCTCCAGTCCACTCCTGTGGAGTTCCAGCTGGCAGGGCTTACTCCTGTGCCCGTGCGGCAGATACTCAGTGTATGCCTGGGGGAATCATGGCTACTTCTGGACATGAATTAGACCCTTGGGGAGCAATCATCCCTCTTCCAGGCAGTCTTGTGTGGTAGAATGGAATGACCACCGGGTGGTGAGTCAGGGTGACTTGGATTTCAATTCTGGTTCCGTTTCCAATTAGCTTTGTGTTCACTCAAATTCTCTGGGCTTCAGTGTATTCATGTGTAAAATGAAAGGATTATCCGAGGGGCTCTGATTCTGTGGCACCTTCAGTTGGAATGTACATCCCCCAGAGACTTTTGCATGTGTTGCCCTGTGTGAGCACTTTAGGTAGAAGGACTCCGAAAGCCTGGACCCCACCCCCTCCCCGGCCAAATGGAAATGCCACACAAAGAGGAAGCAACAATATTCTTTTACCCGAACCAGCAGTTTCTTTTTAATTATACGAAAACTTTGGGAAAGTCCTAATGTGCATCTGTGCTTGGAAAGAGGTAGAGAACTTAAAAGCATGTTTTTTTTGGAGTTTTCCAAATGTTTCCAGTTTTAAGGATTAATTTCTTTAACATTTGGGTCCCTTGCCCTGACCCCACCCCCACCCTCTGCAATGCCAGGAAAGCAGGTGAGGGCCTCACAGCCCTGCCCACACTCCAGCATCAAACGTTAGGCCTGAGATGAGCTGGCTGTCCTCTCCTGAGCAGTCAGCACCTTATTTAGGCTGTTTGTTGCCATTTCCCAATTGAGTTATTGACTCCAAGTAAATGCTCCCAGCCTCCAGCCTCCAGCCCCAACTTTCAGCTTGCCCCCGCCCTTTCCCGTTCCACCTCCATCCCACACTGGAAGAGCCTCCTGTGCTCCTGTGAACACCTCATTCCCCCCAACCTCCCTCCCAGCCGTCCCTGGGCCACCCCTTCATGCACATCAATGTCACTGTCAACCGTGGGGGTTGGGGGTCCTGGAAGCAGGTTGGGATGTTCGTACAGGGCACCTTCCCATCCTGGGTGCTGAAGCAGTAGTCTGGGCCCCCAGTGGGCACATCCTAGGGGCCATGCAGGAAGGGGTGCAGCCAAGGCCTGGGCCCTCTGGTGTGTGGCAACATGTTAACAATGGGTGTTATGTTATTATTGCATTATCTTCTCAACTTTCCCATAGGTTTGTAAACTTCTCAGATGCAGCCGTGGTGGCTGGAATGGCATAGTCCAGTGAACAGAGGACACAGACGTCCTGGCCACAGTCTCAGTTTCTGTTGGTAAAAAGCTGCTGCCAAAGGTATGATAGGGAGCTGTTTTCCCTTCGTGGGCACAGAGAAGGGATGGATGAGTACAAAGTTCCATGTGGCTGAGAAAAAGTGCCTCTAAGAGGGGAAGTGGACCTCCCGGAAGGGCTGCCAAAGGCTGGTCTTTGAAAACAGAGCACAGTCTCTCTAATCCATTCTGAGTCAAGTGTGATAAGAGAGGGAAGATGTGAATCCCCGTTCATTCTAGAGTTCTGAGGTGCCCCCGTGATGTCAGCTGGGTAGTTAGGGGCACAGGTCCTTCGGCAAAGGTGGAGGCTGGATCTCCACCGACATGAACTAAGCAGCCACCTGTGCCTGCCTAGGAGCCAGTAAGCTGCTAAAGCTGCCTCACAGTTGTAGGCAGATGGATAAGCTAAGGGCCAAAGAACCGAGGAGGCTAGGCCCGGCTCTCACACGCAGCTCTCTCCCCACCCCCCATGGAGTTTCTATGAGTTCATCTGGACAGTGGTGACAGTCAGGTGACGGGGCACACCCACCCACACTCCCCCTCTGGCTGCTTTTGTATTGGGTTAGGAACAAAAATAAAGATCCTGTTTTACATACCTTTGCTAGACATAACAGGTTTGGGATGTGTGATTAGAGAATATCTTTGTTTTTATGGAATCGCTAATTCCCTGGAGTGTGAGAGGAATAGCATGTGGTGTGGGGCTGTGTGCAGCCTGTTCTGCTCTACATGGGAAGTGAATCAGAAAGTTAACTGTGACTCTTAACCCTGCATCCTGTACGTTCTAGGTTTAGATAAAATCTGTTTTCCCATTACCCGTGAGAGAGTAAGACCAGATGATCTTAAAATTTCCTTGTAGCTCTCACTTCCTGTAACTGATCAATCCCTGTCCTAACTTAAATCAGTCAAGAACCAGCTGATCTAGAATGCAACCTCATTGAGGTGCCTGGGTGGCTCAGTCGGTTAAGCCTCCGACTTCAACTCACGTCATGATCCCATGTTAGTTGGTTCGAGCCCTGCATTGGGCTCTGTGCTGACAGCTCGGAGCCTAGAGCCTGCTTTAGATTCCAGGTCTCCCTGTCTCTCTCCCCTCCCCCTCTCATGCTTTGTCTCTCTCTGTCTCAAAAATAAATAAAACATTTTTTAAAACTTTAGAATGTGACCTCATTGTCCAACGTCACCTATTTCTAAGAGAGCAGTGAGCATATATCCATGAAGTACACCATGAAGAATAAACATTCCTGCATAGAACTGAGTGTAGGAAATCAACTGTATAACAAATATGATGTGACATGTCTCCGATGGGAATGGAATTGTGGCCATGTTGTATGGCAATGAGGGAAAAATGCATGGCACGTCTTGCTGTAGTCAAATGGCTTTACCCAGAGCCCAACCTACCTTTGCTATTTTCCCAGTCATGGAATCAGCTCTAACACTGCCCATTTTCTCTGATACTGTACACAATATACGACTTCAGTATGTTCTAGAAGGAAGGGCTCTGCCTGAGGTGACAGATCCCTGCCTGATGTGAGCCTCAGCTACTTACTCAGCAACACGATGGGGGGGGGGGGAGCAACCAGATACAAAGATCTTGAGTGCAAAGGTCTAGGGCTCTGCCAGCACCCCAGGCCACACTCATGGGACCTCCCCCCTCACTCTGGCCCCTTATCTTACACACTCACACACACACACACACGTGACAAGGTGTGCAGGGATTAGGGGCTGAGGCCACAGCAATAAACCCAGCACTGTGGAGGAGGGCGGAGAAGGGCTGGGAGGAGCTGAGGCCCTCATGGGAGCTGCCTAGGAGAAGGGGCTCTGGAATATCCCAGCCAGGTGACTTAGGCTGGAGGCAAGGGGACATAAGTAAAGGTGCCTTCATCTAGGGATTAAAAAATTTTTGTTTTAATTTAATTCTTAGAGAGAGAGAAACAAAGCATGAGTGAGGCAGGGGCAGAGAGAAAGGGTGACGCGGAATCTGAAGCAGGTTCCAGGCTGTGAGCTGTCAGCACAGAGCCTGATGTGAAGTTCGAACCCACAGACCGTGAGATGATGACCTGAGCTGAAGTTGGACCCTCAACCGACTGAGCCACCCAGGCGCCCCTAAAAAAAACTTTTTAACATTTATTCATTTTTGAGAGTGAGAGAGACAGAGTGTGAGTGGAGGGGCAGAGAAGGTGGGAGACACAGAATTAGAAGCAGGATCCAGGCTCTGAGCCATGAGCACAGAGCCCCAGGCGGGTCTGGAACTCACAGATTGCAAGATCACGACCTGAACTGAAGTCAGATGCTTAACTGACTGAGCCATCCAGGCGCCCCTATAGTGTAGTATTAGTTTCAGGAGTCGAATTTAGAGATTCATCACTTACATGTAACACCCAGAGCTCAACCTAACAAGTGCCTTCCTTACTGCCTCTGACCCATCTAGCCCCTCCCCTGCCTGCCTCCACTCCAGCAACGTTTCCTGGCAGTGTTTTATTCTACAACTAGTTTTCTTAAACTTCATTAGGTTCATGTTGCCTGTGTGCTTTAAAACAAATGAACTTTGTAAATGTAGCTTCTTTGTGTTTGTATGGTGCCTCATAAAACCATCCTGAACGCGCACCGTCTTAGAGAGTATTCTAATTATTGTTCTTATTATTCTAATTTTTCCCTTCTGTTTGGCTCTTTCGGTCATTTCCTATTTTCCACTACTATCAATAATGCTCAACAAACATCTTTGTGCGTGAAGTATTTTTGAATTTAGAATTGAAGATTTGTTCCTAAAAGTGCAATTACTGGATCAAATGCTATGATTACAAGGATTTTTTTTGAAGATTATTTTTATTTATTTATTATTATTTTATTTTTTAATAGTTTATTTTCAAATTGGTTTCGATAATACACCCAGTGCTTCTCCCCCACAAGTGCCCCCCACCATGACCATCACCCCCTTCCCTCATTCCCCTCCCCCTTCAGTCCTCGGTTCCTTTTCAGTATTCAATAGTCTCTCATGATTTGTGTCCCTCACTCTCCCCAGCTCTCTCTCCCTATGGTCCTCTGTTAGGTTTCTCCTGATTATAAGGATTTAGGTCCATGATGTCAGTCGTCTTTCCGGAAGAGAGGCCCAGAGAGTATCTGTGCCGGGAAGACCTCATTGCAACCTGAGGGTGAGGGTCTTTATGAGGAGGGAGACCCTCACCAGCCCCCAGCCTTCTCTCCGGGTCTCCGATGCCTGGAATTCTTTGAGACAGAGACAAAGTCTGTGCTTTTGCCTTAAAGAAGAAATGCTTTAGAGGTGCAGCTGGCAGAGACTTGAAGTCTGGCGTGTGTGACTGAAGGTGTGGGGCCCCTGCCCCAACAGAGAGTGGGGTCCCTGGGAGCCCCCGCATGCCGCCGAGGAAGGGAAGGGCACCCGCGCCAGCTCTACCCGGAGTCCGGCCTCAGGTGAAGGAACCTTCGCCAACACAGCTCTATTTGACCCCACTGGGCCACTTTACTGGCACCCCTCTGACGAGGACAACTTCATTTGCAAAGTGTTCTCTGTCCCTTTCTATGAGACTTCTGCAGCGTCCTCTCCTTGGGAATGTTAGAGCACCCAACTCTCCCACTAAGTAAAGTGAAGTGACTGGGATTAGTGGGTCATAGAGCTTGGAGATTGGACAGTGGGTTTAATTTCAGCTCTGCCACGAAGGGAAGTGGGGGACACAATTCCGGCCCTTCGGGATCGTTGGGCACATTGTGTGGGAATGTAAACATTCTTTTCATTTGATGTCTGGCATACAACAGGCACTCAGCATGTTTGTCTCAAAGTATGTTCCATATAAATGATTAATCTCTCAGTCCTAGAGTTACAGAAGACAACCTTATTTTGTAGCAGTCACGGGGGTATAAAAATTAAGCTTCTATAAGTAAAATAGAAATTGATTTTTCATAAAATGCTTATAGTTTCTCAAAGTGTATTTTATTTATTTTGAGAGAGAGAAAAGGGGTGTAGAGAGGGAGGAAAAGAGAGAATCTGAAGCAGGTTCCACACTGACAGCGTGGAGCCTGATGTGGGGCTCAAATTCAGGAACCGCAAAATCATGACCTGAACCAGAATCAAGAGTTGGACGCTTAACAACTGAGCCACCCAGGTGCCCCTAAAATTTGATTCAAGCAATTATGTGATTTGGAAGGGTGTGTGTGAGAGAGAAATACTTATTACCTTTTATTTAAAATCAAACAAATATTTACCCAGTAAATGTTCAATTCTATGTGTTAGTAAGGGAAGAGAAAAGAGAGGGCAGGAGGAGTAGAAACAGGAGGAGACAGATGGGCAGACACACTTCCATGGGTAAAGGGAGAAGGAGAAACCTAGAGAACACAGGCCATGCATTTTCACAGATGTGTGCGCCAGTGGAAGCACCCATGCTGGTGTCTCCCTCCTCTGCCTGCCGGACCCGCTGCCGGGCAGGGCCTGTGGGGCCAGAGCTCCAAGGTCAGAGCCACAGCAGGCTGCTGTCTGGTTCTATTGTAGGACACTATTTTGAGGACACTATTCATTGATTTACTCACTGTTTTCTTCAACAAACGTCCAGTTCTTACTGCATCCCAGACACTGTGCTATAGATTCTGACTGTAATTGGCATGAAGTTTTAGCAACCTCTGCAGCAGATAAAGAATAACAGTTCGGGACACCTGGGTGGCTCCGCCGGCTGAGTGTCCAACTTCGGCTCAAGTCATGATTTCACGGTTTGTGGGTTAGAGCCCCACATCAGGCTTTGTGCTGACAGCTCACAGCCTGGAGTCTGCTTCAGATTCTGTGTCTCCCTCTCTCTCTCTCTGCCCCTCCCCTGATCACACTATGTCTCTCTCCCTCAAAAATAATGAGCATTAAAAAATTAAAATAAAGAAGTGTGAATTATATTGATGTGATGTGCCGGGAACAAATAGTGATGGCCATCATTCTTACTATTAAAAGACTTCAAAAAATTTGTTTCATGTTAATATTAAGGGAAAAAGTGATGGAACTGAATGAATGAGTCTGTCCAGAAGTCAGACCCCCCCACCCCGGAAAGCATGAGAATGATCGACCGGACACTCAGGACTCAAATGAGATGAGGGGCCTTCCAACAAGGCTGGGAGCCCCAGTAGTGAAGGTGGCCGCATAATGAAACCCAGCTTTGGGGAAAGGAGCCCCAAGTCCCAAGGAATGGGATTTCCTGGGGACCTCCTAAGACCTCTGGCTTCTCCTCCTGAGGTTGACCAGCAGTTTCCAGCATCCTGTTCATAATGAATCCAACGAGCATTTGTATGCATGCCAAGATACATTTTTTTAATGATAAAAATCTTATAGGCTTAAACTTGTATCTGTTGACTTCTCGAAAAAGATGTCATTTAATTTATCCCTGCCCTGAACCTTGACCTTTGGCTCAGCCACAGAATTTTGTTTCCCCATGATTTGGACACCGCCATGAGTCCTCCTACCCTGAGCTTTCTCAATGCAGCCAAGCCTCCTGAGGAGCTGAGTCTCTTCCCGGTGCAGCACCTGCTTCTCGTTTCTTGTTACCTTAAACGTCACCTCTATTTGTTGGTCTGATTTCCACCTGAGTCTTCTGCTTGGAACCCCTGGGTGATGTGCTCCATCCACCGTTGGGACTTCTGCCTGTCACCTCTGTCAGAGACCCTCGGGGCATTTCCCTCACCTCCTCCTGACTTGTGTCAGCTTGCCTCTCCCTGCCCAGGACGCATCAGAATTGTTTGAACCTGTTCATCTATTTTCCAGCCCTTCCTGTCACTAACTCAGCTGTTACACACATAATGAAATGGTGCCAGGAAAGATATTTAAAGCTCTACTGCATTTTCACAATGAAAAGCACAACCTGGAACATTCCAGTTTTTGCTATTTACCCCTGTGGGATGGATTAACTTATAATGTACATCACCCCCACCTCCAGGATGGGATAATCTGATGTGCTCTTTTTCTGGTCCAAGATTCCAGTTGGATATGACGTCACTACACAGGTCTGTCAGGACTGAACTTTCAGTCTGTCCTGTGTGTCTGCACCAACCCCAGTACCGTGTGCTCACTGAATGGCTCCATGACCAGATTCTCCAGGTGTTCCACATTTAGAAGTCTTCCCTCCTGGACCAGATTTTAAGTTCCCAAGGTCAGAGACTAGACCTCCTATCCGGTGTCCACAGTACTCAGCATACTACTTAATATGTCAATACATCCAGTAAAGGATTGTGAGTGAAGAAAATAAGAGTGCAAGAAAATTTCCAGTGCAGAGGACTTTCCTTCTCTGAAGGGAGGACCCAGAATATCATGACAAGAAATCATGAAAAATTTAGCCATGCCTCCCTGAACAGAGAGGTATCCACTAGGGTTTTCTCAAAATTAAGTATAAATTCAAATGGCATTTAATTTTTTTTAAGTTTATTTACTTTGAGAGGGGTGGGTAGAGAGAGAAGGAGAGAGAGAGAGAATCCCAAGCAGGCTCTGCACTGTCAACACAGAGCCTGATGGGGGGCTTGAACCCAAGAACCAAGAGATCATGACCTGCGCCAAAATCAGAGTCTGATGCTTAACCAAATGAGCCACCCAGGTGCCCCCAGATGGCATTTTAAAAACAGAGTCAAAGGGTGCCTGAGGGGCTCATCGGTTGAGTGTCCAACCTTGGCTCCGGTCATAATCTTAGTTTGTGAGATTGAGCTCCACATCGGGCTCTCTGCTGTCAGTGCAGAACCTGCTTCAGATCCTCTGTTCTCCTCTCTCTCGCCTCACTCTCTCTCTCACAAAAACAACCATTTAAAAAGAGTCAAAATGGTTCACAACTGATTCTGATCAACGAGTTATTTGCCTGAGTTCCATTGTTAGTCATTCCCTGCTGGTCTAGTTCGGTTTCCATCCAAGTGGTAGGCATCCTGGAAGGTGGGGCAGCAGGGTCCAGCCCCCCGCCTTCCCACAAGCCCTGTGGCCACTGCTCCAGGGCTCTGGGATGAGGTGAGTACTTCTACCTGGCAGGCTTTCTGGGAGCACCTGAGGAGGAGGTGGCGTGAAGATTCCTGCAAACCCTGAACTTCCAGACCAAAGCAATGTGCCATTCTTACTGTTCCTTGTCCAGGGTAAGACAAGGCTATTTGGAGAGTTCAGCTCAGTTCAAACCGGAGCCCACCAGCTCCCAGCTGCCTCAGCTGTTCTCAGGAATTTTGTGGCAGCCCCTCCCTCGCTTCTCAGCTGGCCCTGTGAATCAGAAAGCATCACTCTCCACCTCCCCCATCCCCACCCCCACGGCTCATTTCCTGGTTCTGTCCGATCCCTACTAAAGTGTATCTGTGACTAACCGCCAAATACAGGCTATTCGGCTCATTCACTTAATCAGGAGAGATCGAGCCATCTGAGGCTGTGTCCCTGGTGCTCCAGGCAGGGAGCACCACCCTTTATTCATTGAAGGATCGTCCTTCCAGGGCAAGTATCATTCTCTCTTTCACAAGTGAGGAAACCATACTCTGGTTTCTCTTCAGCTCGCATAAATCTTTCGCCTTTTACAAGTGAGGAAACCAAGTCTGAGAGAGGCCAAGTAACTTGTCCTGGCCTCTGGCTTCTTCTTAGACTGCTGCTTTTTCTTTTCGTAAGTTCTACTATATTGTAGTGAGAACACTTAACGTGAGATCTACCCTCTTAGCAAAGCACACACTGTATCATTTATTGAATCTAGATACAAGGTTGTACAGCAGAGGTCTAGAGCTGACTCATCTTGCTCAACTGGAACTTGATGCCTGCTGATTAGTGACCCCCCATTGCCTAGACCCTAGCTTTTTAAAAAATGTTTTATTTTATTTTTGAGAGAGAGTGTGAGAGAGAGAGAGTGAGAGCGAGTACAAGCTGGGCAGGGGCAGAGAGAGAGGGAGATTCAGAATCTGAGAGCAGGCTCCAGGCTCTGAGCTGTCAGCACAGAGCCCGATGTGGGGCTCGAAGTCACCAACTGTGAGATCATGACCTGAGCTGACGTCAGATGCTTAACTGCTTAACCAACTGAGCCACCCAGGTGCCCTTAGATCCTAGCTTCTTAAAGAAGAAACGGGGGCTGGAACTTGGTAGCTGTATTTACACTGGCACAAGGCGATAGAACTGTTTCAGCTGCAATAGAATTGATTGGAAACTGATGAAACAGGAAGGACTATTTTGTCCAGTGCTTATTCCAGGGAGATCTGGGGGCCACAAGGCTTTCCTTGAGGGGTGAGGCTTTCTCCTTGTGCAGCCTCACTGGGCCAGAGCCTGAACTCACCCACCGTGTGGACCCACTGAGCAGGCGGCCTCTGCTCCAAAGTCCTGACGGAGGCCATGCCTTGTCCCCTCTCTCATCTGGCTTCCACTCAACAGAGCAGCTGGAGAAGTGGCACCCCGAGAGCTCCCCGACTATTTTTATGTGGCCATCTGCCTTCCCAGCCAGGCCTGGCAGGCGGCAACAGGCCTGAGGAATGCCACAGTAGGTGGGTGACGCCCAGACAGCTGAAGATGCCCAGCCCTGCCCCCGACTGTTGTAGGGACGCTGGAAATGTGGTGCGAGGACACCAGGAGGAAAAGAATGCCTTTTCGGGTCGCAGCCGAGGGTGACGTGGGTACCCTTGGGTCCTTTCCCATTTCTAGAACCAGCTAAGGGCAGCTCCACCCCGCCATTGCCAGGGTCCAGGCCGCAGGGCTGGGCGGGCAGCATAGTGTGACGGGTGGATGATCAGGCTCCTGCTGGCCTCCGGCCATCAGAGGAGAGGGCACAGCAAAAATGCTCGGCGGAGGGGAAGCCTTGGGCTTCAGCTGTAATAAGACCCCAGGGTATCCCTGCAGCCCACTCGGACTGAAAGCTAAGCCTGGGGCAGGTGGGACTGCTCCCCAGAAACGTGGAGTGGCAGGGCTGTGGTCAGATCCATGGTTAGAGGAAGGGCTGGCCTCACTCACAGCGCCCTAGGACAGAGGCAGCATTGAAAACCAATCAATAAAAAACCCCTTTTCATTATAGAAAAATTTAAACATACGCAAACTAGACACGGATAAAAAACTCAACTTCATGTGGAAGTATCTCTCTCTTTTGTTTTAAAGTTTATTTATGTTTTGATAGAGAGCACACACATGAGCGGGGTGCGGCAGGGGCAGAGAGCGGGAGGGAGAGAATCCCAAGCAGGCTCCACGCTGTCAGCACAGAGGCCGATGCGGGGCTCAAACCCACAGACTGCGAGAGCACCAGCTGAGCCGAGATCAAGAGCCGGATGCTCAACCGACTGAGCCACCCAGCTGCCCAAATGTATTTCTTTCACCTTGACAGTACACCTCTTTCCTGACAAAAGAAAAGAAAGAAAAGGGTGTACGTGTGTCAGATACATAGTAAAGGCTAAATGTGCCCTTTTCAGGAAGAAATGAGAAAATAAATGGCTCAGATATTTTGAAGATAGTATATTGAATTTTTGTTACATCTTTCTTTCTCCTCAACGTAAAGGATGTTTTCCTCCCAAGCAGGATGTCTACTACCTGCCATGCCTCATGCCAGGTATCCACTGGCTCCTGGGGTCCAGGAAGAGGTGGACCAAGGCATCTGGAGCCCTGAGCCGGCACTGGTGGGCCTGAAAGAAAGGCACCTGAATTCTAGATTCTAGGCTTCCTCGTCTGCAGGGTAATCATACTGATGAGGAGCTTAACCGTATTGTTATGAAAATCAAATACGACTATCTTCAAACTGGGGAAGTATTTCATAATGATAAAAACATTCAAATATTTAAAGAAGTTATTTGGAACATGCCTGCACCAACAGGGGTCAGAAACCTTCTTGTGGGCCCTTAAAACCACTCTCCTTCTAGAAGGAGTGGTTGGAAAATTGAACTGAATTTGTGCCTCCCTGTCTCTGGCTGCAAATGGCCGATGGCCAGTGAGATGCCCGAGGTCGGGGTGGGGGCTGGTTTGGAAGCAGAACTCTCCCTCTGGCTCTTCCCGCCACCCTGCGGGACCCCAGCAGACCCACCTGGGACCCAGTGGGCACGTTGAGGACCAATGGCAGCAGAGCGCCGGCAGCCCTGACTCGAGCCATCCTAATTCCCTGTGGGATTCCCTGTGGCGCTCTCTAGAATGACTGCTTTTCCTGCTTTGAACCCGGTTGACATGGCTACTCAGAGAATGAAAGAGGGGCCACGGCCACAGGGCAGCCACGGGAGCAGAGAGGGCCGTGACCCAGCTGGCCCTGCGCCCTTCCTCTTGTTTCTATTTGGTTTGGTCTCTCTGTTGGTCTCTTGGATTTTTTTAGGTGGCAGGGACCACAGAGGCTGCTTGGACCGGCCTGGACCATGTGGCACTTTTACACTTGGCCGCTCTGTGCAGACATTGTAGAGTCGAGTACCGGCTGTTCCTCAAAGAAGGGTGTGTTTTCTCGCCTGAAGAACAGGAAGGATGCTCTGCAGAGGAAGGGGCTCCCACCACAGAAATGCAGGGCCAGACAACCAAGACAAGCGCTGGACTCTGGCATTTGGGGGTTGCGTTTACTGCTGGTGCCGGATCCTGCACAACCACCTGCCCCAAAGCACAACGGCTTGAGCCATGAGCCTTTCTTTTCCTTTCTTGCTCTCGTGGCTAAACCTGGCTGGGCAGCTGTGCTGGGGGCTGCAGGTCATCTGCATGTGGCTCCAGGGAAGGTCAGACCTGCCAAAGGGGCAGTGGCTACCTGGCCATGTTCTCATCTTGACAACCAGGAGAGTGGCCAGGGCCAGGCCAGGCATGCTGCACACTGAGGCTTGGCACCAATATGACAAATCCACCATCCTGGGGCTCCCACACCCAACAAGACCTTATGCACTGGGACAGAGGGAAATAACTCCCTCTCCGCAGGAGCTTAAGAGACTAGTCTACTCTGAGAGGTAGGGAGCAAATTGTTCCTTAGGTCTAATGACTTGAGTTAATCTGACTGTTTGTTGGGGCGCCTGGGTGGCTCAGTCGGTTGAGGTCCAACTTTGGCTCAGGTCATGATCTCACAGTTTGTGGGTTCAAGTTCCACCTCAGGCTCTGTGCTGACAGCTCAGAGCCTGGAGCTTGTCTTCAGATTCTGTGTCTCCCTCTCTCTCTCTGACCCTCCCCTGCTCATGCTGTCTCTCTCTCTCTCTCTCTCTCTCTCTCTCTCTCTCTCTCAAAAATAAATTTTAAAAAAATCAAAAAAACTAAAAAAATCTGAGTGTTTGTTTTTATGACTATTTTTCTCATTTGTGACCTGCCTTAGATATTTTTGTTATTATTTTTGTCATTTTCCCCAACAATAAGGATCTATGTGTATTCCTGACATTATTTACTAGAACCTTACTGTTTGTGTTTATATTATGATTTTTGCCCTTTTTTTAAAGCAATTATTATCTTATTCAATTCTTACAACATTGCTCTGGGGAAGGCAAAATAACATTATACCCATTTTACAGATGACAAAATTAAATCTTAGCAATACCAATTAACTGCCCCAAGGTCACCAGAGCTGGCAACAGCAGAATCGGAACGAGCACCTATATATCATATGAGTCTTCAGGACAACGTGTGTGTCTGGCAAACACAGGGAGATACTAAAAATGCCAAGAGCTAGTACCATAATACTTCAATCAACCAATCAAAATACAAGATGATTTCTTTTTATTCCTAGCCACACAAAACTATGTATTATAAAACTGCCAATCATGTGACATAATATGTAACACAATGTGTCAAATGTGTTTGGTAATTTCTAATCACTTTTTGATTTTTAGGAAATATTCACATGACCTTCCTGTATGACTTTGGTGGCTGTTAGCTAAGGGATGCCACTGTCTGAAGCCACGGTCTGACATAGGAGATGCCCCAAACTCTCCCAATGACTTTGGTGGACATTGGATGACGTGTATGCAGAACTGCCCCTCACATCAATGATACCGCTCATGGTGTTGATTAGTTGTGCACAACCAACAGTAATTCCATTTAAAGGACTTTTAGACTTCTGGGGGCGCCTGGGTGGCTCAGTTGGTTAAGCGTCCAGCTTCAGCTCAGGTCACGATCTCATGGTTCATGGGTTTGAGCCCCGTGTCGGGCTCTGTACTGACAGCTAGCTCAGGGCCTGGAGCCTGCTTCAGGTTCTGTACCTCCCTCTCTCTCTGACCCTCCCCTGCTCTCACTGTCTCTCTCTGTCTCTCAAAATAAATAAATAAATAAATAAATAAATAAAGGACTTCTAGACTTCTGTAACACTGCCTAAGGTTTTTTCAATATCTCTGTTATTAAGCAAGCCAGGAAAACCCTTTATTAGAATGCCATTATTTAGTAGGTTGGCTCCATCTTATTAATTTTTATTCATTTTAAAGCCATGGAGCCCCAGACATGCTGTTGGGCAAAATTTCATGATTCAGTAACTTGAGGTAATGTAAAACATTGTTATTTTTTCAGTTTTGTCATCAAACCACAAGTGCATTTTAATATAATTGATTAGACACAATCAGTAGGGAAAAATCAATTCTACTGGTTGAGTGTCTGATTTTGGTTCAGGTCATGATCTTATGGTTCATGAGTTTGAGCCCCATTTTGGGTTCTGTGCTGATAGTAAAGAGCCAGCTTTGGATACTCCGTCTCCTTCTCTCTCTGCCCCTCCCCTGCTTCTGTGCTCTCTCTCTCTCTCTCTTTTTTCTTTCTCTCAAAAATAAAAATAAACATTAAAAAATCAATTTTCCTGGAATTGAAGTTTCACTGTGTTTATCTCCAACTGGCATTCCTTATACCTCCATTTTAAGTGTTCTCTCTTTTATGGTCAGCTTATTTTGTTTATTTTATTTTTAATTAAAAAAATTTTTAGGCTCTGTGCTGACAGCTAGCTCAGAGCCTGGAGCCTGCTTCAGATTCTGTAACTCTCTTTCTGACTCTCCCCTGCTTGTTCTGTCTCTCTCTGTCTCTCAAAAATAAATTAAATACATAAAATTTTTAAAATTTTTTAATGTTTTTAAAATGTTGTTTGTTTATTTTTTTATGTTTTTATTAGTGTTTTTTATTTATTTTTGAGAGACAGTGAGAACAGGGGAGGGTCAGAGAGAGAGGGAGACACAGAATCTGAAGCAGGCTCCAGGCTCTGAGCTAGCTGTCAGCACAGAGCCTGATGCGGGGCTCGAACCCATGAACTGTGATATCATGACTTGAGCCGAAGCCGGACGCTTAACCGACTGAGCCCCCCAGGTGCCCCCAAATCAGTTTATTTTAAATATTTGATACTTTGAGGATTTATAGAATTAATCCGTCATTTTAAGTAAACAAAAGTGTTCTTTCTGATACAACTAAAGGAAGTACTCCCTTCTAGATTATAATCTATAATTTCCAAATCTCTAAAAAAAGTTTTTCTTTTCCAAAATTTTAAGGACTTCCATTTCACAGTTTTTTATTACAGTGAATATACACAGCATGAGGCCATTTTCACACTGCTTTTCTGGCTCCAGCCCCAGATTGCCCATCGAGGCCCGATCAGTTTTCTTACTTCAGTCCTCAGCTTGCCAGGCATATTAGACATTTTGGAAGAAGCAAGACCATCAATCAAAATTGTTGTATCTCCATATCATGAAAACCAAATCAAGAAAACACTTCATTCGAAGACCATAATCTATATCAATGTTTTCTTGAAGTTTTATAAAATACATTCTGAAAATACTTGATCATTAAACACTGTTTATTATGGAAAGTATTAAACACAAAGAAAAGTAGAGAAACAGTACAACGAACCCGTGTGGACCCATCACCCGGCATCAGCAATGACCAAGCCAGGAGTACTCTCGTGGCAGCTACGTGGTCATTTACTTCCTGTCCCACTCCAGTGTAACTCACAGCATTTCCCGATATCATTTGCTTCATCTGTAAACATTACAGTTTGTAGCTCTAAAAGGTAGTGAGTTCTTTTGATAACATATCGATTATCATATCCAAATATTAATTTTTAAATATATTTGTTATTTTAACCATACAAAACAGATGACCCTGTGAATTTTGATGTCTATTTTCAAGCTCTTTGTTGTGGGCAGGGGAGGGGCAGAGAGAGAGGGAGAGAAAGAATCCCAAGCAGTCTCTATGCTGTCAGCACAGAGCCCTATACGGGGCTTGAAATCACAAACCATGAGCTCATGACCTGAGCTGAGATCAAGAGTTAGAGGCTTAGGGGGTGCGTGGGTGGCTCAGACCGTTAAAGCCTCTGACTTCAGCTCAGGTCATGATCTCACAGTTTGTGAGTTCCAGCCCCACATCACGCTCTGTGCTGGCAGCATGGAGTCTGCTTGGGATTTTCTCTCTCTCAAAATAATCAATAGACTTAAAAACCAAAAAAAGTTGGAGGCTTAACTGACAGAGCCACCCAGGCACCCCTGCTGTCTTTTTTTTTTTTTTAAGTCTATTTATTGATTTTGAGAAAGAGAGAATCCCAAGCAGGCTCCATGCTGCCAGTGCAGAGCCTGACGGTGAGGGGAGGTGGGGGGAGGGAGTATGAACCCTGAGATCATGATCTGAGCCAAAATCGAGTCCGATGCTCAAACAGCTAAGCCACCAGGTGCCCCTCAGGCACTTTCTACATGAAGATGCTGTTTAGGGGTGGCAGACAGTGCGATAGTATTGTATGAAGGCAAGCTTTGCAGTGATCCGAGCAAACACAGAGTCTTCATACAGCAATTCAGAGGTCCATTCCAAGACCCAGTTTAACTTCATCTACATTCAATTAATGCGGTTGAATTGAATTTAGCGTTCCCCCCTAGTTTTGTTTATTTATTATGTAAATTTGAAAAAAATATTTGTACAGAACCAAACAGAATAAAGGGTTCATGTCTGATTTTGTGTTTGTACATATTTAAATAACGTTATAATGAAAAGAACAGACCTTTGGGCTTTCTCTCCTCTCCTACTTCCCACATAAACTTCAGCGTTTCAGGTCTCTTCCCTAACAGCACAGGTGCACACAGGCACACAGCCTGGGCACGTGTACACGGTATGCACATGCGCACACAGCACTTGTGCGCACGCACACGCACGCAAGCACAAACATGCACGCAAGCACAAACATGCACACAGCATGCACTGACACCTGCATAAGCACACACACTCCAAAGACCGCGCTGGGGTTTCCAGGGTCCCAGGACAGGGGAGCCTGGCAGGGGATCTTCTCGCCTTCCCGGAAGTTTAGAAGTAGCCCCTGGAGGGATTCCAGAGATATCCTTGTGCACTGGCCACTGAGACACCTCCCCCACCGCACCCCCCTCCACGCCCGCCCCAAGATCTCCTCTGGCGGCTTGCGGACGCCCCCTCCACCATGACCCCCTCTCCTCGCCCACGCTGCGCCGGCCCTTGCCCCAGACCCCCGCCCCGCTCCGGAGCAGTGCACTCGGAGCCTGGACCCCCAAGTCAGCAACCCCACCGGCGTTAGTTCTGCCCCTTTCGAAAGCTCGTACTGTTACCAGCTCGTCTGAGCCACCCTGGCAGAGAAGTCAAAAGTTGATGGAGCCTGCGGCTGCCGCTGCTGTGGGTGCTTCCTTCCAGCTGGGGGTCTGTCCTGGGGCGCCAGAGAGCTGGCCCGGTCGCGGGAGCAGACTGGGAGGGACTGCGGCCCCCCCTTGGGAAGTAGGTAGGTTTTATTCTTTATAACTCAAGAGGACAGAAGTAGAAGCTGTGGGACCCAGATATCTGGCAAAAAAAAAAAAAAAAAAAAAAAGAAGAAGAAGAAGAAGAAGAAGAAACTCACAAAACCCTTCACAAATAGAATGAGTAGAGCCCTCAAAGTGTTCATTCCAAGGGTCAGGACAAAGCACAGGCGACCTGGGTGGGGTGGGAGGGTCTCTGCACACACGCATGACATCGTGATGTTTGTGACTCATGATGAGGCCACTGCTTGGCCCTCAGGAGCCATCATCCTAACCCGAGTGCCTCAGGTTAGCCCTCATCTGGGCACGATTCATCCCTTGAGGAGAGAGGCCATCCCTTATAAAGCAAATATCATACGGAGTGGTAATTCACCCTGGTGACTGGTAGGAGCGGAAGAACATCCTTTAAGGTTTTATGTTGTTTGTTCGGGGCCTAACTCTACACCAATGAGGCAGCTGTTGGCAGGCTTGAATGTCATCCATGTCAATTGTCCCCTTGTTGAGATCCTGTGGCTCATGTCCAGGTGGACAAGGAGAATGTGGGGCACAGCATTTGTGACCAGGGTAGTGATTTCAAGGGTAGTTTTTCTGCATGTACAACCCCCCTCCAGCCTTCCAGGGAGTTTGTAGTCTGGTCTTTGCTCTGCTAAGGAACTACTAGGAGCAGAGGCTGAGTTCACTTAGAAAAGATGGAGTGCTTTTAGGAAGGGTCAGATCCTGGATCCTGGATCCTAGACCCTGGAGTCAGAAGAACTGGGGAGCTGAGAGGTGCATGGACCTGTACTCCCCCTCCTGGTGGAGCCTGGAAGCCAGCACACCTTGCAGTTGTCCACGCCTGCCACAGCCCAGGAGCCTCGACACCACAATTGTTGTACGGCTGGGGGCCCTCATGTGCTGCCCAGGCCAGGGAGGACCTGGTTCTGAGCAGTGGAGGTATGAAGACTCCGTACAGGTGGTGCAGGGAAGATTCCGTGTGACCTTCACAGGCTGAGCTCCAAAGAACACAGCCAGTGGGCATTTTGGGGGGAGGCCTGGGTAGGACACAACCCAGGATAGTGCCTTGACATATTAGCCCCCAGAGCACTCCTTGGGTGTGAGGTGGGGGGACCACTCACTTTTGATGAAAAAGTAGTGAATTGGCAATCAGATATAAAAATCCATACTTCTGGACCGCCTAGGTGGCTCAGTCAGTTAAGCGTCCAACTTTTCATTTGGGCTCAGGTCATGATGTCATGTTATATGGGTTCGAGTCCCGCATCAGGCTCTGTGCTGATAGCAGGGAAACTGCTTGGAATTCTCTCTCTCTCTCTCTCTCTCTCTCTCTCTCTCTCTCTCTCTCTCCCTTTGGCCCTCCCCTGCTTTCTCTCAAAAATAAGTAAGTGTTAGTAAATAAATAAATAAATAATCCACCCTTAATTGAATGTTCATGATTTATCTCCCCAGTTTCCCACCCCCAGCAAAGTTGAGGGGCAAAGGTCCACTCCTTGCCCATGCTATCTGTAGTCTGGGATTTAAACCTGAATAAAGAGTGTGGGGCCACTGTGCAGCTGGGCAGCTATCTGTGGCACATCTTGACCTCTCTCCAAGGCCGGGGAGGGAGCCCCCTTGGAGCTGTGCTTTTCTCACGGTGTGACAAACATAAGGACCCCCAGAACAAGCCTGTGTTTGTGATTATTCAAGTGAGGGCGGCTGCAGCTCCCTCATAGGAACGGGGATGATTGTAGCAAGGAACTGGATTCCTCACAGAGAAAGGAGAGGGGTGCTCCCCCCTCCCCTGTTTTGTTCACATTAGGTTTATTTATCACAGAGGAACTGGAGGCCTGAGGCAGGAGACCCCGCTGAGCAGGAACAGCCCCCTCAGACTCGAGGGCAGGTCACTGTCTGTGGGCTACCAGCACACCAGGCATGGCTTCCTGGACAAAGGCCACATTCTCTAAGGTCTGGGCTCTGAAGGAAAGCAACACTATGTCCCCAGGTGGGCCAGGCGCAGGGCCAGGCTGTGGCTCTGTGAGGGTGGCAGCTCTGGAGAGTAGCCGTGCACACCTTCGCTGCGTAGGAAGAAATGCCTGTAGTTGCCACGCTGTGTGAGGAGGAAGTAGATAAGTAGATTCTGGCTTTAAGATCCTTGTCTGACAAAGCCTACAGCAGGGTCTCTGACTTGGGGTCCAGGAGCCAGCAGGCGACAGATACCTTCTCCAGGGCTGGGCAGAAGAGGAGAAACGCGGGGCTCTCAAACTCACGAGCTGTGAGATCATGACCTGAGCTGAAGTCGGATGCCCAACTGACTGAGCCACCCAGGTGCTCTTGGCCCACCTTGTTTTAATCCTAATTTTATAGATTAAGAGCCTTGTGACACGGAAGTCTGTTCACAGCAGGACGGTTCTAACCGGAGTCCATCTCTGGCCGTGAGGTAATGGCTTTGGGAATATTTCATGCGAATGTCCTCAGTCCATGCCAGGCCTTTCCTCTGTTCCCTGCTCACCTGGTTGCCCAGTGGAGATGGCAGGATGTGTGGTGACGTGGAGTGTGTGTGACTGAGACAGAGGGCACACGCATAAACATCGGGGCACACATAGAAATGAGGGGTCTGAGATAATAGGCATGATTTCCTGTTTTCTGAACTGTATTTCCAGAAGTCAGTAAATTGAGGGCACATCGAAAGACCCAGAGCCCTTGAAAGGGACACAGGCCACTGGAGCAGATTCAGCTCCTGACTTAGCTTTTGGTGACATCCCAAAGCCAGCAGCACGGCCACTCCTGCCAACCATGGGGACCACACCTTTCTCCCAGCTAGTGGACTACGCGGCCATGGAAACACTAGGAGTAGAATAAGAAGGTGTCAGTTTGGAATGCATGTTGTCTAATTCAAACTGGAGACAAGAGGGAGCTGCACCTGTTGGGACCCTGCCCAGACACGAAGCAGGTTTTCTTTCTGCCGGTTCTCTCCCAACAAAAGCCTCGGCCCTCCGCAGCCTTTGATGTTTGCAGAATCGGCTTTTGCCTCCCTTCTCCACAGGCCTTGTGTATTGGAGCCCAGAGGCCCTGGGAGCTTCCCATGAGGGCTCTGCGGAGGCCGCTCCGGCCTGGGCCCTCCCCGGAAAGCTACACAGAGGGTCAGAGGACGCGAACCCGCAAACCCTACGTAGTCCTTCTGAATGAACGCCCTCTGCGCGAGGAGATGGCACTCCCACGTCGTCCTTTTGCTTAATTCCCCTCCTTGCAGAACGGGCCCGCGTCCTGGGGCGCCGGTGAGGCCCAGCGGAGCGAGGGCGCCAGCTGAGTCAACAGGATCAGTGAAAATTCCTTTTTTGGAAGCCAGGCCGTCGCTTTCCAGGACGGCAGAATCCTTGGGAAGTGACGCAAGCCCTCCGGCAGCGAGAGGCCCCGAGCGGCGCTCCTCCTCGGAAGGTGCTGGAGGGACGGGGCTGGACCGAGTGGGATGCGAGCGGCTCGTGGGGCCCGCTCCTTCCTCCTGGGGGCACTGTGCGCGGCCCGGCCCCAGCCCGCGGAGGGCAGGGTTTTCGGCAGAGACCTCCTTATATAGGAAACGGTCTACCCGGGCGGCTTCTCTGGGACCGCACAGGCTCTGTCTGCATCGACGCTTCTCCGTGGAACTCCCTTTGCAGCCGCAGCGGCCCGTTCGAGGAGACAGAAAGGGCGGGGGCTAAATGGCTCTGTTGCCACGATGCTAAAGGCAGAGACTGTGTTTTGAGGAATGCTCCGTGGTTCCTTGACGCTTGCCTCGAGACCAGTGAGCGCCCAGCGCCCAGGACAAGCAGACCTGCCCCCCCACCCCGGGACCGCAGCAGGGGCTCTGGACCGCGAGTGAAGGGAGGGAAGGC
>NC_043713.1:59493989-59515403 GCF_006229205.1 Suricata suricatta | reverse complement strand
TCCTTCCCTGTCTGCAGGACCAGGTATGTGGTCCTGTGTGTCACACCCTCGCCCCAGCACGCAGCCCAGGGGCCTTCCTGCTGTGGGGCTGGCCTGGAAAGGATGCCAACCCAAAGAAAAGCAGGACCAAGAGAGGGAAGGAGAGGGGCGCCTGGGTGGCTCAGTTGATTGAGCGTCCAACTTCAGCTCAGGTTACAGCCTCGCAGTGTGTGGGTTCCAGCCCTGTGTTGGGTTCTGTGCTGACAGCTTGGAGCCTGGAGCCTGCTTGGGATTCTGTGTCTCCCTCTCTCTCTCTGTCCCCTCCCGGCTCATGCTCTGTGTCTTTCTCTCTCAAAAATTAAAAGAAAAAAGAAAAAAAAAAGAACGATGAAAAGACAGATCCCTGGCTACCTTATTTGGGGGGCCTGCACCCACAGCACTGCAGCTAGAGCCCCTCAGTGGTCTGGGTCAGCGTCCTGCCACTCACAGCCGTGGGGCCCAACTGACAACCTGGGTGACTTTAGGAACTGAAGGCATGACCCGCTAGTGTCATGCATCAGGTCCAGGGTTCAAGCAGTTTTGTGGGGGCTGTTTTGTTTTTTGTTTCTTAAAAAGGCTTAGAAGCACTGGTCGAAGACCTCCAGACCTTTAGGTTCTTAAGCTTCTGGGTCCCTCTGGGCTCATTCTGGACCACATTAGAAAACCTCCCCACAATAACAGTTGACAGCTTGTTAGCTTAGTGGCACCGAGTACCAACAGACTTAAAACTGATGTGCTAGCAGGGCACGCCTGGTGGACTTCCACTTATCCACAGGAGTGCTGTTTGTTGGGAACATGGAAGAGACAGAAGAAAGCATTACCCATATTAGAAGTAGCTCTTGCAATTGATTGGTTTATTGCAGGAGTGAGGCGCTGAGAGGCCTAACACAGGTTGGTCCAGCTCCGGAGCCACCACACAAGCCTGCCCTTTGGTCCTTCCTGCCCCCATGGATGACCCTACGAATATCCTCCCTTCAGGGTGTCCCGCCCTGCAGCCCCCATTCTGTGCGCCTCCACCCCTCCGCCTTCCCCTGGGTACCATCCATTGGTACACATGACTGGCCTCGTGCAAGTGCACGTGGTTTGGAACAAAAGCATCTTCAAAATTCATCATCTGAGAGCAAACGTTTGGGTCAGAGCCGGCTGGGTCCCCTGCCACATGCATCCTTATCCACTTGTGAATCCCCGTCTGGAGTGTGACCGCGGAGGACGCTGCTCTTCCGTGTCACCCAGCACTTGGAGCATGTACGTGCCGGTGTAGATGAGCAACTGTCCGGTCACCTGGGCGGCGTGGGACAGGACCCGCAGCAGGCTCCTGCAGCAAAGGGCACAGGGCACAGATCAGGCTTGGGGCTCTGGGCCAGTGAGGGGAAGGCAGTGTGGGAATTCTTTGCCACCCCCAAACAGCCGCTCAGAGCAGGCGCTGCTCACTTTTGAATAAAGGATCTCCCCCACCCCACCCAGCCGGCCAGGGCTGCTACAATGCACATATGATTCGGGAGGCTGAGGACCACCTTCCCTTTAGCCGCTTCCAAACGTGGCCTGTTATTCAGGAACTAGGAAGCCCTGAGTAGGCTGACTGTGCTCTTGAGAGAACACAGTGGATCCTGTCCTTTGGGCAGCTTGCTTACTCTGGCCACCGTGGGTGTGTGGGGCTTTACTAAAATCAGGCAAGTCAAGTGTGAAAGAAGCTAAAGGAGACTGATCCTGTGACCCAGTTTGCTTAGGGTGGCCAGGATATCCCATCTCGGCCCTGCTGTGGCCTCTAAGCCCTAGGGCTGAGGCTGGCATTCCTGTTATTTCAGACTAAAAAGTGGCTGTGACTCAAATTCTTACTCTACTAAGTCCAGCGTTAAAGGATTTCATTGCAGATTTTGTGGTTTGTCATGTCACAAGGCTTGGGGGTCAGCTGCGCTGGCCGGAGAGCCCCTGGGATCCCACAACAAGACCCTGGTGTGATGCTGTTGATGTGGGGACCTTGGTGACTTTGTGGCTGCCAGTGGTGCCATCAGATCTCAGATGGTCAGAATTAGTGACAAGAAGGCCGAACGTGCCTCTTAAAGATTTTGCTGAGGTGGCATTTTGGGTGAGGTTTCCTTTCTTCATTATAATTTTCCAAGTTATTAGAACTCTCCTGTCTCACTTTAGAAAAGCATTCAATCAAGCTATTTTCTCCCATGTCAGCCCAACAAGGAAGCTCCCCTCGGAGTCAAGATTTCAACATGGGCACAGCAACGGTTGTCTAGGAGTTGGCCAATAATTGTTCTTGGAGGGAAACAGAGGCCACTGAGCAGCCACTGCCTGAGCTCAGTCCGTCCCAGGACCTGGGGCTCCATGACAGAGACCAGTCTCACTTCCAAAGCATTTACTTCCCTGCATTATGCCCACGGATGACCAGAGTGGTGGTTATGGGGCCAGTGGAGAGAAGGAGCCAGAGCAGGGCCCTCCACAAAGCAAGCAGGCCCTTGCCCAGAGGGGCTGTGAAGAGCGGTGTCATCAGCTGTGACCTTTTTAGATCTTCTGTCAGTCTCTTCCCCTCCATCCATCCCCCCACAGAAATTATTTAGAGGACCAATATGAATTTATTAGAGGACAGCAGTAGGTATGTTTAGAGCCTATGCAATCAAAGAACTTAGAAGTAACTTTCTCACTTAAAAGATGATGAAACTGAATCTCAGAGACATTAAGCAACCTGCTGAAGGTCGCACAGTTGGTGGCTCAGAGGCAAGGCTGGGTGGGGCCGTGGATGTCCCTCTCAGTCCAGGCCTTGGGGGCAGGGTGGCCAGCCCGGTTACACCCCAGAGTGTCCCTGGTGAACATACAGAATTTGTTCAGATAGGTGTGGGGTATGGATTGGGGATCTGTCTTCTACAGGCTCCCGGATCTGTGAGGCCGCACAGCCAGCCCGGCCCCAGCCTGTGGGGCGACGGTGCCCTGGCTGTACATGGAAAAGGCACACGCCCGCACCACCTCACTGCTGGCTTCTAGCGAGTAGTAATACAGAAGATGCAAAAGAGTATTGGTCCCGGGTTGGGCAGCTACTCTGCGCAAACCAGTCAGAATTGCCATGGCTCCATTTCAGCTGCTATTGCTTAGAATAAAGATTTTAAGGGGCGCCTGGGTGGCTCAGTCAGTTAAGCCATAGAGACTTAACTGACTCAGCTCAGGTCATGATCTCATGGTTTGTGAGTTCGAGCCCCATGTCGGGCTCTGTGCTGACAGCTCAGATCCTGGAGCCTGCTTCGGATTCTGTGTTTCCCTCTCTCTCTGCCCCTCCCCTCCCACAGTGTGTGTGTGTGTCTCTCTCAAAAATAAATAAATGTTTAAAAAAATAAAGGTTTTAAGATGCACAGCCGTAGTTTTTAACAGAAATTTGGTTCCTCCTCCTATTTATTATTTAGTTTTTGTTTCCGTTTAGTATTTAATGGTCTCTGAAGAAAAAATATATATATACATCTTGGCTCAAAACTCTGTTTTCTGACTTAAGTCTGATTGTAAGAATAAAAGGACTGTATGGCAGCGTGAATTAGTGGGTGTCAGCAGGTACCAGGCAGGTCGGGGCCTCCTGGGGTGGGGCTCGGCAGTTCGAAGCAGCGGGCTGGAGATGGCCCAGGCGCAGTTTCTAGAACCCCGTTGGCCCTGATGTCTGTTACCTCAGCAGGGCCTTGACTCCCGTACACCGGATGTCGTAGGACACGGAATACATCTCATACATGGTGGCCTTCACATTGAGGCAGCCAATGACATCCTTGGGATTCAGCTTGTACAAGTCGAAGGTGACTCTTGCTATGCCCGATTTCTTTGGCTGCTGCCAGGCTGGGACATGGTTACCACCCTAGAACCATGAAGGGAGGAAGAGATGTAAGGAGCACCTCCAGCTAGGACATACAAACTCTGCACTTCAGGGTTTTTGCTAGTTTTGGCTCTGTTGGCTTTGAATCTGCTAGTGGCTGAGCTGTTAATTACTTGAGGAATGTTTTCAGCCCATCAGTATGTTCGTACTGCTACCACATCCAAACCCATTAGAAAGAACCCTTCCCTAAGCTACTCTAGGGTTGGTGGCTCGGGGTGAGTGCGGTGTGGCTCCGGGGCTGGACTGCAGGGGTTCAGTGGATGGTTGTGCTATTAACACAAGGTACTGAGCACACACACCCTGGTTACTCAGGGCCACCCATGGTTACTTGGTTGACATAGGTGGTCTCGGGACTGTAGCACAGTTGGCTTAATGAGGAACAAGCAGCACTATTCTCATTTTACAAGAGGCTGCCAGGAAGAAAGCTTCAGAATCAAGTGGCCAAAGGGGCACCTGGGTGGCTCAGTCAGTTAAGCGTCAGCTTCAGCTCAGGTCATGGTCTCACGGTTCATGGGTTTGAGCCCCGCGTATGGCTCTGTGCTGGCAGCTCAGAGCCTGGAGCCTGTTTCAGATTCTGTGTCTTACTCTCTCTCAGACCCTCCCCTGCTCATGCTGTCTCTCTCTGTCTCTCAAAAATAAATTAAAAAATGGAAAAAAAAAAGTTTGAGAAGCAAGTGGCTAAAATGAGGGCAGGTGAGAACTTCCCAGGGATTCCTGTTTTCTAGTCACCACCCTGGATGAAAACAGACCTCCCAGGGACATGGATTACAACTGCCATTCTAGGTCCTCCTGAAACATCAGTAGACCCTTCTGGTCAGGGGACAAAGCCAGAGACCTCTGTCAACCCCCAGGTTTATAAAGAGCACACAGAAAGTGTTAGAGCAAGAAGAGAGTGAAGCCTTGTCAGGGAACAAATGCCAGCCCAGGGGCACCTCTCCCTACAGGCTTCTCAACACATGGATCTTGCGTGTTCAGGATTCAAATTTATACAATCAGCAGTTACTATGTCTCCGGAACCTTTGGGGTTGTGGGTAGTTGAGGCTACATGTTAAATTAATACATGTTAAATTCATCAATGCCAATAATCAACTATATGTGAAGTTAAAACAAATTCCCCTAAAAGTACCCAAACCTTTTTTTTTTTTTTTTTTGAGAGACAGAGAGAGACAGCATGAGCAGGGGAGGGTCAGAGAGAAAGGAAGACACAGAATCTGAAGCAGGCTCCAGGGTCTGAGCTAGCTGTCAGTACAGAGCCCGACATGGGGCTTGAACCCACGAACCGTGAGATCATGATCCAGGCCAAAGCTGGATGCTTAACCGACTAAGCCACCCAGGCGCCTCCCCAAACCCTTCTTGATGGAGCCACCCATCTCCCCTCCCAAACAGGACAGGAGATACTGACAGCAAAACCCACTGTTGAATGCACAAGAGTTTCTGCTGCCCCTTTAGGAGATGGCTGTCTAGCAGCTAGGAAACAATATTTTTAAAAATGAAGATTATAGGGGCGCCTGGGTAGCTTGGTCGGTTGAACATCCGACTCTTGATTTCAGCTCACGTCATGATTACAGGGCCGTGGGATCGAACCCCTGCATCAGGCTCTGCACCGAGTGTGGAACCTGCTTAAGATTCTCTCTCTTCCTTCACCCCTTCCCCACTCATTCATTTTCTCTAATAAAAAGATAGAGAAGTAAAAAATAAAAGTAAAAATTACGATTACAGAATGAAAAGGGGAATTTTACCTATAATCCTGCCACTGTTCTTCCTTACCGCTGTGCTTCTTTCTGATATATGGAAGTTTTTATCTTATTCCCCCTAAATGTCTTCCTTAAGTCTGGTCTTAAATCAAAACCCAGCCCTCACAAAGCTAATCTGCTGGTGACCTAGATTTCTCTAGCTCACTGGATCAAGAAGAGGAAGAAACGATTGTCCCCCTCCCCCTCCCCAGTCATCCTGAAAGGGCTCCAGGGAGCTGATTCCTCACAGGCCTTGGAGGCACTCAGATTGAAGATGCAGGTGGGTCCCCCAATGACTACCTCTTGGCTGGATGCTCTCATCAAATACAATTGGCCTCACTGATTAAAAGAAACACCTACAAGGAGGGTAGGAACTATAGCCAGCTCATAGGTGCCCATTTCCACTTGGGGGAAGATGGCTGAAAGGCTTATGTCAAAGGAGACACTGACCCAACTTGCTGAAAGGCCTTCTGCCCCATTGAACATCCCTCCCCACGGTATGATTTACACCCATCACAGCTCAGCGCCCAGCACTCTGGCTCAGTCTCCTGGCAGGGCCACTGAGCGTCTGCTATAAAAACAAATGAACAAACCAACAAACAAACAGAAACTACCCTTCCCTTCTGAGCCAGTTTCCTGTTGCTGTTGTAACAAATTTCCACAAACTTTGTGGTTTAAAACAACAGAGACTTAGACCCTTACACTCTGGAGGTTGGCAGTCCACAATGAGCCACCAAGGATGGTCCCTTCCGGAGGCTGCCGGGGAGACATGACCCCTCACCTTCTCCAGCTTCTGGAGGTGCCCTGGTTCCTCAGCTCCTCACATCTCCCCTTCTCTTTCTCTGCTTCTGGCCCTCACTCTGACCCTCCTGTCCCTCTGTGAAGATCCCGTGATGACCCTGGTCCTTGGGTTTTCTGGGACTGTCTCCCTGGCTCACGATCCTTAAGTTAATCATGCCTGCTAGGTCCATGTGCCAAGTAAAGTAACCCCTCCATGGATCCAGGGACTAGGAGGTGGGCCTCTTTGGGAGGCTGTTTTGCTGCCCACAACATCTTAAACAAAAAGTCACCCAGCTCAAGACTGCCTTTTAAAAGATTTGTCTAGGGGCGCCTGGGTGGCTTGGTTGGTTGAGCAATGGACTCTTGATTTTGGCTCAGGTCATGCTCTCACAGTTATGGGACTGAGCCCTGCATCAGGCTCCTCACTGAGCACAGATCTTACTTAAGATTCAATCTCTTAAAAAATTTTTTTTATAATGTTTTTTATTTATTTTTGAGAGACAGAGACAGTGCGAGCAGGGAAGGGTCAGAGAGAGAGGGAGACACAGAATCTGAAGCAGGCTCTAGGCTCTGAGCTGTCAGCACAGAGCCCGATGTGGGGCTTGAACCCATAACTGTGAGATCATGACCTGAGCCGAAGCTGGACGCTCAACCAACTGAGCCACCCAGGGGCCCCTAAGATTCAATCTCTTGCCTTCTGCCCTTCCTCCGCTCTTGCTCCCTCTCTCTCTCAAAAAAAAAACGGTAAAATTAAAAATAAATAAATAAAAGATGTCTAATTCACCCCATGCTTTTCTAATCTACTGGCGTGACCTCCTCACCTGCTTTGCTAATATTGTATTTTAAGTTTTATGCTTTTTATAACTGGTCTGTAGTCTTTCTTCCAGTTGGAAAAATGGTGAAGTATTTGACATGGATATTAATACATATACTGATATGTACGCATCACAGATAGATGATAGGTATACTCAGCACTCTGCATAAAACATTACCAACCTGTTGTCGCCTACATGCCTCTCCCCAGTTACATACCCCACCTCATCTCAAGAGAGGACCCTCTTAGCTGTGAATCAGTCCCTTCTTTTATTTTTAGCACACATGAGTCTCAAACATCATATGGCTAATTTTGTACATTTTTGAGTTATCTATAAGTGCTTAAATGTGGAGAATCCCAAAATGAACGTTAGAGACACCTGGGGTCCTGAGACCCTTTCAGGGGATTCAGAGGTCAAAACTGTTTTCCTAATAAACAGCAAGGTGGGATTTGCCTTTTTTGTTCTCATTCTCTCATGAATGGAGGAATTTTCTACTGCACATCTGAGAAAACTGTGTACCTCAATGTAACCACCATTTTCTAAAGAACCAATGCATGATGTCATAAAATCACCCCTGGGAAAAAGATCCAGCCAAAGTGCAAGATAAACCAATGATTCCAACAAAACAGGGAATCTTACTGGTACGCCCTCAGACTCCACACTGCAGCAGCCTTTAGAAACTACCACTTAATGGGTTCTGGCGTCGCATCAAAGAAGAATATCCTCAATTATCCAAAAAGACCATTAAAAGACTCTTCCGTTTTCAACTACATATCTATGGGAGGTCATATTTTCTTCACAAAACAATGTATTACAACAGATAGAGTGTAGAGACCGATGTGAAACTGTAGCTGTCTTCTACTATTAGGCTAGGCATTAAAAAGATTTGCAAAAATGTAAAAAGATGTCACTCAAATATTTTTGTTTTGGAAAACAGCTATTTTTCATAAAAATATATAATCTAACCAGTAGTGGGTTATTATTTTTAGTAATTTAAGTTTAAACACTACATTTAGTTAAAATAAATTTTAAAATTAAAATGAATTTTAATTTAAAATGTGCATTTAAAATTTCAGTTTCAATTTCAAATATGAGTAATATATATATTTATAGCTTAGTTTCTTTAAAAATTAAAAAAATTTTTTTTGAGAGACACAGAGAGAGAGATAGCATGAGCAGGGGAGGGGCAGAGAGAGGGGGAGACACAGAATCAGAAGCAGGCTCCAGGCTCTGAGCTGTCAGCACAGAGCCGGATGCGGGGCTTGAACCCATGAACCACGAGATCATGACCTGAGCCGAAGTCAGACTAACTGACTGAGCCACCCAGGCGCCCCTAAAAAGCTTATAGTTTCTTAACCTTGAGGCCAGATAACTCTTTGTCACAGGCCGTCCTGTGCCTTGTGGAGCAGTTCATAGTATCTCTGAGCTCTACCCACTAGATGCCAGCAGCACCCCTCTCATTCCGTTGTAGCAACCAAAAGTGTCTTCAGATGCTGCCAAATGCTTCCCAAGGGGTTAGATCACCCGCCCCCCGTTGAGAATCTCTGTTTGATGGATGTCTACAGCCTCCATTGAAATCCACATAAACAAAAGCTATTTGGGGTCCTCACTAATTTTTAAGAGTGTAAAGGGGTCCTGAGGTCAAAAAGTTTGAAGATTGCTTGCTTAATGGGTTATTCTGTGATGATTTCACTCAACTGAACTGAATAGATTTATCCATATAAATGCCTGTAGCTGTACTTCTTGCATTTTCACAGCTGATGGGTATTCCGTTCAAGGAATAGACACCTGTGTATTTACTTACATGTATTTATGTAGAAGCACATGGCTGGGTGTCTATGGGCTGGGTGTATGTCTAGGAGAGGGCTTATCAGGTCATAAGTGGTGCTTCAATTTTATGGGAAAAGGTAAACTGTTTTAAACAGCTCTTGGTGGGAGTGTAAGAGAATTCATTGCTCTCTATATTTAAAAAAATGGGAAAAAATGGAAAAGCCTAATAATACCAAATCGAATTGTGTAAAAGAGTGTCTCATTGTGGTTTTAACTTACGTTTTCCTAATCACCAGTAAAGTCGAAAATTTTTTACTATGTTTTATTGTCCATTCTGCAGATACCAGTTCCTGGTTTTTTGCCCATTTTCCATTAGAGTGCCTCTTGCTTTCCTAATTGATTTATCAGAGTTCCCCAAATTTATCAAATACTAATCTTTTGTTGGGTTATGTTGAAAACACCTTCTGCTCACTCGTGGTTTCTTATTTGACATACTTTGTAGTATCTTTTGATTAAAAAAATTCTTAATGGAGTTGTATTTGTCATTTAAAAAATGGTTTAGGGGCACCTGGGTGGCTCAGTCAATTGAGCATCTGGCTTCGACTCAGGTCATGATCTCATGGTTCATAGGTTAGAACCCCACGTCAGGCTCTGTGCTGACAGCTCAGAGGGTGGAGCCTGCTTCAGATTCTGTTTCTCCCTCTCTCTCTGACCCTCCCCCGCTTGCACGCTCTCCATCTCAAAAATAAATAAAACATTTAAGAAATGTTTTTAATTTAAAAAAATGGTTTATGCAGGCGTGCCTGGCTGGCTCAGTCAGCATGTGACCCTCTATTTCAGGGTCTTGAATTGAGGCCCCACATTGGGTGCAGAGCTTACTAAAAAGAAAAATAAACAACAACTAAAAAATGGCTTATACACAATCTCGTTTAAAACAACAAGAAAACATTATGTCCTAAGGATGTCAGACACATACTAGACCTTGGTCATGTCTTCAGCTTCTTTGTGCTTCCACCTATACCTTCTTGTGCACAAGGTTCATGGGAACCTTGAGACAGATCTTACACATTTTTCCTTATTATTTTCAGTGCTACCTGTCTCTGTTATGTTTTTCACTTCCAGAAATTATATTTTGTTCTTTTAAGTCTACCTTGTCCTTTTGATTACCTGTTGTCCCTTCTTACTTTTGATGACTTTTGATTACTCTTTGAACATTTTAAATACACTTAATTTATACTCTATATTCAAGGATTCCAATATCTGAGGTCTTCGGAGGCCTGACTTTATTATTTCTGCTTGCTCTCACTTACAGTGCTTTAAGTCCTTACATTTTGTGATTTGAGTCATTCTGAACCTATTTCTCCTACTGGCTTTGTGGGGACATGGTCAACCCTGTGTCACTGGGCTGGAGGGAGGGACCAGTTGAGCAAAAACTCAATGAAAAAACTGCTTCCACTGAGTTTCCCTTCCCAGGGTTCTGGACACTAAAAGCTCTCAGGTGGAGAGTTTTTGGAATCAACAATCCCTAAAACCTCATGATGGCAGCTTGTGGCCACAGATTCTTAGGAGAGACCTTTAAGATTCATCTGCTCTATGTGGGCATCTCCAATCTGGCTCCTTACCTCGTGTCAGCCCGAGACTTTGCCTCCTGTCCTACCAGCACCTGTCAAAACCATAGCCCTAAGTCACTGAAGTCAGTGGATATGGCCATGGGTGAGGGGCTCATGGGTAAGACATCACTTCTTTAGATTCGGGCTCCCATACAGTTTTGGCCTCTAAAAGATTTTCCTTTCTGGAAGGTCAGTTAGGTATATAAAATGTTTTAAAATTCTGCTTTACTTTTTTAGCTGTTTTATAGCAGGAGGCTTTTCCAAGATATATATAATCTCAAGTTTTCCTGGATATGGAAGTCTTTATTCCACCTCTTTACCTTTTTTCTCTTATTTTTGGTTTGCTTTTATTTTTATTTATTTATCTTTAATGTTTATTTATTTATTTTTGAGCAAGAGAAAGGGGGGGCCATAAGAATGCATGTAAGCAGAGAGGGAAAGAGTGAACTCTAAGCAGGCTCCACACTGGCAGCACAGAGCCCAACGTGGGGCTCAATGCCACGAACCAGAAGATCATGACCTGAGCCAAGATCAAGAGTCAGATGCTTAACCCACTGAGCCACTCTGGCACCCTGTTCTTGTTTTTTAAAGTAGGCTCTGTGCCCACTGGGGGCTTGAATTCATGATCCTGAGACTGAGAGTTGCATGCTCTACTGAGCCAGGCACCCGTTTACCTTTCTAAATTACTATCCATTCACACACACACACACACCCCCACCCCATACCGAATTTCACTGGCAGTGTTAGCTTGCTGGCCTCCTGAGGATGGAGACAGCGAATGGTCACCAGGACACATCTGCGTGCTCCGGAACGACCCGTAGCTACTCACTGGCCTAAACCTGTTTCCTGGAACGGCTTGCTTCAAATCATATAGCCCAGGTTCACTAAGATGCTAAGTTCCCTAGAAACACTTCTAAGAATCCTGTTGAAGGTAGCAGATCCAGGTATTACGAAGTTCATATTCAGAAAGAGGATAAGCCAACACCAAAGTAGAGAATGTACTTTTGCGGGTAAAAAAGTCTACCCAGTAGCTGTTTGGTAAGTGTTTTTGCTTACCGGTGTCCACCTCTGCCCTTTCTCCAAGACCATGAAATGTGTGTTGTCTCCTAAGCTCTGGAAGAACTCTTCCGTATCCACCATGGTTCCGTCTTCCTCCAGCACCAAAGTGACCAGTCCACTGGTGATGGCTAAGGCATCCAGGGTCTAGATGGACAACACATCAGATATGTGGAATAAACGAAGAGATTCCATTTTGACCATTCAAAGCCACTGACTAAGTTACAGTTTCAGAAGTTGTCTGATTTTGCTAAAATTTTAATGGTAAAGATATACCTTAAATGCCATCTCTGACTCAGTCTTGGCTTGGAAAAAGAAAAGTTAAGATGTTTAATGGACCAATCTTCTTCAGAGATTTCAAGGACATGAGATAAATGAAGATACTGAATCACAGTTACAGTTTCTAAAATTATTCACTTATTTTGACAAATAATGCAACAGAATGATATTTAAAGAGCCCCAGTCTCACGTCACATATCTGACCCTCTCTTGCTTCAGGATCTGCATGTTGGATGCTCATTCCTTCTTTCCCTAGGTGTCTTTGTCTGGGTTATGCCTCCTAACCCGACTCCACAGACTCCAGAGATTCTTCCTTATCTGGTGATCTAGGACACTGTTTTAGATTAAGGACAATTTTCCCCTGGGCTTTATAACCAAAACCAGATTTCCAAAACATGCTGCTTCCCTGTATCCTCCCCCTCGTCAAAGAAGAAAGGCTGTATCATCAATTGAGGAGTATTGTTAAGGCTTTCATGTCTGTAGCTAAATCTTTTTTGGTGCAGAGATGCAATAATGTTCCTTTTCATTCTTTCCTCTCTGCTCAGACTCTCTGAGGCCATGACAGTGACATTTCTGTCTCTGTCCTGGCTTCATATCCCAGCCCATAGTCCTGCATGGGGTCAGGGGCCCTCCAGTGACGGGCAGGGAGGGCGGTGGTGGGGGTGGGGTCCTGGCACCTTGCTGAGAAGCTCCTTCAGACTGTTGGCCATCACCCCTCGCCGGCTGCTTCTGTCATGGTTGGAGACTCGGAAAGGGCGAGCTGAGTGCATAAGGGGCGTTAGGAGGACTTTCTTGGTCTGTGATCCCATAAACGTCAGGGGCCTGGAAATGGAGGAGAAAAGTAAAAAAATATCTTTAACATTATCTTCAACAAAGGAATCTTCAAAGAGAGGTTTGAAGTATACAAAATTAAAGCAATTGTCATATTTGCAACTGAAAGAAGAAAACCAGTAGTTGGGGATTATTGAAAATCCTGATAGCCAAGAAACAAATAACATATACAATTACAAACCAGAGCCACCATTAAACCTGTTTTACTATAACATTCAAAGTCCTTGTAGTAACTATGTGAGAAAGAAGTGGTAAGGGCATCAAACTCAAAAAAGAAATAAGAATTCTATTCTGCAAACAGGAGTTTTACAGCTGAAAAATCTTAAGAGGTCATGAATTAGCCAAGTAGAGTTAGAATTAGGTACACACACACACACACACGTTACACATTGTATGGTAAGACTAAGCCAGGAAATGAAAAGCCAGATATTGGTCACTAGAGCAATAAACTAACTTTCAGAAATTAACTTAAAATAGACGGGAAGCAACAGAACACTATAATAACTGTTGCTGGGGTAACAAGGAGGAAAAGAACTTTGGCCCATATGTCATAGGGTACTTTGGAGTAAATTCCACTTTGAACAAAGAATTAATTCAAAATTTCATTATTAAGAAAACTAACACAGGGGCGGCTCAGTCGGTTGAGCATCCGACTTCAGCTCAGGTCACGATCTCACAGTTCGTGAGTCTGAGCCCCGCATCGGGCCCTGTGCTGACAGCTCAGAGCCTGGAGCCTGCTTCCGATTGTGTCTCCCTCTCTCTGCCCCTCCCCCATTTGCACTCTGTCTCTCTCAAAAATGAACATTTAACAAATTATTTAAAAAATTAAAAAACTAACAGAGAAGGAAAATAACTAACAAAACCAAATGAAGACAATCTTCTGAGGAAAAAAAACCTCCAACCCTTGGTTATAAAATTTTAGTTTCCTGGAAAGTACTATTATTTATACATAGATACATACACACACACACATGTGTATATATATACACATATATGTACATATATTACATGTATTTATGTATTTAAATATATATTATACGTTTATGTATGTATATATAAAATGGAGGATAAATGAGAAGCTTACTGCTTTAGTAGTTATCTAACAAACGCTTTTAAGATTTCATTTTTAAGCAATCTCTACACTGAGTGTAGGACTCGAGCCCACAACCCCAAGATCAAGAATCACATGCTCCACCAACTAAGCCAGCAAGGAGTCCCAACAAACACATATTTTGATTTGTAGATATGAATTCACTTAATCCTCAGAAAACTCTCAATTTACGGATGAGGCGGATTGGCCCAGCGAGCGGCCTCACGACTGGTAGGAGCCAGAGCGAGCATTATTACCCAAACACCCGTTCTTGGCCTCACAAAGCTTAGCTAGATGCCACACGCTGAAAAATAAGAAAAGTTTGCATACTTGGGAGCACATGAGGCCTTTGAAGGCAATTAAAGAAATGCAAAACCACCTTTGACACACTACTGCATGCCTTTTTTTCCTAAAGGGACACAGGTCTCACAGTGCCTGACATGAAGCAAGAGCCACCTGAAGTATTGAGAACTTACGATATTCTTTCAAATAAGTTCTTTGTGGGTATATTCCTAAATTTTAAAAAGCCCACCATCTTCTTTTTTCTAAGAGGAATGAGTTTTATTGGCTTGCTATCTCGATTAATCTTTCACTGCATGCTTTTAAACACACGTGCAAGAAGTGATTTAAAAATACCTCCATGAGGGGCAACAGCTGCACCTGCTGGCAGCACTGGGGGGCGTTCAGTCTCTTTAGAGACCAGTCCAGAGATGCGGACTTTTCACTCAAGACAGCAGGCTTTTTTTTTTTTTAATTTTTAAAATGTTTTTTATTTATTTTTGAGAGACAGAGAAAGACAGTGCGAGCAGGGGAGGGTGAGAGAGAGAGGAAGACACAGAATCTGAAGCAGGCTCCAGGCTCTGAGCTAGCTATCAGTACAGAGCCCGACACGGGGCTCGAACCCACGAACTGTGAGACCATGACCTGAGCCAAAGCTGGATGCTCAACCGACTGAGCCACCCAGGCTCCCTGACAGTGGGCTTTTTAAAAATCAGGAATATACCCACAAAGAAATTATTTGAAAGAATATCACAAGTTATCAATACTTCAGGTGGCTCTTGCTTCATGTCAGGCACTGTGAGAACGGACACATGACTTCACATAATCTCCGCAGCCCCCGAGGGACCAGCACCCACAGTCACACTGGCCCCACACCTACTGCAGGCACTCGAGTAGTAGTAGCTGTTGACCATTTGGGCAAACTCTTGTGCAGTAACCTTCTGGAGAATGAAATAAAGGGCTTTGTTTTTATTATTTTATTTTTTTATGAGAGAGAGAGAGAGAGAGAGAGAATGTGAGGGGGGAGGAGTAGAGAGAGAGGGAGAGGGAGATGCAGAATCCAAAGCAGGTGCCAGGCTCTGAGCTGTCAGCACAGAGCCTGATGTGGGGCTTGAACTCACAAACCATAGGATCATGACCTGAGCCGAAGTTGGCCACTGAACTGACTGAGCCACCTAAATGCCCGTCAAAGGCTTTATTTTTAGGACAACCTTATAGAAGATACAAAGTGAGGACATCATTGATTTCTGACACATAAAAAAGATTGTCTAGATTAACCCCATGAAGGCTAAAATTGTAGGGACTTTTGTCTTTTTGTGAATTCCTATCACCTAGGATTTAGCACTTTATTTTATACATATACAAACATACGTACACACATACATTTTGTCATTTGCTTATCTATGCTTTATTTTCCCAACTAGATTGTAATTTCCTTAAGGGAAAAGTCTTTGTTGTGTCTCCCATAATACCTAGATTAGTGCTAGCCATATGTTTTCAATAGTATGTGGTCTAACTTGAAGTTCTACAAAGACATAAGCGAAAATTCTATGATCTACCAAGTGATCCTCTATATGAAAAAATGACAGTGTAGTAATGAACCAGCTCTCAAAAACCATAATGCTCACAGCATGATCAGCCAGTTTCACGAAGATTTCCAGACTAGTGAGTATCTGCATCTTATCCCTTCACCTTGGCAAAAAAAAAAAAAAAAAAAAAAAAAAAAAAATGGTATTCCAGGAATCAGACCCAGATTGTTAGCACAGGTTTGGTCTCAAGTGTATTCAGCTAGCATCACATTGGTGCTTCCTAACTTCTTGCATCTGAATGCTTGCTATGGCCAGCTTATGCTAAATTTTTAAACATATTAATGAATTATCACCACAACTTTACAAGGAAAGTATCATCCCATTTCTCAGATGGGAAAACTGATGCTCAGAGTAGTTTCTCAAAGTCACTAAGTTAACAAGGAAAAGAAGTGGGACATAATATCTCTGAACTTCAAACCTCAAGCAATACACATCACTAATCATCTGTCCAGGGCTGCTCTGGAGTGAAGGACCACAGTGGTCTCTGTGGGCACTGACAGCTCCTTTCCCTTCTAGACCACCGGAGTCACTCTGTTCCTAGTGAGGCAACTGCAAGGGGATTGTGGCAGGTCACTGGCCTCTGCATCAGGCTCCCAATCAGGTTGATCAGAGACCCACCAAATCAATCCAAGCCTTGAACTGACACAGCAGTGAGGCTGGCAGACAGCCTCTGAACTTTTGCCCCGGTTACAAGGGGTTATACCAGGTTCCTCAGTTACACAACCTGATGGACAAGATACCCACACTCTGACCTGGGGCTGCAGACCCGCTCACAGTCCCATCTCTGGCAACCTGGTAGATGGGACAGTGAGGATTTTACACAGGATGCTTTACACTTAGAATTTGGCTGTGTTGGCAACCTAATCATGGCACCCAAAACTTAAACTCAATGGTGAAGTCCATATGAGGAGAGAGAGACTAGTTCTATTCTATGCCAGACCCGTGTGCGTTAGAGCATTACCTAATACCTTGACAAGACAGGCATGTCAGCTGAATAAACGTATGGCTTGGCAAGTTAAGAAATGAATAAGGTCAGAGTTAGCAAGTGCTGGAACAGGGGTTTGAATCCAGCTCCCACTTTTGCACCATGCTGCCTGCCCTATGGAGGGAAACGTCTCCTATGGTGCAGGGGAACCCTGGACCCTCACCAGCAAGAGCCTCTCATCCCCCTGCAAGGCAGCCTCTCCTTGCCAGGGTCCACGTGCCCTTCTAGAATCTGTACTCACTGAGGCCAGGGTCTTTCTGTACCTTTTTTTTCCTTTACTTCCCCACAGCACCTAACCTGCCATTGGCACGCAATCTGTTCACCGAGTAAAAGGCTAGGACAAAATCAGAGAAATGGGAGAACAAAGTTCATGTTCCGGAATCTTCGGTCCAGGTGCTAGAGGCCCATGGCACACCTTGTGGGCATGAGCAGCTTTGACCCAGTTAGTTGTGGTCCTGAGCCTCCTCATTGGATGTTAACAGTCACGCCTCAGTAAGCACCAGTGGTCCAGTTACATAGTGTAGTTGATTATACAAAGGCCTATTGTCTTTTAACTTCTGACTAGATAAGTGCTGGCAGTCATTTCTGGGCCTCTCTCTCCCCACCGCTGCCCTCAGGACAGACATCCTCAATAAAAAAGGACACACAGCCTATCGTTCTTCTTACCCATTACGTTTCCTAACCAGGAACTGGGTCCTTGTGGGAGAAAAGGCTTGCGGAGCACACCTAAAAACATCCTTGAAGACATGAAAATTAAACCCTGCCATTCTTTTTAAGGAAGAGGAGGAGTGATCTGATGTATCAAATTATGTAAAATCCAGATTATCTTATAGATATATGAAAAGGAGTTAAATGAAATTTTAGGTACAGAAACCCATTTAACAACTATTATAGGAGTATTTACTTTTCTTAATGTTTATTTTTGAGAGAAAGTGTGAGCAAGTAAGGGGCAAAGAGAGAGGGAGAGACACAGAATCTGAAGCAGGCTCCAGGCTCGGAGTGGTCTGCACAGAGCCTGACGTGGGGCTCGAACTAACGAGCTCACAAACTGCAAGATCATGACCTGAGCCGAAGACAGACACTTAATGACTGAGCTACCCAGGTGCCCCAGGAGTATTTACTTTGCTCCAGCTAAAAGGAGCAGCAAGGTTAGCTAGCTAGCTAAATGAACAAAGCAACATATTGATCCAACTCACTCCTAGTCCTCTTAATAGGGGAATTTATGTCACCTGCTATTAGTGCAAGGCCTGAAATGTCTTGCTATTCTGCCCTCAATATTTTAATATATCAAAGTTGAGACAGGAGCTTGGAGGAGCCTTGGATTAGATACAGCACACATTAGTCACCCTCCCATCCCTGGGCAAGTGCAGACAACCATATGAAGGAAATAGCTCACTACAAGGAAAAGAAAAACCAGGAAACGGATTGTTCAAGGAAACATTGTTTCGGGGAAATCAAGGTAAAAAGAGAAGTCTGCTTCCTAGAATCTTCTTAAAAACTGTGAAGAGGCAGATCTCCCAGAAGTGAGGGAAACAGAGAAGCCTTTGTATTTTTCCTCAAGTGAACTGGGAAGTCTCAACTTATAAAAGTATAGCAAATAAAGCAACAGGCCAAGGACCGACAGCAGAGGTGAACTTCACCCCAGTAAAAGGTGAAGCCTCCACGAGTCATAAATAAGCACATTTTTATGCCACTGTATAGAATGACATTTATTCCAGAGGCAGAATAAGGAGGAAAATGGCAGGCTTGGGAACAAAGCCTCCCCCAGAGAGAAACATTTTGGGCTCAGGTGCGATGAGGTGGGTCTGTAAGGCCCTGTAAGGTACTTCCCAAAGGGAACATTCAGAGAGAAGGGCCCCCCATTTCCTTGTTAGATTCGAAAGGAGGAACCCACGTGAGAGTAAGCGCTCACGCAGGTGAGACAAGCCAACCGCGCACTACCACCCAGGCCTAGTGACAGGGAGCACATTAGGCAGGGAAGTGGTGATGTCAAATACAGCAATGTAGAGAAACAGGGTTGAAAAGCGTTCTCAGGCCTGGCTGGGTCTCAGGGAGAGGTCGGGACCGTGTCAGGGTCTAACCCAATGGCAGGAGATGGAGGAGCGTTGGCCTCAGTGATGCTTCCTGCTCCCCAGCAGTGCGGGGGCCACACTGCAGGCTACACACATCGGGATGTCGGCCCCACAGAGACTGTGGCTGGCTCACTCCTGTGCCTTGACCAACCTATCGAAATGCTTGCTATAGTAAGAGTATTTTCAGTATGGGACTATGAAGTCTTTGAATACTTGGAAATGCTATTTTAATAACAGTTTAGACACTGGAAGGAGTCAATATCCATAGCCTGGGAGATTTACTTGTAGACTATGCCGTTCCTCGCTTCTGTCACGAAGACAGTGGTAAAATGCGTACTGAAATGCCAGCTATACAAAACCTAGAGTTCCTTGTTCACAGAAAGATGTACCAAATAGCAACAAAAGCAGCGATTTTGCACACAGTATAATATGTATCAGCTCTGTAACAACTTCAAGGTCAGCATGAATGTTATCCTGAACAGACACAAAGGCTGAGCAGCGTTGCCTATGGTGATACTGGTGTGGACATCCTTGACGTCCTGAGCTCTGAGACCTCAGATGGCTGTCACCATGACAGAGGCCTGGCAGGATCACAGAGGATTAACAAGCTAATGACTAGCTTAAGACTTTAGCATTGCTGACCTTAAAAAATGATGTATATGAGGATTAAGTTATTTCTTTGGCAAAATGCAATCATCTACTAATAAAAGACTGAGTTAAGACCAGCTGGTTTAAATTAAGATACAGAAGTGCAGCAAGTCTTAACTAACAAAGATGGCCTTCACCCCGTCTGTGGCTCACACGGCTCTAAAGAAGGGCAGAGAAGGACAGTGTTTTCCTTTCAACAAGTAGTACAGGTCATTTTTCTCCCAGTTTAGTTTGGAAGCAGGTAGACTTTTCAAAGAACTGCACTGCATGTCCCTGACAGTCACTCACTTTTGGAGTTGGCCAAGCTCAGAAGTGTGCCTTCGAGTAGACGGTTCCTTACGTTTTCATTCGCCAATATTTCACAAGCAAGTCCCTTTCATACACACTTGACCCAGTAGAAACCTCACACAGATGCATTTTGAATTTTGGTATCCTATTATAGGGATCAGGTGGTAGGGCAAGGTCAACCTCAATTCCAAGGTTCTGCTGCCCTTCCCTCCTCCCACTCCAGGCAATATACCAGCTGGGAATTTGTGCTTTCATACCAGTCCTTAAATCAGCCTGCCACCTCCTCAGGGTTCACAGAAGTGGCAGAATACATACACTTGCCTATTTGAGGGGGAGAATTGTGAAGGATGGATTCTAAACTCTTAACAATTATCCCCTGAGAGTGGGATTGTGGGCAAGAGAGAAGAGCAGCAAGGAAACCCAAGGCTTACCTTATTGCTTACACGAGTTGGTGAAGACTCATGTAAACAAGTCTGTTTCCCACCTTCCCTGGTTCATTACTATTGACTTCGTGGGGGTTTTTTGGTTTTTTTTGTTGTTGTTGTTCGTTGGTTTTTGTTAGCTTTTAAAAGAGAAAGCCAGTGCTGTTCAGATAGACCCCCTTTCACTGCTAGAAGCTCTTTTTCGAACACTGGGTATCACACACAGCAAGTTCAGCCCCCTATAGATCATACTAGTTTTATAAAGCGATTCTCCCTCCCCACCTTGCCCCTTCAATCTAACCCGCCCTTTGGTACAAATTGGGACCAGTCACCTCTGAAAACCTGCATTTTAAAGGACTCAAAGGCTTCTCTATCCTTTTGGAAGTACTTTGAAGATCTTCCGAGAAGCACTAACCCTTCCATAAATCTACTTGAAAATTTCTTCCATGCACTATTTGTAGGATTTTATCCACAAGGACGGGTTTGGGTACCTCGATATAAAGATGGATGGCAGCTGGGTGGGGGTGGGGGGGAATATTGCAGGGTCTTCAACCCCCACCCCTCCCACCCCCGGCAGCGGGTGGCGAGGCCCGGGAGGGGAGCGAAGATTAGGAAGACTCAGAGGGCCCCTGGTCCCTGGGCAGCGTCCCTGCTCTCAGATGCGGCGAGGAGGGGGAGCGCTTCCCCCCATAGACCCCCCGACAAGCCTGGATGGGCTCATCAAGCAGGGGTCAGGGAGCGTTCAGAGCCCCGAGGGGCGCTCTCTGCTCAGCCCACCCTCCCCTTGGAGCCCAGAGTCCGCGCTCGCCTTTAGGCGGAAGCCTGGACCAACCCAAAGCCGCCGAGCGACTTCACCAGCAGCGCCCCAGCTCCCGTCGCGACCCCGAGGCCCCCCTGAAGCCCAGTGCTGGAGCATGGCGGAGGCGTTGCCCCGGTTTCCCAGGACGGGGCTCTCGGCTGCAACGGCGGCTGCAGCAGCCGCAAGAAATACAGCCCTTCCCGCACTCACCACTGTCACCTGTTCCGTGGATGCCCGCGCACCTCGGGAGCGCCACACCTGGCACTTGCGGCCGCCGGAGGAGGGGAGGAGACACGCGGCCGGCTCCAGCTCCGCACGCCCGCGTGTCCGAAGGCGTGGGCACCGAGTCGCTGCCAGGTGTGGGCTGGGACGGCGGCCTCGGGGCGCTCCCGGTTGCTGGGCGCAAGAGGGGCTGGGGGTAACCGGGCGCACGGCGGCCGAGAGACGCAGGGAAATGAGGGACTCACGGGGATGCCAGGTACAGGAGGATGCCGACC
>NC_043713.1:59430997-59493889 GCF_006229205.1 Suricata suricatta | reverse complement strand
CAGGGCGCCGACCTCGGCCTGGGGCTCGCCTCGGCGGAAGGTCGCGGCCTCGCCTCGGGGGAGCGCGGCCGGGTCCGCGCCAGTTCCGGGCCCCTGGAGGGGGCTGCAGAGACGGTCCCCACGGCTCTCGAACCCCAGCTGCTCCGCCGGGGCCCTGATGGTCATCGTTAGCCCGTTCGCCTTGCACATTCTGAGAGGCGAGGCAGTGGGCGGCGTCACCCAGCCTGCAGCTGGCTCTGGCTGTGAAAACGCAGATGTGTTGTTCTCAAACCCATGGGGACCACGGGCAGAGCGGGCAGGGGTGGCGGTGGAAAGGGGTGCAGGATGAGTTACCCCCAGGGCCACACTGGGTTGGCTCCGGGGCTGCAGCCCCCGACGGACGTCCCGTTCCAAGCTCAGCAAGGCGAGGAAGTCGCCGCAGACACCTGGACACGGTGCACTCTTAGATTCTCGGGAAGTGGGGGCGGGGGTTGGCTCCCTTCCTGTTAGATGCTTCGCGGTTCCATCCCGGGCATCTGGGGGCGGTAAGGGGGTATTTAGAATGGAGGTGGACGTTTTTAACAATCCTTTAGCTATAGGTCAGTGACTTTCTCAGAGGAAGGGAGGCAACAGAAAAACCAAGTCTTGTATGGGAAAGGCTGGCCAGGCTCAGGGCGCGGGCCAGAGTGCTCCACCAGTGTGGGTGACCGAGGCCACCGCGATGCAGGTGACAGACAGCTGGACTTCAGTTCCCAGCCAAGAGGGTCAGTACCTGACACGGAAGCTGCTTCTCATGTATTGCGGCTACGTTATGGAGAACAGAGATGCTTAAAGCCCAGAGAAACTTGGGCAAGCATCTAACCCGATTTCTGTGTGCGTAGGTGTGTGTGTGTTTAAACAAAGTGGATAAAACAATAAACACCTGTTCAGAAACCTGGCCTTGCAACTTTGAGATTCTGGGATTGTGGACAAGTTTTCTCTGCATTTCTTTTCTTGTTATGAGCTTCACTTTCTTTATTTCTAATAATCCCTGACCATCTGTATTCCTTACCAACTCTCAGTGGGTTGCAAAGGGTTAAATGAGGTAAACTTTTGAAAAACATTGTCAGCTGTCAATCACTAACAAGTGTTAGGTCATCTTATGGCATTGATGAGGAAATTGAGCCCTGGGAAAGGGCTCACTCTAAGACTATTGGCCGCACAACCAGGGCATCTTCTGCAGAACTGTCAGGTAGGCAAAGAGTTTCTTGAAGTTTGCTCCACCATTTCTCATAGCCAAAGTGCCCAGTATTCTCTTATTTCTATACTGCTGCCCAGTAAAGCTCATTGTTAGAAACACATGCACACGATATATTTATTTATGCTAAGGTGTAAATGATTGCTATCCCACTCAGCAAACTTTTACTGAGCATCACACTAGTTATCCCTCCCCCACCCCAACCCATTCTCTACTTTTCTTTGCCCAGCCCTGGGCTCCGGGATGCTGACCCTTGGGATTGCACTAGCAGTGCCTTGCCCTTTAGCTTCTAATTGGTTTCATTAATGGGAGGCACTGGTGGCCTTTTTCTAAAATTAAAAACAATTGCATTGCATAATAATATGCATATGGTAAAGTGCACAATTCTTTATTGTACAACTCATAGAATTTGTATATTTATAGGATGTGAATATTTGCAACACCAAGTAGGCTCCCTCTTACTTCTTCTTGGCAGTAGCCCTCCCAGCCCCCACCCCGGCAGCAACATTATTTGGGCTTCTGTCACCCCAGATTGGTTTTGCATGCTTTTGAATTTGAGATAAACTGAATCCTTCAGGATCTTCTCTTTTATACTTGGCTTCATTTGCTCCGGATTATGTCAGTGAAATTCATCCACATCATTGCATAAATTAGTAGTTTGCTCATTTTTTTATTACAACCAAGTGAATTGCATTGTGTATTTTTTCCCCTCTAGGAAAGCAGGGAAGATTTCAGAAAGGGGAGCTGAGTCTTGACAATATGGAGGAGTTATCTAGAAAAAAGTGAAGAGCCATCCAAGGGGCATAAATAGTGCATCTAAAGACATGGGCGCATGACGTGCAGGGCCCACTCTAAATAAAGTGGGTCATTTAGTTGGATGGAGGGCAGAGGAAAGGGATAGATGGACATGTGGAGAGGGGACACATTTGAACAGAGGGAAGACTTTGCAACTCTCAGGCATGCAGTTCTGATGGAAAGATGTCCTCTCTCAGGAACAAGCGGGAAGGTGTGATTTGGCACTTGTAGGTGAGGTCAGTATTTCCACCGCTGCGGGTCTGAGGTTCTAGTGCCTTTGAAACCAAGTCACAAACACAGAGAACTCCGTCCTGGTCATGAGCTGGGTAACAAAGGCTCAAGGTGAATTTTCACAAAACCAGGGCTTGTGGTCCGCAGTCTTTTTTGCATTAGTTAAAGCCTAATGAGACCAGGAATCACAGTTAGGAAAGAAAGATGAGGGAGGTGCATTTTTAGTCAGGAGGGCAGGGATACAAATGGGGCATCGATCAATGCACACTTTAAAGTCCCAGGAGCTGCCAAGCCTCTGGATGGAAGGCGCGTCCAGAAAGCCAGAACACAGTCTTTCTACAGTTCTCAGGGACACTACAGGGTGTGCCCCAGCTCCACCACCTGCTGGGAGTGAGACCCTGCTCAAGCCACCCAGCCCGCCTGAGGCTTAGCTATGGTGACTCAGAACTGGCTGAGCAAAGATTCCTCTCCCCTGCGCGCTGCTTCTGAAGGCGGAGCCGCGGCTCTGAGCGAGGAGCCCTCAGTCTGGACAGCTGTTTGTCCAACCAGATTAAAAGTAAAAGTGCCTTTAAATTCTGGAATGGACATTAAGGTTTTCATGATTCCTTGTGGAGCCTGTAGGAAAACCTCAATGTTGAGTTACCGCCTGCCTGTGACACCATGTCATCCCAAGGCAGTGATTCTCAACCTTTTGGGGTTCCAGATCCCTTAAATAGCTGACAAAAGCTATAGACGTTTTCTCCAGAAAGTCTCATATAAACAGCCCACTTTGTGGGGTTCCATGTGCCACAGGCTGCGAGGCCTGCTCAGCTGGGAGGGAACAGCCCATCCCTGCAGCCCCAGGCTGGGCCTCGGTGAGCAGGCTGGGAACGACCTGGGGTCGCCAGCCCCCCAGTGCCTGCCTGACACTCCTGTTAGTTGTCCTCATTACTGGGTGTGGATGTTTCTTTTCCTTCCAAATATAGGAACAAAGGTGATGTTCTTCTCTGCTGACTTTGATTTGAATTTTTCTCTCTGAGGAAAGTGCCCCAAAAAGCCTGTGTCTTGGCTAATTCCAGGGTGAAAGTCCTCGCCTTTCCCAACTGGGCAGGAGGGCAGAGCCGAGCTCTGCTTTTCGCAACAAGTTGTGCCAACATCAACAACAACGTGTCTATAGAAACCAGCACTGGACTCTAGTTTCTTTTTTTTTGAAATTTTATTTGAGAGAGAGAGAGGGAAGGAGGGAAGGAAGAGAGAGATATCAGGGGAGAGGGGCAGAGGGAAAGAGAATCTTCAGCGGGCTTGATCCCACAACCCTGGGATCATGACCTGAGCCTAAATCGAGTTGGATGCTCAATCGACTGAGCCCCCCAGGTGCCCAGCACCAGACTTTTTAGACCAAGTGTCCTGGTCTCTTATAAGGGCTTTAATGAAACCTTAACTCTGTAAGTCATACACAAATACTTTGTCATTAGGAGACATTTTTAATAAAACATTACAGAGACGTCAAAATCTCATTGTCACCAGCTCTGGTTCTGTTCTGGCCTTAGTTCCTCTGCCCCATGTGAATCCTTCTATACCTTTTTCTATGTGATTATACACACACACACACACACACACACACACACACACACAAGTATTACTTTGTGTATTTGTTTACATAAATGATGTTGTTTCATATGTAATGTTCTGCAACCTGCTTTTTCATTCACCAATATGTAGTTTCTCCTGTTTTAGTACGGATCTGTCCACCTCAGACTTTTGAACTGCTCATGTTTCACAGCACAGATAAAACATTATTCTCAACATTTCTGCCTTACTGAATATTGAGCTGTTTCCATGTGTTCATGAGTAGAAACAGTGCTGTACTGAGTAAGCACTCTCGTAAGTGTATCCTGTGTGCATGAGTTTTTTCCTCTGGGGTATAACACTGAGAAATGAGAGAGCGGGCTCTTAGGGTATGCGTGAAGCTCGAACTCACGTCCCTGAGATCCAGAGTCACATGCTCTAACAACTGAGCCAGCCAGGTGCCGCAGAATATGTACATTTAAGTATTGGAGTAGAGGGACTCCTGGGGGGGCTCAGTCAGTTGGGTGACCAACTCGATGTCAGGTCATGATCTCACCATTGGTCATGAGATTGAGCCCCTAGAGTAGGGCTCTGTGCTGGGTGTGGAGCCTGCTTATGATTCTCTCTCTGCTCCTCCTCCACTCATTCTCTCCCTCTCCCTCTTCAAAAAAAAAAAAAAAGATTCAAGTAGATACTACTTTCTTATTCCTAACATGTATCCAAGTTTCTTGGCACCTCTGCGGGCCCTTTCCCTGTCCTTCCTGCACTGACCAATAATGAGCTGGCCTCCCTGGACAGCCTTCTTCCCACTCCTGTTAAACTGTCATCACTACAATAATAATTTAATACCAGCCACTTATGCTTTCCTTCAAAACTTATTTAAAAATGTATCCTTTTTAAGTGTTTACTTATTTTTGAGAGAGCACCCACAGAGGCGGGGCAGAGAGAGGGGGACAGAAGATCCAACGCAGGCCCCATGCACAGACCAGGCTGTCAGCACAGAGCTGGATATGGGGCTTGAACCCAAGATCAGTGAGATCATGACCTGAGCTGAAGACCGACACTCAACCAACTGAGCCACCCAGGTATCCCCACCCAAAAACATACCTTTTTAAAGCATGAAATAAAGGTTTTCAAAAATGGAAAAGCAAGTGACTTGTGAGGAATATGCTTAAGAAAATGTCCAAGCTCACTAAGGATCAAAGGAATATAAATTTAAAAAAGAAGCAGTTGCCACCCTCTGCCTCCCATCCTTTAGCAAAGTTGTTTTTTTGTTTGTTTGTTTTTTTTAACCAGCCCTGGTGAGGGTGCAGTAAAATAGGAATTTATACGCTTCCTGCTGGTGGGGGTATAAATTGTTTCGTCTCTCTGGAAAGTAATTCAAGAACACGTATTGTGAACATGAAAAAAATGATCATTACCCTCGATCTGTTCTTTCTGCTTCAGGGAATGTATTCTGGCAAACACCAGTATCCTGTAGAGTGTTTTCTTCATTGACCTATAAGCTCCCCAAGGCTCACACAGACCCGCTAGGTCCACCAGGGGGGACCCAGTTAAGGCTGCACATGACTCAACATCCACCCTCCAAGGCAGTGGCCCTGTTCTTTCCCTGTCCTCGCTTCCACTTCCAGGGCCTCCACCTCCCCTTGGCGGGGAATGATCTTCCTTCCACCCGGTCTGGTGACGTGTCCCAATGGGAAACCTGCCCTCGCCTCCTTCTTGGCATGGTTCAGTGTCTTAGGGGACAGACGGAGCACAAAGCTCTGGCTGGGGTGGGGTGGGGGGAGGTGACACACACCTGGGACTCGGGGAAGCCGAGGGCTCAGGGCTTCAGCCCCCTTGTGGGATTGGTAATGTTCTTGGGATGGACTCTCCCTTTGTAGGGGGTGGGCCAAGCCCTGCTGCGGCGCCGAGGCCAGAACAACAAGACCTTGTGTGACTAGGACGCAGTTTTGACACTCGGGGAGGATTTATCGTAGGGCCGTAAATACAGCATGTGTTTCAGGCTCTTTCACTTTAGAAGTCAGTGCATTCATTAAAGGAGGTATCTGGAGTCAATGGCCAAGCATTCAGAAAGAGGGTCGCTTTCATAAAAAAGAAATTGTGACCAACCAACCAACAAAACACCAGACAGACTCTTACACACAGAGAACAATCTGGTGTTTGCCAGAGGGGAGGTGGACGGGGTGGGGAGGTGGGTGAAATAGGTGAGGGAAATTAAGATGTAGGAACTTCCAGCTATGAAACAAATCACTGAGCTGAAAAGTACAGCATAGGGAACAGTCGATAACACTGTCACAACGTTGTGTGGTGACACATGGTGACTACACTCATCGTGGTGAGCACTGGGTACAGAGTTGTCAAATCACCATGTTGTGTCTGACCAATATAATTGGGTGTCAGCTATACTGCAATAATAATAATAATAATAATAATAACAACAACAATAACAATAAAAGGAATCGTGTTAGAGCAGAATCTTCTGAATCTTCTCTACTTCATTATTACATAACACCTAGGATTGGCCTAGTGACCGGCAGTCCCTGCCTTCCCACGTTATAATGAAGCCCACTTGTGATGGTGGACTCTCAAAGATCATGCCAGTGGATGATCCCCGCCCCCCAGGAATCCACAGGTTTTGTTTTAGTTTTTTGTTTTTTTTGGTCTACAGATTACATTCCCAATGGATATACAACATGCAGTTATTTTTTGTTTTTTAATGGATGTATTTGAATTATTATTTTCTTCCTGAACCCCTCCACTTTTTTCTACTAAATTTGTGATTTCTGATAGCCATTTGGTATATGGATCTGATGAGTTGGTCATTACAACCTCAGTACAAAATCCTTATCTACTGAGACCGGTCAGCAGGTGGTTGCCTGCAGGGGACACTGACAGGAAGGGGGCACAAGGAGCATTCTGGGTGATGGAAATGTTCGGATCTTGTTTGGAGTAATCAGAACTTACCAAACTGAACACATAAGAAGGGCATAATTTATTGTATGTAAATGATACCTTGACACAAAATAAGGTAAACATATATAATAAATAATGCTGCAAAAAGAAAGGGAGCAGGAGTAAGCATAATAGGCATCATATTAAAAAAAAAATTTAGGGGCACCTGGGTGGCTCAGTCGGTTAAGTGTCCGACTTCAGCTCAGGTCACGATCTCACAATTTGTTGGGTTCAAGCCCCAGGTCAGGCTCTGTGCTGACAGCTCAGAGCCTGAAGTCTGCTTTGGATTCTGTGTCTCCCCTTCTCTCTGCCCCTCCCCTGGTCCTGCTCACACTCTGCCTCTCTCTGTTTCTTGATAATAAATAAATGTTAAAAAAAATAATTTTAAAGTATTTTTAATTGTGGTTAAAAAAAAAAAGCACACAATGTAAAATCGACCATCGTGACTATATTCTAAGAGTGCAGTTCAGGAGCGGAAGTGTATTCACACTGTTTGCAAGAGATCTCTAGAACTTTGTCATCTCACAAATCTGAATCTCCACGTCCATTAGACAGTAACCCTCCATTACCGCTCCCCCAGCCCCTGGCAATCACCATTCTACTTTCTGTCTCTACAAAGTTGACTACTCTAAGGACCTCAGATAAGTGGAAGCTTACAGTATTGGTCTTTTCCTGACTGGCTTATTTCACGCCACAGAATGTCCTCTAGGTCCGTTCATACTGTAGCATACGGCAGAATCTCCTTCCTTTTTAAGGCTGGATAATACTCCATTGTGGGAATATATCACATTTTGTGTATCTATTCATCCACCAATCAGTGGCTTCCTGGCTATTGTGAATAATGCTACTACAAATAGGTATAAACATGTGGCATCAGGATTTTACATTAAAAGAAATTTTTTTTAATGTTTATGCATTTTTGAGAGACAGAGAGCACAAGCAGGGGTGGGGCAGAGAGAGAGGGAGACACAAAATGTGAAGCAGGGTCCACACTCTGAGCTGTCAGCCCAGAGCCTGACCCAGGGGTCGAACCCACAAATGGTTGAGATCATGACCTGAACCCAGGTCGGATGCTTAACCAACTGAGCCACCCAGGTGTCCGGTTTTTTAAAAAATATAAAACCAGGGCAGCACAGACTGTCTTGCTGTCACTTTCCCCCTCCTTTTCTGCACTGACCTTGCTGCTGACCAGAAATTCCTCAGGGGCCAGTGCAGTAACAGCCTATGACAGCCATACCAAGCACTGAATCCTGACAGTGACCCTGCGGGAACAAAAGCCCATGCTTTTCACAAAGCCCAAAATGTGTCTTTGGAGGCAATGCAGAAATCCAGTTGGAGGTTAGTCCAAGCCAAAACACAGCAAAGGTCATCTTTTGTATGTGCCCAGGGACAAGACCTTCTGGACTGTCAGGAGTGGTGGCTCTAACTTTCTTACGCAACATCTCCTGGCCCCATTTGGCTCCTCTCTGGGCCCTCCAGTCTTCCTGGAGGTGCAGCAGGAAGCCGGCAGAGAAGGAGGAGGTGTGTGTCTATTACCAGGTGGCAGCAGACACTCCACTCTCCCAGGCACCGTGGGACCCAGAGAGGGTGCGGCCCACAAGACTGGCTTTCTCTCCTGCTTGCTATCCTCCGTCTTGCCCCCGCGCCAATCAGCCTTGTCACGTTCTGCGCCCTGCCTGTTCTGTAGCCGCGGCTGTCCACAGGTGAACTGGTAATATCCCTGGAAGCACTGTTCATACACACAGCTGTTGGTTTGCAAGCTTGCATATTCTATAATGCTCTGGAGAAAACAAGATTGTGGCTGATGTATGTCATTTTATACGCCCTGCACGCAGGTCTCACGTCCGCAAACGAGACCTTACAAATCTGCCAGAGAGCGCAGAACAGGCTCCAGGTACACACACGGGCTGGGAAGCCAGGGATTTCGCCTCCACTGGAAACCTCATTTCCCCATTTGCTTCCAACCCGTCTGGGGAATGCACATCGCCTCCAGCCATGGCCCCAGAATGACTGCTTCCTGTCACAGCTGGAATGTGAATCTCCTCCCCCGCTGACTCCGGAATAAGATACTACATTTATTTAATTTATTGTTTTTTAATTTACATCCAAGTTAGTTAGCATAGAGTGCAACAATGATTTCAGGAATAGATTCCTTAATGCCCCTTACCCATTTAGCCCATCCCCCCACAACCCCTCCAGTAACCCTCTGTTCTCCATATTTAAGAGTCTCTCATGTAAGATACGACATTTAGATACTCTGTACTTGTTATGTTCAAGCTTTGTAGAGCAGTGACTTTTGACAGAAACTGCTTCCCTACTTGCCTTTATAGTTTTCATTGATTCTAAAACAAGCCATGTGTCTTTTTTTTTTTTTAATGTTTTTTATTTATTTTTGAGAGACCGAGAGAGACAGCGTGAGCAGGGGAGGGTCAGAGAGAGGGAGATACAGAATCTGAAGCAGGCTCCAGGCTCTGAGCTAGCCGTCAGCCTGACTCGGGGCTTGTTTCACTCCACGTAATGAAATGAACCACGCGAGATCATGACCTGAGCCGAAGCCGGACCTTAACCGACTGAGCCACCCAGGCGCCCCTAAGCCATGTGTCTTGAACGTTGTACCTACTCATTCCTTATGGGTATCAAGTACATTTGAACTATGTCACCACTAAGTCTATACCGTTTATGCCTGCATGGGACTTGCCACTATTTATACTCTACCACCATCCAGTTCAATTTAATCCAACAGGTGTTGACCCAGAGTCTGCTGTGTGCTCCATCCTTCTGCAGATAGGGACCCGCTCAGAGAGCAGGTGGTGCTCATTGTCTAAGACAAACCACAGTCTTCAGCATGGCTCCTACAGCCTGTGATTTTTCTCCCAGTCTGTGGTGCCTGGCCATGGGTAAGCCTTTACCAGATGCTCGCTACTGATTAAGATCGTTTCTTTGGCCTCCCTGCCCGCTGCCCCCACTCCCATATCCCACCGTCGGGTCATACTGGCCACTGGCTGATGCGGAATTTCCTACGCACTGTCAGGATGACTCAGCATGGTTGTTCCTGTGATTTCTTCTGCTGAGCCTGTTGCACTGCATCCATCTAAACCCTAGCGTGTCCTTCAAGATCTAGCTCAGAGGTAACCCATCTTGTAAAACCTTCTGATGTCCTTCCTCTCCGACGTAATATACTTCTCTCTGTTGTCTCCCAGCACCTTGTTCTTATGCTTTTTACAGCATCGGTCATTTATAATCTTATATGCCTATTTGTGTCATCTTCACTTCAAACCGTAAACGTTTTGAAAATAGGAATCATGTCTTATTATGAGGAACCCCAGCACTCAGCTCAGAACCTAACTGTAGTTAATGTAAAAATAATAACAAACATTTCCTATGAGCCCTCAGTCTGTCCAGGAATGGATATATCTCATTTACTTCCCACTCTATGAGCAGGTAATATTATTACCTATTTTACAGAGAATGAAACAGAGGCACAGAGAGTATAAGAAGCCTAAGGTTCCTAAGGTCTTACACAGCCTGTAAGTACTGTTGTTAGGTTGTGTTAAATAAATGATGACTGGCATGTTGAATTCAGTTGAATTAAGATTTTTTTCTATTCTGGAAGATGTCAAAAAAATAAAAGCCATGGTCTGGTCCCTACTCTTAAAATACTTAACTGGCAACACTCTTTGCCATCACAAAACTGCACATGTCAATGCATGAAGTATAGCTTTAATTCCCTCTTAAATTTACCTAAAAATCATTAAATGGCTTTTCTAAATTTATTATTGTAGCCTTGAAAAACAAAACAACCTCTTGTCAAAAACTTGTTAAACTCTGGATGAGATAGTTCAATTACATCTTGTTTTCATATTGGTCTTAAATTTTACATCATATCTTTACTTTGGCCATGGCCAAATGTATGTCAAAAATATGTTGACTTTTTTTGGTTATATACATGCTATGTCATATTACATAGAATGATGGCCTTTACTCTGTCATGATTCCTAAATCCTGTATCCACACCATCATGGATACGGGAGAGCACAGTGGCTAAGCATCCTTGCCCTCCAGGGACAGACCATTGGAATCACACCCTAGGGCTCAGGATAAACGCAGGTTTTTGCTGGACGCCAACGTCTGAGATCACGGGCACCGCGCACTTCGCCACTGGGGACAGCAGGGGGCGCCATCTACCCAGAGCCCTGCAACCTAAAGTACAAGCCCCAGGCCTAGGGCCACAGAGAATCTCCGCGTGGGGGCACCCTGCTGATGTTCCACTTGAGACGTGGAGAACCAAAGAAGTCACAACATGGAAACACTCTGGTCAGCAGCAGTTGGAGGCTGAAACCCCAAACAAGGATGAAAGGGCTTTTCATCGTCCTGACCCTTGCAGGGATGGATATGGTGAAATCTGGTCCAGGTGCCAAATGTGAACAGCACTTGGCCAGCTCAAGGGTGAAAAGTGAGGCCAGAAGGGGACCGAGGACATGGCTGTGCTGAGTCAGATCATCTGGACCCAAGCAGTAGACAGGAGAGTGCACGGCATTGGCCCTGAGCAGAAGCTGATGGGGGAGTTACCTGATACCGTTGAACACATCAGGCTTACCTACAGTGTATGTAAGGCTAGTGACTGGTGGGACCTGCAGACTAGAGGCCAGGTCACTCACCTGTGCAGGAGGTTGGACCAGGTGATTCCTATGCCTCCCCCTCCCCCACCTGGGAGACTCCCTTGTTCAACCTAACAACTCCAGGAGTCACTGTCAAAGTCCACAGTTACTTTAAGCATAGATGTGTCAGATCATCCTACTGAGTAGAAGATGACCCTGTTGCATGACTGATGAAGGATGAAATTGCCGCATGGAGTCATAGCGCACCTACACCTGCCTGAGAGGTCCCTTTCCTCACCTCAGAATTACAAGCAGCGCTCTGGTAGGTATGCTAAAATGTCCCATGGCAAAGGTACCGAGTGTTTTCAGCACAAAGGGCTCACTGCTTTGCTTCGTGCCCAAGGCCCTCTGAACTGGCCCCAGTGTCTTTCTTTTCTTTTCTTTCTTTTTTATTTACTTTTTTAATTTTTTAAATGTTTATCTTTGAGGAAGAGAGAGAGAGAGAATGTAAGCAAGAGTGGGAGAGGGGTAGAGAGAGAGGGAGACACAGAATCAGAAGCAGGCTCCAGGCTCTGAACTGTCAGCACAGAGCCTGATGCGAGGCTCAAACCCACAAACTGTGAGATCAGGACCTGAGCCAAAGTCAGACGCTTAACCGACTGAGCCACCTAGGTGCCCCTGACCCCAGTGTCTTTAACATCACCTTCCTGTCCCTCTCCTGGGTGGCACCATGCCCCTACCCAACCAGGCAGCACTCAGAACTTTCCTTCGTGGCTCCCCCGTGGTCACTGCTCCCACTCCACCTGGCATGCCCCGCCCTGATTCTTGACCTAAACTCCACTCACCTCCTCAAACTCAGATTCAACATCACTTCCTCCGGGAAGCCTGCAGTGATGCTCACAGGGGCTGCTGGAGCCCTGTGCAAGCGCCTCCTGCCAGAGTTCTCCTGGACTCTGTTGGTGCAGGACACTGGAGGGCAGGGGCTCCAAGGTTACGAAGACATATGTTTGTTTTCTCCCCAGATCAAGACACAGCCTTTTTTTGGTTTGTTTATTTATTTTTGAGAGATGGCGAGAGAGGGGCAGAGAGAGAGAGAGGGAGGGAGAATCCCAAGGAGGCTCTGTGCTATCAGCATCAGGGCCCAATGCGGGGCTTGAACCCATGAACTGTGGTATCATGACTGGAGCCAAAATCAAGAGTCAGATGCTTAACCAACTGATCCACCCAGGTGCCCCCAAGATACAGCTTTTATTGCATCTTTAAAATACCACAAATAAGCCTGAGGAATCGTCCAGCGTCTTCCTGCTCCTGCAGTTGGACAACTTAAATCTTCTCAGCCATCGGCTGAACTAGTTTTTGTTTGGAAACATAGATACCGTCCCCAAACGTTCTGATACTCTGATTTCTGTTGTGGCTGAATCAGAACAGCTGAATTCGATACAAGTTCAATGTCGTTTCAAGAATTAACTCCTCTTTCTGGGCCTGAGATACTAAACAAGTGATGCCGGGCCTCATCCAAACCCTACAGATAGATTTTTACCCAAGAAAGTTCAGGTTCCAACAAGGGAACCGTTCTCCCGAATAGCAATGTGGATGGGGAAGTGAGCGCACACAGACCTTACGTTTTACCGGACGCCCAGGGTAACACTCTTGGTCATGTTCCGTACGTGACGACAGGTCGTGCGAACTGAGGCCAGCTCCCTTCTGTCTCCACACCATTTGTCAACCTGGGGTCTCTTCTTTTTCTCCCCAAGGAGATGGAGTTCTACACTGATGTGATTGAAGGCCCGCTGCAGGTTCCTCGGGGGCCGTTCACAACAGCAGCACGCTGCTGCGGAGTGGTGCCGGCATTTTCCGGAATGTCGGCGGTCTATTAGCTCTTCACTCTTGCCCTAGATGAAGCAAAGCCAGAGGTGGATGTCAGGACAAGACACACAAACAGCCACGGACAGGCACCTCTGGCCTACAAGAGCCCAGGCAGCACGCCACACGAGGGAGTCAGGGTGCTCCCTCCGTAGGAACTTACGTGTTCTGCGTCACAGCATTCCCTGAGGCCAGAATCATGTCCACCTGCCATCCCCACCCGTCCGATTCCCTCTTCCCCCCCCAACTCCAGGCTCGGGCTCTTTGGCCTGTCCAGCCCAGCGTGGTGCTTTGGATCAGTCATAGGGCTGCTGCTGTGCTGATGTGTGATGACTGAGCGACCCCGGGGGTCGGGGGGCAAGGTCTAGGCTAACGTGGGGAAGCCGGGCGACTCACCAGTTTTCGAGGTGACCTCCAGTGGACGCTGTACAGAACGACCCAGACATCCAGGATTTTGTCTTCCCGTGTCCTTTACAGGAGGCCTTGATGAGGTGACTGAGCGGCACTCCACTCTGAGGACTCACCAGCAGGAAGGGAAGCCTGACTTGGGCTGTGGCAGAGAGAGGTCAAAGCAGCTGAGCGGGAAGACCTTGCCCTCGGGTTCTCTGTTCTGGCTCCTGCAAGTCTATCTGAGCTTCTGGTCCGTCCGTCTGTTTGATGCGACCACGCGTGCACACGATTTCATATACTCTACCCGACCCTGGGAGCAGCACCATTTACCTTGTTTCACAGAGAGGCCCAGAGAGTTCCCATGAGAAGCTAGGGGTTGGCCAGCTGGTCACTCTCGCCAACAGGCACAGGCCCTGCACTTACACCATCTACTGGGAGCCCAAGGTGTTGTCAGAGGGCCTGGTGCTTCTGGAAATCATCCACAGTTTTAGGCCACTGATTTGGTTCTTTGCTTATGCTTTTCAGAGTCTGTTCTAGGGGCACCTGGGTGGCTCAGTCGGTTAAGCATCCAGCTTCCGCTCAGGTCATGATCTCGCAGTTCATGGGTTTGAGCCTCGCGTCGGGCTCTGTGCTGACAGCTAGCTCAGAGCCTGGAGACTGTCTTTGGATTCTGTGTCTCCCTCTCTCTCTGATCCCCCCAATCCCCAGCTCACGCTGTCTCTCTCTCTCTCTCAAAAATAAATACAAAAGCACTTAAAAGTTTTTTTAAAAGTCTGTTCTATATAGGGGCACCTGGGTGGCTCAGTCAGTTACATGTCCAACTCTTGACTTTGGCTCAGGTCATATCTTATGGTTTGTGAGATTGGGCCCAGTGTTGAGCTCTGAGCTAACAGTGCAGAGCCTGTTGGAGATTCTCTGTCTCCCTCTTTCTCAAAATAAGTAAATAATAAAACACTAAAATAATAGTCTATTCTATTTATACCTTGCCTCCATGGAAAAAAGCATGATGATTAAAGTGTTTTGTATACTTCAATGTGGTTAATACTGATGAAAGCAAGGGAAGGTATTTTCTGAGATTGCCTCAAGTCTTGGGTGTAGAATAATTATAGAGCTGATCGTAAATGGTTTAATAAGTCAGGCAAAGCCTGTCTAAGCTATGGTGTAATCTGACTACGTATTTCTAGTTTTCTCCAATAGCTGAACCATTCCATTTGGCTGTGACGTGATCTTTTCACTCTTGAATATTTAATTGTAAAAAACATCACCTGGCATTTCACAGCCATGGATGGCTTCCCGTAATGTCCTGTGACATCGTCACACTAGGCCTGGGAAGGGGGCCGGACAGCTTCCACGTTACACACTTCACCAAAGACCAACAGAGGGGAAGTGACTTCAAGGTCACACAGCCACTTTATCGTGAACTTGGGACCAGACTCCATGTGTCCTGACCCCTCATTTGGGTTGTGACAATGAGGTGCTAAGACAAATGCTTTCCCTCTTATTTCAGGCTGGATCATCAAAGAGTAGGTGGACATCATTTTGAAAGGAAGTCAAAATGATATGGGGGGCAGTGGGATTGACTCTGTAGATCACAACGTGGCACAGCTTGTTTGGCTTCTGGGAGGCTCCTCTGGGCAGTGGCACCACGGTGTCAGGTTCCACGGTGGGCTGAGCTCTGTGCCCCAGCCTGGCCTGTGGGTCTTGGGCACCTCCCTGTTCTCCAGGGGGTCTCTCTGCTTCTCCTGAAGAGGCAGTGACACTTCTCAGGCCATAGGCTCACCAAAGGCAGCTCTGGACTCTCAGCAATTGCAGAATGCAGAAACAAACAGGGCGACAGACCCGGGGCACCTGCAGCCATTTGTTTAGGCTGCGTCCTCCAGGGTCTGGTGCTGCCCGTAGGAGCTCTCACAGGCTTTTCCTGTGGGGAGTTATTTCTCCAAAGAAACCTTCCGGTAGACATTTAGAGACATCACATGATTCATGAGTGTTACACCGTGAAACGCATGTTGAAGAACATATGGAGTTTCTTGTGTGCATTTATACTCAGAAGAATGGTTTGGGCATATCCTGAGAAAATCAAATCTTGCAAACAATTTGGTGAAACATGAACATATATTTCATTCAAAAAAGCTATACCATTTATTAGAAAGTCCCATGCAACACAATGATAAAATGGCAAGTTGGGCTGTTTCCAGAGATGAAAGAAAACCCAGTCTCCTCAAAGATGTACTGTTCTTCAGGAACTAGTCCGCAGCGTGGCAAGCTCTGGGGACCCTGGCCCGTGAGGACAGAGCACTCGGGCCAGTTCTGGGTTTTCTCAAGGGTGGTCAGACATGGAGTAGGCTCTGTATCTTCAAAGACACAACTATTACAACATGTGATTAAGCTACAGCGCTCACAAGGTGAAACTATGTAAATACACACAAAAACCCCGGAGTGACTTAAAGCAAAATGCATTTGCAATCCTAGCCGGATAACACACACCTCTTCTTTATTCCTGCCGGGAACTTTGGCCAGGTGTGGTATTTACTATTCACAGGCTGAGGGAACAGAATCTGGGAAAAGCCCTGCCGAATGTTAATGCACAGGTGTTAGGGACCAACTGGGGCCTCGGCTTCCTTACGTGGTTTGCCCAAGCTCACCTGGATAGTTGGTATAGAACCAGGATTTGAACACAGAACCAGTTCTGATCCCTGTCAGTGTGCTACCCACACTTATGTACACTTGCTCTTGAATCTTTAAGCATTATAAATTTATGCTCAATAATCCATGTCACTGTTTTCAAGGTCACCAATATATGCCTAAAAGATACTAATTTATGTTCAAAATGACATTAACCTTACTGTAAAGTAAGGTATTGCTTTTAAGTTTCTTTTTTCCTTACAATACATGTGGGATTCTAGGAAGACTCCCTTACAGTTCATTCTTTTTAAGTTTATTTATTTATTTTAAGAGATGGAGAGCGGGAGAGCATGCGCACACACTCGTCGGGGAGGAGCAGAGAGAGGGAGAGATGGATAGAGAGATAGAGAATCCCAGGCAGGCTCTGCACTGTCAGTGCAGAGTCTGCAATGGGGCTGCGTCCTATGAACTGGGAGACCATGACCTGAGCTGAAATCCCGAGTCAGAGGCTCAACTGACTGAACCACCCAGGTGCCCTCTTATGGTTCATCTTAAGGGTATCTTCATATCACAAGTAGGTTCCGTTGAGACAGTATAATAATGACTAAAGGTTGTCTGTGTGCACATGCAAATGTAACCTACAGATTTGGAGGCTGATACTTAGGGGAAACGCTTTTTTAAACGATCACTGGCAGGGTACCAGACAATCCTGTCCACCCCCACATGCTTTGAGGCCGAGTGAAACGGCAACGGTCCTCAGGGCGCGGCAGTTTCCAGGAAGCTTGGAGAACCAAGGGGGAGGTATGTGGTGCTTGCTTTGATTGAGCACGGCCTTCACATATGTTTAGTATGGACACGATCACTACAGGGACAGTGGGGCCGCCACCCTTGGAGCGTGCCCCTAACACAGTGATGTCACTTCTCTTTGCCCCTGGTGCTTTTGTATCAAGCAGTGACCTCACACACGTATCTGAAGTCTACTGAGGTATAAGCCTTCCGCCAGGTTCCTCCTAAAGGCAATGGAAAAACATTTTTTGACAGCCCCAGACTCGCATCCTTGGTATTTCACATCCAAGTTAGTAAGTGTCTGCTTGACTAGGTCCAGCACCTGAGGAGAGAAACCTGTCACCGTGACGATAGCAGGAGTGGTTCATAGCATGAGGTACATTTTAGGGAGGGAACTCACTAAAGCAATTTTAAAAATTGACATCATCTCCTCTGGAAAACTTAGTAAATTAAGTTAGAAAACTATACCACTTACGTTGTTTCAAAGGGACACATGCACCCCAATGTTTATAGCAGCGCTATCAACAGTAGTCAAAATATGGAAAGAGCCCAAATGTCCATCTATGGACGAATGGATACAGAAGATGTGGTGTGTGTGTGTATATATATATATATATATATATATATATACACACACACATAGTGGAGTATTACTTGGCAATCAATAGGAATGAAATCTTGCCATTTGGAACTACGTGGATGGACCTAGAGGGTAGTATGCTAAGCAAAATTAGTCAGAGAAAGACAAATATCATAAGACTTCACTGATAAGAGGATTTTAAGATACAAAACAGATGAACATAAGGGAAGGGAAGCAAAAATAATATAAAAACAGGGAGGGGGACAAAACATAAGAGACTCTTAAATATGGAGAACAGAGAGTTACTGGAGGGGTTGTGCGGGGGGGGGGGGGGATGGGCTAAATGGATAAGGGGCATTAATGAATCTACTCCTGAAATTACTGTTGCATTCTATGCTAACTAACTTGGATGTAAATTTAAAAAATAAATTAAAAATTAAAAAAGGAAACTATACCACTTAGAAATTAAATTTACAAAGTGTCTCATTTGCTTATATAACCATTTTTAGTAGGAATGTGAAAGCTCTGTTCTGGTCAGTTATTCTATTAATCTGAGCCCTGAAATCCCCAGGAGCCCATCCCCCCACCAGGATCTACATGGCCTGCTCCCTTAGCTGGAGTAGCTTGTCTCCATTTATGTCACTAATATTCAAAATGTGTTAACATGGGTCTCATTCAGAAAATCTTGGCTAAGTGCAGACACAATTCAGCTGCCCGAAATGAAATTGAACACAGAAAGGACAACTTAATGATCTGAAAGATCTTGGTGGGGGTGTGCTCTCTGGAGGAACGGTGTGCCCCTCCTGGGAGTCGGCAAGATGCTGGACACTGGTCAGCAGGGCGTGCAGGAGACTTGAGACTCTCAGGGGTGGAGAAGCATCAAGTAGGCCCTTGACCTTGAAGTTCTATGGCTCTGCATGCTATGTGCTGACTTCCTGCAGATATCAAAAGTGAGGCCCCCATGCACATAGACTTGTTAGTCCCAAAGGAGACGCAGTCCTCACACATTCAAGCCCCACAACTGTATACCTTTGGGGGATTTGCCTGGTCACCCCATTCAGATGGGAAATGGAAGCTCCTTTTTGATAGTTTAAATTTACCAATTAATAACCGAAGCAGAAGTGATGGTAAGGCATCTAGGTAATCTACTCTCAAAGGGAATCTTCCCCGGGGGGAGTCCAGTGGGGGCATGCAGTGATCTGATGCCTGCATGCAGCTCAGCCTGTGAGAGGTGGGTAGCATGCATGAGTTAGCATTGAAGGGTCCACCAGTGTCCAGAGAGGAGAGACCCTGGGGGCCAGTCTGGGGCTTGCTGAAGACTCTCCAGGGGTATGGTCTGGTGAAAGTGATGGGGTTACTGTATTGGCCCAGTTCTGAATTTTAGCAGCCAGAGACAGCAGATGCCATGGAGGCCCTCAAATATTCCGTATTTGTCGATGTTGATGGTGATTTAGGAACGTGAGAGAAAATGTTAAGGGCAGGTTACAGTCTTCTCCATCTAAACACTGACTTTCTCAATTCTGAAATTTCAGGAAAGAAACCTGGCTAGTTGATCAGTGGTTACTCTTTTTATGTAATTCTACCTCCTACAGAGGCAAAAAATGAAGCCTAGAAATACAATTTCTGCTCATAAAATAAATGGATCACAAAAACAGCATAATTTTGGAGATTTGTTTTTGAGTTATTTATTTTTCTTCAGTCTGTCCCATGTCTTGGATTTCAAATACTGACATGTGTTAGGTTACTGAAACAAGGAGGCCATCAGACTAGGTGGCTGTAATGCCAGGGCACCTACGTAAGCAAACCGACGTCTAAGCCTGTAATTGACTCAAGATTACAAAAGAGAAACCTAAGGGCAACCACTCACAAACAGCCACCTGGGCCTTATGCTATAGTCAGTATCTCCTCACTTTGCTTCTGCCTTTTCCCTGTAAAAGTTCCCACCCAGCTCCTGCCAGTGGAGCTCTCCTAACCACTTCTGGTTTGGTACTGCTTGGTTGGAATCCATTTTTGCTCCAATAAACTCCTCTAAAATTTTAACACACCTCGGTTTAACTTTTAACAGTTCTGGTGTCAGAAGTATGATCCAAAGGTGAAGCTCCGCCCCTCCATGGCAAGCGGCCACCAAGCACAAGCGCCAGCAGAACCCAGTGAGCTCACTGCTTACTCATTGTGTCTCGAGGATGAGGGGAAGTTCTGCAGTTTTCACATTTAAAAGAGCTCCCTGAGGGGCACCTGGGTAGCTCAGTGGTTAAGTGACTGACTTTGGCTCAGGTCATGATCTCATGGTTCATGGGTTCCAGCCTCACATCAGGCTCTGTGCTGATAGTGGAGAGCCTGGAGCCTGCTTCGGGTCCTGTGTCTCCCTCTCTCTCTCCGTTCCTCTCCTGCTTGTGCTATGTCTTTCTTAAAAATAAATGTTAAAAAAAAATTTTTTTTAAAGAGCTCCTTAAATTTATTTGAGCATTCTTTTTCCAGACTGGGTTTGGATTAGCTGACTTAAAAAAGAAGAAACCACACCAGGTCCAGGGGCAGACTAGGTCCAACTTAAGCTGGACTGGGTCCAGACCGAAGTCTCATGGAAAAAGGTGGTGTGAAGAGAAAAATGGGTGCCTCTGAGTCCAAACAATCTGGGACTCCATCTGGGAACCCTGGTTACCTATATGTATCCAAGATCATCTTGAATTATGGATGTCACAGTTGAGAATTTTAACCTAGATAAGCATATCTATTTATGAAATGCTCTAGAGAAAAGAAAGTTCCAAATTTTCCCAAAACAAAGGCATGCATTTTTTTATTGGTATGCAAACTCTCCTAAGCAACTAAATGAATCAAAAAATGTTTCTTTAAAAGGCAAATGAAAAGCTTAAGCAATAATGGTGGTGATTCTAAAAAGAAGTGCACACTGACTAACTTGTCTGAGTGTTTCTTCCCTGTACCTTCCCCTCCCCAAATATTCTGAATCTACAAATCCCTTCACTCAATTTCCACTGTGAAGATGAGCTAGAGGTTAAACCAATGCCTTTAAAATTTTTTTATTCGAGAGAGACTGTGCGCGCAAGAGAGCACGAGCGAGTGAGCAAGCAGGAGAGAGAGGCAGAAGAGGGCGGGAGAGAGGGGCAGAAGAGGGGGGAGGTAGTGTATGTGGGGAGAGAGAGAGAGAGAGAGAGAGAGAGAGAGAGAGAGAGAGAGAGAGAGAGAATCTTAAGCTGCTCCACACTCAGCATGGAGCCCAATGCGCGGTTCAATCCCAGTACCCTGGGATCATGGCCAGAGCCAAAGTCAAGACTTGGATGCTCAACTGAGCCACTCAGGTGCCCCTAAATCAATGCCTTTTAAAGTGAGATTCTCTGCAGAGCCTGGAATACCAGATGTAACCACTTTTCTCCAAGGTCAAGGGCTGAACTAGGGCCATTATCAAAGATTCTCCAAACTCTAAAGGAGTCCTCAAAAATTTTATGAGGAATGTGGAAATTTTTTTTAAAGATTTTATTTTATTTTTAAAATATTTATTTTTATTTTTTATTTTTAAATTATTTATTTACTTATTTTTATTTATAGTTTATTGCCAAGTTGGTTTCCATATAACACCCTTCCCCACAAGTGCCCTCCTCCGTGTCCATCACCCCTCTTCCCCTTTCCCCCTCCCCCTTCAGCCCTCAGTTTGTTCTCAGTATTCAAGAGTCTCTCATGATTTGCCTCCCTCTCCCTCTTTTTTCCCCCTTCCCCTCCCCATGGTCCTCTGTTAAGTTTCTCCTGATACATCCAAAATGAGGCTTGCACTCACAAGCCCAAGATCAAAAGCTGCATGTTCTACCAACTGAGCCAGCCAGGTACCCTGAGGAATTTGGAGTTCTGATTGGAGCTTATGATCTGGGGTTCCTGTGTAAGGACGCAGGCAGGTCTGAATCAAACTGACTCCATGAGACAATAGAAGGGCACACATTGCCCAAGGCAGAAGGGACCACCCTTGTAACACTCAATCAGGAAAGGCCAGCTAACACCCTTAACATTTCTAAGGGCGGCCTAGAAGGCTAGTCACGCCCTATGTGAGGGTCCTGGGCCCACTCTGTGATTGGTCAGTACTCTAAATGTTGTGATCGGCTCCCACCAAAAGTACCAATGTATGGTGAAAGTTACTGCCAATATTGATAGGCAATAGTGATTGGACCCCTGTACCTGTGTCACAATTTCCTGTAACTCCCCCTTCCCTAACCCATAAAGGCCCTACCCGGTTTTGTTCGGGGCTCTCAGCAGGGATCCACTGCACTGGTAAAGTCTGTGAGCCCGAGTTTAGGCTCGGCCAGCCTAAACTAATAATAAAGCCCTTTGCTTTTGCATGCATGACTCAGTCTCCCTGGCGGTTTCTGGTTTGGGGGATGATATTAAAAATCTGGGCATAACACTTGAATCTCTACTGATTTATTCATATGGCATTAGGAAATGGGTGCATTAAGCCGAATGGGAATTTGCTAGGAACAGTACTAAATAAATACCCATATACAATTGCTCTGCCAGGGATGGACCAAAATGCATTATAAAAAACCTACTTGAAAGTCCTGATAAGGCACTTCTTCAAAACTGGTCTCCATCATAGGATCTTGCAAACAAAAAAGAACGAACCACAGTCTCGGACTACAGACAAGACTGGAAACCTTTTTGTGTGAAACATTCTGTTCCTTCTTCATGAGATGCAGGCACAAAAAATGCCCTGAATGCCTTATTTGTTACAGGGCTCCAGCCTAAAAGTAGCGTATTAAAGAGGCACAAACTGGATTGGGCAGTGGCCCTTCTTGCTGAATTAACAGCCCTAACTAAACATTTAAAAATAATTTTTTAAATGTTTATTTTTGAGAGAGAGAGAAAGAGAGACAGATACAGAGAGACAGAGAGAGTGTGAGCAGGGGAGAGGGAGAGAGAGAGGGAGACACAGAGTCCAAAGCGGGCTCCAGGCCCTGAGCTGTCAGCACAGAGCCCGACGTGGAGCTCAAATCCAGAAACCATGAGATCATGACCTGAGCTGAAGTCAGATGCTCCACCAACTGAGCCACGCAGGTGCCCGATTCCTAGCTAAACATTTTGAAAAAACCTTAGGGCCAAGATATTATTCAAAGAGCCAATAAACTTGTGGCGCTAGAGTTACAACAGCTCCCAGAGCTGAGGACCTCCTCGTACTCCTTTCAAGCCAGAACCAAGAACTCAGGAATATTCCTGTCCCTAAACGTCTTCCTTCACTGTAAACAATCAGGGCACTGGAAAAAGGAATGCCCCCTGCTGAGCCCATTGTTTTGTAGACATCCACCTATTAATCCACCCTGTTTTTCCATGGGGGAAGTCTTTAAAAATTTTACTGTCAAAATAATTACCAGCATTGACCAGGATTTCCAAGGGGTTCTCCAGTAAATTGCTCCTCATGATACCTCTAAATTAGCAAGTTAAAAATTAATGGAGAAGGTCCTAGATGGCTGTCGATTAAGTGTCCAACTCTTAATTTCGGCTCAGGTCATGAACTCACAGTTCGTGAGATCAAGCCCCACGTTGTGCTCTGTGCTGATGGTGTGGAGCCTGATCGGGATTCTCTATCTCCCTCTCTCTCTCTCTTTCTGCTCCTCCCCAGCTCTCACATGTGCACTCCCAAATAAATAAATAAATATAAAAAAAAATCAGTAGAGAATCCTGTACAGTATTGGTGGGTCTTCATTAAACTTTATCAACAATAAATACTAGTTTCATAAAATAGCAAATCCCTCAGAATAAAGAAAATATTTCTGTAATGGTGGTTTCTAACCAAATTCAAAGGGTAGCTGTATCTAAACCAGTCCAGATAATATTAGGGCCATTTCCAGGACTATACGTTCCCTCTTCATGGTCCTGCCCCAGCAAACCTGTTGGGATAAGATAAGCTTTCTAAATTGAGGGGTCAGAGGGGAGCCTGGGTGACTTAGTCAGTAAGCATCTGACTTCAGCTCAGGTCATGATCTCCTGGTTCATAGGTTCAAGCCCCACGTCGGGCTTTGTGCTGACAGATGTTTAAATAAAAGCTAAAAACATAAAAAATAAATAAATTGAGGGATCATATACAATTTATCTCAGAAGGAGAAATGACCTGAGTTGCTCTGGTCTCTGCAAGCAGGACTTGATGAATTCGAGACTTGAAAATGTGAAAGCTCTGATCGCTCAGAATTGCCTGCCTGCCTAGAAGCTTTTTCCTCAACCAACAAAGGCAAAATTAAGAGCACTGAACCCATAAAAATCCTAATAGATCATTCTGAACCTCTGCCAAAATTGTCTCAATATTGGCTAAGACCAAAAGCTACTGAAGGGCTCTCTCTAACTGAGAAGACTTAATTAAGCAAAGACTTAGAACCCCATGCACTAGTCCCCTGAATGCTCCGATCTGACCCATTAAAAGACCAAATGGACAAGGCTGGAGACGCGTCCAGGATCTGCATGTAATTAGTAAAACTGAGCTATTCAGCTTCCCTGTGTTCCAAATCTTAACACCTTGTTATCTAATGCAACTGCAGACTCAAAGTGGTTCATGGTGGTAGATCTTTGCTCTGCTTTCTTTAGTCTCCCAGCTGACAGTGAGAATCAATATTTACTCGTCTTCACTTGGAAAAAAATCAACAAAATACCTGGATTATAGTGAAGCCCCATCCTGTTTTTCACAGGTTTTATATCAAGACCTTACATCCTGGTAATGTTACATTTATCGATATGTAGATGCCTTATTGCGGTGTTCCCTTACAAGGGAAGACTCAGAAACAGGCTCAATTTACTGTTGCAGCAATCAGGTTGTAAAGCCCATTAGGCTTCTAAGAAAAAACTCCAATTCTCAAAAAAGAAGGCCCGCTATCTAGGGACACGGTTTGAATGTAGAAGGCATTTCCCTCTCACCTGAAAGAATAAAGACCACCCCAAACTTCCCCAGCACTACCAACTAATGACAATTTCTTGGACTTGCAGGATTGTAGATCTTGGGCTCCACATTTTTCTGATTGCATCTCCTCTGTATGAGCTTACAGGGAACTCAATTCCCAATTCCCGAGCCCTTATCCTGGGAGGAGAATCATGAAATAAGCCTTTAGCCAACTAAAATCAACTCTGCAACAAACTCCAGCCCCAGGGCTCCCAAATTATACTAAACCTTTCACCTTATTTGTCCACAGGAGGGAATTCTAGCCCAAAAGAATGGAGGAAAACACAGTCCTACTGCCGAGCACAGCTTACAGTCAGACCCAGCAGCCAGAGCACATCCATACTGTGGGGAAGTGGGAGCCACAGTGATGAAGCTGGGGGAAGCCTTGGCTGAGCTGCTTTTGGAGATGACTTAATACTGCAAATACCTCACGCTGCTCAGAGTCTAATACACCCTGATCAGACTCAACACTTTGAGCACGTAGATGAGCATCTTGTGAGAGCCTTCTCCTTCTATCTTCTAACCTCTGTCTTAAGTGCTGTGACTCACTCAACCCTGCTGCCCTGGCCTGGCGATGGCACAGAGCCCCACAAAGGTGTACATGTGGTGTCACAGTTACTGACCCTTCACATGACTTATAGGACAATTCATTAGAAAGCCTCGATTTGATACTCCTTGTCAATGGGTCCTATGCTAAGAATGCAGAAGGGAGGTATCTAGCAGGATATGCTAGGTAATTCCCGAAAGGAAACCTTCCCCATTTTGAGTCTCTGTAACCAGCAGTCACATGCCCTCGCTCAGGCTTGTTGGCTACCCAACGAAACATCAGTAAACACTTATACCAATAACACATGTCTTTGGGGTGGTCTCTGACCTTATGGAAACAGAGAGAATTCCTCACTTCTAGCAGAACCCTAATCAAAACTGGGCTCTGAGTAAATGAACTCTCTGCCATTCTAGTGCCTAACTGAATTGGAATTATTAAAAATGAAGTTCATACTACAAAACAGAGCCTGAGTATCAGGGAAATGCTCTAGCAGACTTCCATGCTAAGTCAGCCAGCACTAAAGCTCTTCCAATATACAACTTGAATGAAGTCTGTTAAGATTGACTCTAACCAAATTATTTATGATAATCTATATAAAAGACAAAATCAGGCACCTGAACTAGAACAACAAATGTTGAGACCAAGGTTACAAATTTAATATTAGAAGACACACTGAGGGCCCAGATGGCCTCCTGGTTCTTCCTGAGCTCTTAAAATGGCTATTACTAGAAGCTTTGTATTCTGCAACCCATCATGGCACAGAAAAAATGACCCAAATTATAAAAAAGAATTGGTGGGTGAGTGTTCCAAAGTCGCAAAATTGGTTTAGGAGCAAGGTCTCTAACCCTGGAAAGACTGTTATGTTGGCTCATTTGATGGAGCATTCCCACCACCTACTGGGCCATTTGAATATCCACAAGTAGATTTCACTCAATTGCTCCTACAATGGGTTATTGATATGTCCTTGTAATTATTTGTATTTTCTCAAGATGGACTGAAGCCTTCTCATGCAGAAAGGCTGATGCCACAACCATGGCTAAGAAACTTTTAGAAAAGATATCTGTATCCCTCAGAGAGATCTCCTGGGATGGGGAACTCATTTCTCTAGGCAAATAATTAAACAAATAAGGCGTTGCTTTTAAACAGTGGCATTACTATCATCCTTACCATCCTCAGTCATCTGGTGAAGTTGAATGAAAAAATGGTATCTTAAACCTGAAGCTAGCTAAATTAGCAGAATTAACTGGACTGCCCTGGCCAAAAGGTCTACCATTGGTTTTGATGACAGTTAGATCAGCACTTATGGGAAAGCACAAATTAACATCTCATGAAACAGTTAGACCTACGCTTTTGATGATAGAATCATGGGTCTACTATACTCATAAATTCAGACATGACTCAGTACTATTAAGCTTTAATGCATTTTACTGCCACCAGGAAAAGGAAGCTTTCCATGGCCTTATTACAGCTGGCTGAACCTTCCACAACTCAGAACCTGGAAAGTAGGTATTCTGGAAACAACACCTAAGAAAGACTGCCCATGAACCTCACTGGAAGGGACCACACCAGGTTCTCCTCACTACCCAGATGGTAGCCCAACTTCAGGGATTTCAACCCTGGGGCTGCAGCTCCTAGTTGAAAGGGCTCCTCCAGACTCTTGGAACTGTATACCAGCCAGAGATGTGAAATTAAAACGGACCACAGAGGATCCTCCTCAGAAGCATATAACAGCTTGAGGTGAACAGCTCTCCAAGATCATGGGTCCAATCTTCATCTTCCGTATGAAACCTTTATCCCTTTGCTTATTTGCTATCTGCCTTTTCGGTCTGTTAATGGAGAGGAAGACAGGATTTCACAAACAATAGCTACTGCAGGAAACTAAACTAACTGCTGGATTTGTCATGCTGAACCATGACGTCAAAGGGAATATTGACATGAATCAAGGGGAATCCAAGATGTGAAGAAAATCCTGAAGGCCGCTGTATGCTGCCACTGTTTTGCAGGCCCCTTTTATAAAGTCAGAGTGCCAGATCTACATATCCATGTTTCTGGTCTCAGTTTATCCAATCCTGGAAGGGGATAGCAAGAGCCACCAAAACCACATATAAAAGATGCTACAGGCCAGCCGGTGTCAACCGGACCATTTGTAGGCTTGCCGTTAGGCCCATACATTTGGGTGGTCTTTCAGTATGTGATGATACAGTATTGAAGTCTTGGATGAATGATGCGGACACCTCTATACGGAGCAATGGGTCCATGAACGCTAATACTTGAGCGAGGCCTACACGCACCTTTACACATGGAGCTTTGGGGAGTGGCCTCCATGCTTCGGCAGCTCGTTGTCTGGAGGATGTAAGGACAATGCGCCCTTGCTGTAAGTACTGTCCCACTGTCCCTTCATAATACCTCAGAAAACTCCACATTGTTCCACTCCTCTGAATTTACCAAAGAGAAGTTCACTAGCAACCATTAACCCGTCTGGAGGAACATCATTTGGAAGTTCCCTTCTTCCTTGGCTTGGAGTTATTACAAACAAAAGTATGATTAGAAACTTACCCTTAACCACTGCTGAGTCTACTGCTTATGCCATGGCTGCACAACAGAAGTCCCTATGGGCTCTCCTGCTGAAGTGGTTTTAGATAATGGAATTGCTTTAAATTTTTTAAAAAATGTTTATTCATTTTTAAAAGAGAAACAGAGCACGAGCATGGGAGGGGCAGAGACAGAGAGGGACACAGAATCCAAAAACAGGCTCTAGGCTCTGAGCTGTCCATACAGAGCCTGATGCAGAGCTCACACTCGGAATGGTGTGACTATGACCTGAGCCGAAGCTGGATGCTTAACCAAATGAGCCACCCAGGCGCCCCATGACATTGCCATTTAAAAATTTTTTGTTTTCATCTTTATTTATTTTTGAGAGGGAGACAGACAGAGTGCAAGCAGTGGGGAACAGAGAAAGAGGGAGACAGAATCTGAAGCAGGCTCCAGACTCCAAGCTGTCAGCACAGAGCCCAACGCAGGGCACAAACTCTTGAAACTGTGAGATCATGACCTGAGCCGAAGTCAGATGCTTAACCAACTGAGCCACACAGGCGCCCCGATAACAGAACTGCTTTAGATTGCTTGTTCGGGGAGTCTGCGCCACAGCAAATACTTCCTGCTGTACCTGGGCCGACACCTCTGGTTTTTTAAAACTCCAATACAAGACATTAACAAACACGCTCCTCAGCTTATACAGGTTGATTCTGGCACATTCTTTGATGTATTTGATAGCTACTGGTTTGGTTCCTGGGGGCCACAGCTAGGAGCACACTTCAGTCGCTTGGTATTATCCTCCTCTTAGTATCGCGGTCAGTCTGGTGTGAGTGTTCTCTCCAAGGTCTTCGTGCGTGCTGCGGCCGTCGGGACAGCGGACGCTCTCAGTGTGGGTGGGGACAAGAGACAAGCTCAACACTGGGAAAAACAGCAAATGCAATTCTTCCACAGATCTGACATCATGACCTGGGAGTTTCACAGGGAGACGAGAGCGATTTAACTCTGATGACGACAGAGAGGCGCTAATACCGAAGTTTTGGGTAATCTTTCATGTACGACAGGATAACCAAAAGGGGGGCTTGTTATATCAGTTAAAAAGGAGGCCATTGGACTGAGGTGGCTCTAATGCCATAGCACCCGCATGAGCAAACCAAAATGTAAGCCTGTAAATACCTTAAGGTTACAAGAATGAACCTAAGGACAACTCATCACAAACAGCCGAAGAGGTTTTAAGCTACCCCCAACTGAGAATTTCCTTTTACCTTTTCTCTAGAACAGTGTCTCCCCAGCTCCTGTGGACAGAGCACTTCTCACCACTTCTGCTTTGGTGCTTGCCTCATTTGAGTTGTTTTTTGCTCAAATAAATTCCTAAGACGTCTGTATGGCTCACTTTATCTATTAACCCATGGTAATTGCTAAGGTAGTTTTCACAGTGCTTTTCAAAAGCAGCAGACAGACAACAAACACCGCCACCTTGAGGCTTTAATAAGTGAACTTCCCTGAAGAGCCTGGACCTACAGCTGTGGGCACTGTGGGCTGTTTGGGGAAACAGGAGACACACGTGCGGAGGGAAACAGATAAGCAGAGTGCCGTTATTGTGATTTATTGCGTTCTGAAGTACCACGGGGGAGGGCCTGAGAACAAGTCTGCTTCATCAGCAGTTCTAAAGCCTTATTACCTGAGATTTACACTCTGGAGGAAAAAAAATCAAGACTCAATTTTCAATATGTATGTCACACAAGATGTGGGATTTGGCCCTGATTGAAGAATGTGTACTAACCTGATAAAGGCTATGTGAGATTAAAGAGAGACACCAGCTAAACACCGGAATCCCAGTGAAAGACGTGGATTTAACCAGAAAGCCACATACTTTAGTAAAACACCCCCCCTTAGGGGTGGTCGGAGACATCTGGCGTGTGCAGGCTGCTGGGGGCAGCTTCGTCCCGGGGCTCGCCGCCGGCCTCAGCGTGCCCGGGAGGGTCTGGTCCTTGGGTCACACTTCTCTGCCCCTCTGCTCCCTTTCACTTCTCATCATCCCGCCCATAGTTAATCGTTTGTAAGGCCTGAGCTATGAGCGTCGCCATTTCTCGAGTGCCCGCAGCCACCACTCTGCACGACATGAGGTCGAGAGGTCCACCTGAGGACAGAGAGAGGAGAGAGGGTGCCTGAGTTACTGGAGTGGGCAGAAAAGTCCCAAATGGCAACTCAGCACACAAATGCCCCAGGGAAAACCAAGGTCCCGGGCCAAGCTGGAGGCGGGACCAAACAGGGAGGTCTAGACATGAGCCTGGCCAAAGCAGGGGTGCAGCCTCTCAGCAGCCCCTCTGCTGCCCCAGGAAGGGAACAGTTGAGGCTGTTGAGCCTCTATTCGGAGGCTAAGGTCCAGCCATCAGGACTGAGGTTCACACGATCGGTTAGACCGCCTCAGCGGAGAGCGATTCTTAAATGTCTGCTGCACGGGTGGCACCGGGGGCTTCATATGATGGATGGAAGTCCTGACTCAGCAGGTCTGAGCGTGGCCTGTCTGGGCAGTGACCTGCTGCAGGCTGGCTAACAGGTCGTGACTAAAAAGCTAGAGAAAGGGATCTACAAGGATTCAGCTGGTCTCAGACTCCTTATTTGTAAATGTCAGATGAGGGGTCTGCCTGAAGCTAAGTGGAGTTATGGGGGCAGAGATGTTATAGGATTCACCCCCAGGGGGTCAGTCCCTGGGACACAATGACCTTGAAGTAGAAGGAACAAGTCACCTTTTTGAGTCTATTCTCCTAAAAACCTCACAGGGTGCTCATGCTGTACACCATGTTGACCATGTGGGGCTACAGGGTGTGGGGGTGGAGGCGGCTGCTAGCCTCCTCTTCATAGAGTGGGGAGCATGATGCTTACTCTGCCTATCTCACAGCATTTGGTGGGGTCAGAATGTGTATGCTAGAAAACCATCAAATGTTATGTAAGTGTACAGTGGTGATGCTCTTCCTATCTGGCCATATCCTGCTCCTGGGGTCTCTTTTCATGTCTAGTGGCATAGAGTAGGAAGGCAGGAAAGCTGAGAAGGCACTAGCCCACTGTTCTTCCAAAGTCTTCACATGGTCTCTCATCAATAGACTCTGTGGAAGTAGGGGGGACATTTGGTCTGGTGGTGGTACTTGGTCCAATCTGGGGGACACTGGGTCCAATGGTACTTGGTCTAGTCTGGAGGACGTTAGGTCTGGTGGCATTACCAGGTCTGGACTGGGAGACACTGGGTCTCGTGGTATTACTGGGTCTAGTCTGCTGTCATTCCCCTGGGGATTGACAGCAGGTTGAGGGTCAGAGGGGCTCACCTGAAGTGTCCATCACGATGCCACCTGCTTCTCTGATGATGACCGTGGCAGCCGCCAAGTCCCAGCAGTGCAGGCCAAACTGGTAATAAGCATCTGCAGCCCCCGAGGCCAGGTGGCAGAGTGCCAAGGTGGAGCTCCCGATCACTCGGACCCTGGATGAGAGGGAAGAGGGCAAAGGTTCCCGTGAGTGGCACTGCACAAGTCAAATTTCTTTTAAATAGCTGAAATCATCCAAAGTCAACCCTCTGATGGACAGTCCCAGTCATTACAATGAGCCACAGGCTGCTCCAATATACTCTCTAGATTCAAGATATGTGGTGCAGAGCAGTGCCATCCAAGAGAGCTTTCTGTGAGGACGGAAAAGCTCTGCAAACATGGAAACTACTAGCCACCTGTGGCTGCTGAGCACCTGAGATGTGGCTAGTGCGACGGAAGAACTCGTCTTCACTGAACTTAAACCGAAATCACCTCGTGTGGCTAGCAGGTACGGGGCAGACCTAGGGAGGGCGAGAGATGGGAGAAGATGCACTTGGACTTAAGATTCATTTTCCCTAAATGTTTGCTGGGGTGGTGTCATTTATGAAGGGCTCTAAGCCCACACAGGCTTCACTGGTTGTGTGGCTTGAGATCAGTCACTGGCCTCTGGGACAAAGGTCCCCAGCTGGTTTCCTAACAGCTGACCGCATGAGTAGCACACCTAGCACCCTGGCAGAGGGAGCGTCACATGGCTCTCCCAGCCTCCACAGGGGGTGCATGTGGGCCGCCTCCCATCACTCGGGATCTTTTCTTCTGTCCCTGGGGAGCTGTGAGCAAGGCTGTGTGCTTGGCACTTTCCCCTTTGGCTCCAGGATGGTCTGGGGACTGAAGAGTCATACCCATGAGCTTTGGCGTGGAGTAACCTCTCCATGTTGCTCAGGAACAGTTTCAGAGTGGCAGGGTCACGTTTGGGGCCGATTTCCGTTAGCACCAAGGCTTTGGAGATATCTGCAGTAGAAAGAACGCCGCATGATCAGAAAAATCAAGTCTTGGTTCTAACTGAATACGTGGGGTTCCCTCTGAAGCAAACCTCAAATATCAGCCTCTCCTTCCCTCTCAGAACAAGTACCATCCATCACGTGGTTTACGCTGTGACGTTTTTCTGATAGCTGTGCAGCAACGCAAAGACACGGTGAAGGGAGGTCAACAAAACCCACACCTGACTATCTCTTCACTCCTTTAAGGCTGCTTCTGGTTTCAGATTTCAGAGGGAGCAGATTTGCAGGTCTCTCTCTTTACAGGGATCGTTAGCATGAAGAACCTGGAACATTCAGGTGGCTAATGAAAATCACCATCATTCAATCATAAATAAAAATAAAATGATGCCAAAAAAGCTTTGTCAAATAAATCTGTCTTTAGAAACCTCTCTCTAACTGCTCTGATCACGGACGTGGAACTAGCATCCCTGTGGAGAGAGCAGGATGTCTTTGGAAAGGGAGTTCTCAGGAGAAACCCCACGGGGCGTGAGGGCCGACGCAGGGGCTGTACGGTCACCCCAGTGTGGAGTGGCGAGGAGCTCGGGCCAACCCCACGGCTCCTGTGACAGGAGTAGGAAGCTGGCCCGTGGGTGCCAGGGGACGTGCCTGGGCACAGGTAGGTTGTCACAAGCGGTTTGTTTTTGCTTTGTTGTGCGCCCAAACACAACCAAGTGCAGCCTTGTTGTGTCTGGTCAGGCCTGTGGGCTGAGCAGTCAGCCGCACCAGGTGTCTTCATTCAGATAACGGAACAAAGCCTCTCTGTGAGCTGGAGGAAGAACACGCTACACAAGTTATGTCACCCCAGGGCCCAACCCTAGGTCGACACCTACAGTCTCTGAGGACCCAGATGGCCATGAAAGGGCCACCTCCTCTCAGACAGACTCTATATCCATTTTCTCTTTTCTTAAACTAAACTGGAGGCTCTCATTTTCTACTTTAAACACTTCCTGAACATTGCTTGGCTCAACACCAAAGCTACCTGCCTTGGAGAGGTCTGAGTCACTCCCTGCCAGGCACACTCAGCACCAAAGCTGAGCTAATGACACGCCTCCCCAGCGTCCAGTGCGCGTGAAGGGCCCTCCCCAAAATGAGGGGCCATGGGGCCAGGGGGCTCCAGGATCCCCGTGGACAGGTCACTGCCCGAGCTTACCTCCTAAATCCCTCCCTGAGCTGCAAACTGAACCGGTGTTTTCCCCAGAGGCAGGAAAGAAGACTTCTTTTGGAGAAAACATTATCAACTGAACAAGGCACACAGCAGGTACTCAATAAATAGTCACGGAAACAATGAGCACTTTTCCTCAAACACCAGCATTAGAGAAACATTGGTAAAAGTCTTGTTTGAGCTGATTTGTTAAGTAAGTAGCACTTCTAAACCTATGGGAGGAATACTTGAGTTACGTAGAATTTGGTTGGCTGCTGTAAGACTCTAATAGCTATGTATAACAGCACTGGCGGGGAGGGGGGATAAAATCTTGAATGATAAATATTTTTGTTAAAAACAGTCTTTTTAAAAATTTTTTAATGTTCATTTTTGGGAGAGAGTTAGACACAGAATGTAAGTGGGGGGGAACGGTCAGAGAGAGAGGGAGACACAGAATCTGAAGCAGGCTCCAGGCTCTGAGCTGTCAGCACAGAGCCCTGTGTAGGGCTTGAACTCATAAACCATGAGATCATGACCTGAGCGGAAGTCACATGCTGAACTGATAGAGCCACCCAGGCACCCATAAAAAAACACTCTTGAAAGATAACATATCAAAATTTGGGAAGTGACTGTTAAATGTTTTTTAATGTTTATTTATTTTTTGAGAGAGAGAGAGAGAGACAGAGCATGAGTAGGAAAGGAGTAGAGAGGAAGGAAGACACAGCATCTGAAGCAGGCTGCAGGCTCTGAGCTGTCAGCACAGAGCCCAATGCGGGGCTTGAACTCACAAACCATGAGATCATGACCTGAGCCAAAGTCGGACACTTAACTGACTGAGCGACCCAGGTGCCCCAGGACTGTTAAATTAAAAAGAATGAGTGGTCTGAGAGGAGACCTGATCTTGCCCCTAATTTCCTTATCGGATTTCAAATCTTAAACACACCCACACAGGGACACTGCATTCTTTTTTTATTTTTATGTTTTTAAAGAGAGAGAGAGAGAGACAAAGGATAGGGAAAGAGTACCAGTGGCAGAACGAGAGAATCTTAAGCAGGGTCCGCAGCGCACGGAGCCCAACGTGGGGCTGGATCCCATGACCCCGAGATCATGACCTGAGCTGAAATCAAGACTCAGATGCTCACCTGACTGAGCCACTCAGGTACTCCAGACCCTGTATTTTCAAAAATAGTCCATTCTGTTCCTTGCTCTTTTGATAAAACAATACATCACGTACATCTTTTCCATCATTCTGTACTTGTAAGGACTACATTTATTCCCACAGAAGAACTGCTATTGGCTCAACCATCCCCCACAGATAAGCATTCTCAAATCCTGTTGTTATAAACAACGCTATCTCTTTTTCTCTATAGGTTTGTGCACCAACGTTGATAGTGTTTTCAGGATAGGATGACAGAAGAGGGATTTCTGGCGGCATCTGGGTGGCACAGTTGGCTGAGCATCTGACTCTTGATTTTGGCCAAGGTCATGATCCTGGGGTCATGGGATTGAGCCCCGCATCAGGCTCATGCTGAGCTGAGGGTGGAGCCTGCTCAAGATTCTCTCTCTCTCTCTCTCTCTGCCCCTCTTCCTGGCTCATGCTCTCAAAAAAAGTTTTTTTTTAAAGTGGGATTTCTGAATCAAGGAGTATGCATATTTAAGATTTTGAAAATCTTTTTCAAACTGTCCCCCCCAAAAGCTGTATCAGTAGTACCAGCATCCCCTCTGCACAGAGACCCTATACTATTTTCCAGAGCCGAACAGGAATCCCTTACTCCACGGTTACACTTCAAGAGTGATTTTCTCAGAGAGCCAAGATCAAGAGAATAATATCCCTGCATTCAGGGCATTTCCTGGCTCCAGGATTTCAGCCATCCTGGGAGGATACTGAGGAAGACATTGACGAATTTCCTGCAGGAACCAGAAAGCCACACAATCTGAATGGGGAGATAAACGCCCACTTTTAATCAGGTCCATAAGATGTGACCACTTGGATGTCATCTGGACTCGCTGTGGTGATCATTTTGTAATATACACAAACGTTGAGTCATGATGTACACCCAAAACTAATATAATGCTACATGGCTATTATACCTCATTAAAAAAAAGGATGACTTGCTCGGGCCAAGGCCTAGCCCAATCTGTCCTCATCAGAGGGATGGGCTGGCTGTGGGGTGAGTGGTGAAGTCCCCAGAGGACCAGCCCAGACAAGCGGATACCCCAAGTGCAGGGTTGGTGCAGGAAGTGCGGGAGGGTTTCAGACTAAGTGCCACAAGGCTATTTCACAAAAGGAAAACTAAGCAAAGTGTGGAAACAGTAGCTCATATTTACCAAGCTCTAAATCTCTCAGGCTCATGCCAAACACTTTCCATTTATGCCTCTGTTCCTCTATTACATCTGTGACACATTTATGCTTCTATTTCTCTATGACATTCACTATCTCACTGCTGCCCTTGTTTCACAGAGAGAGAAACCGAGCACGCGGTCATGTGGCCCTTAGTGGTGAGGCCCAGACTTACACTCAAGCTTGTCCAGTGATTATGTGAAAGAATGCATTTCTTCCCATAGTTTCTAAATTTGTGGAGAGATATCACTGTATACAGTTCTTTCCCCTTCTTCTACTTGCAACGTATCCATTCTTTCTCACTCTTCCTAAAACATTTTTTCCCAAATGAAGTGAAGAACAAGGAAAAAGGAAGCCTGAGGGCTGCCACCTACAGGCAAAATGCTTTCTACAGTTTTAACGCAGATAAAATCATCCCCTCTACTTAACATCGCTTTATAGTATGGTTACTTCTAACTCGTTACCCATAATCACTATGATTTTTGCATTTTATTATCCTTTACCCTATATTTACCATAATATTTTAGCTCAATCAAAAGCTCTGTGTATATTTTGTAATTTAAAACATTCTGTGACTTCAAGGGTATATGTGTGGGGGGAATGAGGAGTTAGTACTTAAAGGGTACAGAGTTTCATTTGAAGAGATAAAAATTTTGGAAACATGGTGGTGATGGTGGGAAAACACTGTAAATGTAATTAATGCCACTGATTTACACACTTTAAAATGACAATTTTATGTTCTATATATTTACCATGATAAAAAAAATCCAATACATTTTGAAGAAGGGCATCTCCATATACTTTTTGAACAAACAGATTTTAGGGTGAAGAAAATTGTCCATTAATAGACTTCCAATAGTTTGAAAACCGTGTTCTGGTTGAATAAGGTTAAAATACCCCGTGTATCACAGAAATTGCTGCCTTACGAGGAATTTTACAACTTAAAGGCGGGAGAATTCATCTGATACGGAGAAATATGTACTCACGGAGAGGGAGGAGAGTATGCTTTAAAGTCTGGGAAAAATCCCCCGTGATTACAAGCGGCTTTAGAACAGCAGGTATTTTTACACATGTGTCCTAATTCTTTCAGACTTCTTATAAACCATTAAGAGCTACTCATATGAAAACAAAGTTTTATTTTACTTAAAAACGTAAGTACTAGACAGATGCGAGGTTGGTGGTTGAGTGGGGGCTGGGAAGAGGCAGAGTGTGGGGAAAGGGGGCTCCATGGGCACAGGGTTGGAACTTGAAGCCAAGCAAACTAGGAGAGAAGAAAGCAAAACTGTTGACATCATCTACAAAAAACTATATCCACAAGGTGCATCCAAACCCCAAAATACAAGTAGGTGGGGCAAGCCAACAGCTACAAGACCAGGTGGCATCCAGAGGAAGAAAGAAGCAGGGAGCATCTGTGGGCCCAGGAGCCACTCCCTGGAAGCCATCGTGGGCCAAGGTGAGAGAAGGGTGCGCCAAGGGGCCGTGCACACACCAGTTCTAGGGTCCCTGGCACCAGGCACCTGATAAGGGCTGAAGGGGGCGGAGCCACCAGCCCTATGACCTCTCATAACTGACTTACCAGGACATCTTATGGGAAGGAGCCAGCTCTGGGAGTAAACTCCAAATTCACTAGACAGGAATAACAGAAGTGAAGGAAAGAGAAGATCCAGGGAACAGTTAAGGAGAACAAAGCCACACACACACACACACACACACACACACACACACACCAAAAAAAACCCCCCAAAACCAAAAAACAAAAACAAACTAACCTATGGTAAAGCCAAGTTTTTGATCACTTGACAAAAACAACAGAAGAGAGAACTCTAGAGCTACAAAATTACCAAAAATGTCCTGAACTCACCCCACCCCCACCTTCCACAAGCCCTTCCCCATTTCAGGAATACAGATTTCAAGCAGAAATAAGTAATTAAAAAGAATGATGGGAGAATCCCACACACACTTACCTGAAAAAAAGAGTAACAAGAACAACATCTCTCCAGTTAATCAAGGACTGAAAGATTTGTCCACAAAACAGAAGTACTTTATATAAAATAAATAAATAATGCCTTAAAAACCCAGCCTAACTAGAAAGTGGAGGGGATACAACTTAGGAATGAATTAGAGAAGAAAACATTTCAGCAATAATAAAACTGAAGGAACAAAGTATAAATAAACAGAATAAGTAGTACTTCATAAGAAATGGAAAGTGAAAAATAATTGGTGGAACCAGTAAAAAGGATGAAGGAGAAAGCAACAAATAGAAAAGATAAGCAGAGAAGACCCAACAAAATTATAACAGAAGCCCCAGAAGATTAAAGAAAAGCAAAAGAATTTGGAAATGAATACTAAAAATTATAATTCAGAAAAACTCTTCTGAATGTAAAAATCGGACTTGAGGGGCGCCTGTTGCTTAATCAGGTCATGATCTTACGGTTCATGAGTCTGAGCTCCACACTGGGCTCTGCGCTGACAGTGTGGAGCCTGCTTGGGATTCTCTCCCTCACTCCCTCTCTTTCTGACTCACTCACTCTCTCTCTCTCTCTCTCTGCCCCTCCCTCCCCACTCTCTCTCAAAATAAGTAAATAAACTGTAATAAAAAAGAACTTGGAACTATATATTGAAAGGGTGTACCATGATGTGCCTAGAAAACTGACTGAAAACAAACACTGGGATATACTCTATTAAAATTATTGTACTTGAAAGAAAAAGAAAAAAAATCTGTTGGGCATTCAAGCAAACAACTGAACTCCCTTATCAGGGAGACAAAACAAAACCATCTTTAGACTTCTCAGCAACATGGTTATGCCAGAAGAGAAGGAAGACAATTTAAGACACTCAGCACAAGAAAATGTGAGCCAAGTGTTTTGTTACTAGAAGAATGGATCGCCAGGTATAAAGGCCACTGATAAGCCGCTACATAAGAACAAAGAGAATGTTGTTCCCAGGAGGCCTCCCTGAGAAACCAACTGGAGAAGTTCTCGGAGTGTGGTCCCTGAGACTCTTCCAGGAGTCCGCACAGTTAAAATAGTCTTCATAATAAAACTACGGCATTATTTGCCTTTTTCACTGGGTTAACATTTGCACAGAGTAGACAGGGCCAGGCGGGGCGTTCCCTGCTCTGGTGGTCAGTGCAGTCCTCTCTGCCACACTCACATTCTGGGGGGAAAGGAGTTGGTTTTACTTAAGAATGAAAAAGCTGCAAAAGTTACAAATTGTATTAAGTCTCCAACCTAAGCACATGTCTTTTCAATCCTCTGTATGATGAGCTGGGAAGTATGGGGGAGGGCGTAGACCAACAACACTATTCAGAGTTGAGGAGATGTTGTGGAAGAGGAAGGCAGTGAGCCCATCACTCCCATTGCTAAGGCTGCCAATGATACAGTTCAAGCTCTGAAGCAGAAATGAGGATTTGGGAAGGCTTGTATCTACAACGGAGAGTTTGACACCTTCCCAACACTTAAAGATTTCTCGTAAGAATAGTGATACTAATGAATACAACTTGCTTAGTATTTTAAGATGAAATCAGTCAACAGGTCAACATTTAAAAGAGCTTGAAAACCTCAGTGAACTCATATTTTCTAAATGACCAACGGACGATATTACAAAATCATTCATGAGCAAAAGATCTCTTCATAGTAGGAGACCTGCCCGGTGGATTTCATGGTCACAGAGTACAAAAAAACTCATCGATATGCCACTACATCGCACATTGCAACTAACCTTTAAGAAATCATCATTTTGTGAGTTTTGAAGAATATCCCCAGTTATCTGAAAGTCTATTAAAATATTCCCCACCTTTTCCAACTACGCAGCTGTGTAAAGTTAGATCTTCATATATCAAGATAATACATTACAACAGATTGAATACGGAAGCAGATGGGAGAATCCAGTTGTCTTCTATTAAGCCAGACATTGTAAAGAGATTTGGAAAAATGTAACACAAGGCCACTCGTGAAAAACTGGTTTTGGGAAAAATGGTTGTTTCTCATAAAAAATATACTACTCGTGTTAACATGTAATGAGTTATTTTAAAAAATAAATTAAGAAGTAGTTTTAAAGTTTCTGCTTAAGTTTCAAATACATAAATACCAACAGAATAACTTACACAAACGAAAGCTCCTTGGGGAACTTCAATCACTGTTTTGGTAGTATGAATAGGATCGAATAGTGAGATGCGGCTGCACTGAGCTTCATGCAGTGGAGACATGCCAGCACACAGGACGGGTGGGGGTGCCACATCTGATACACATGTGGACCCAAGACGATGCACTAACTGATAGTTCTCGGGTGACAGCATCACACACATGGCCGCCTGCCCTGTCCACACACGCACAACCGTCCGGAGGGAGAAAGGTGACAACGAGGGGGTGTGGCTAGTACAATGAGCTAGCCAACGGCCTTGTCGAAACGGAGCAGAAGGCGTGTTTTAATCATGTACTGGAGTACATTCTGAGGCGGGGGAAGAGTTACAAGCTAACTTAAGTATTATTACTGATAATAGAGGACCAAAAGACAATAACCCCAAAAAGAGAGGACTAGGGTAAAATAGACACATTTTTTTACATAAAGGAAATTACTGAAATAAAACTAGAAACCTTCCTAAATACCAAAAATTATATCAAGACAGTGAATAAAAGCAAACAAAGCAGCTGTTTATTAAAAAAAAAAATACACCTAAAATAAGCAATGGAATCACTTTTTAAATGGTGATCTTTACAGAGGACTGACAAGGACAGAAGCTACACCTCTTGGAATACACTTCGTTTTATAGATTTGACTTTGGAATAATGTAGCTTTTTGCATAGTTACAACACAAAATCAATTTTTAAAAAGATAGTCTTCCTAAATTAAAAACAAAGTGCAGGGGTGCCTGGGTGGCTCAGTCAATTAAGGGTCTGACTTCGGCTCAGGTTTGTCAGTTCAAGCCTCAAGTCGGGCTCTGTGCTGACAGCTCAGAGCCTGGAGCCTGCTTTGGGTTTTGTCTCCCTCTCTCTGTGCCCCTCCTCCACTCATGCTGTCTCTCTGTCTCTCAAAATATAAACATTAAAAAAAAAAAAAAGAAAAACAAAGTGCAGCGAATGTATCTAAGTGATTATCCTCATAAGCACAGGGAGAAAAGAACCACTATGTAGACTCTAAAAGACAAAACAAAGCCAATGCAAAACATCTTTCCAAGGGCTCTGGGGAACAGTTTCTTGACAGGTGCCACCTGCTATTCAGAAACTGGTATCTTTTGTGTGTTGTGATATAAGAGGAAAAGTGATCGTGTGACATTACTGAATGTATCGTTCCCCATGTCACTGTGCATACAGGGTCCAGCACGGGGAGAGGAGACGCAGATCAAAGGGTTAGGGAGACAGCCTTGTAGTCATGAATATGAACTGAAGACACCAGTGTGAACTCATGATGTTTTTCCTATTTAAAGACAACTTCCTAGATCTGTCCACGGAGAAAGCGAGTGACAAAGGCTGACCAGGAGCCACAAGGAGTCCTGAAAACTGAGTGGAACCTTGAAAAGCTGTTTTCCACAGGATGAGACAACTGGAAATTTGAACACTGGATATTTAATGACTTTAGAAATAATTGATAATTTTTAGAGGTATGCGTGCTAATGCATTTTAAAGAATCATTGGAGATACATACTGACTAGGAAGTGATATTAAGTGTGGGATTTGTATCAGGGACTTGCTCTTGGTGGTGGGGACTGGGTGGGGGTATGGCTGAAGCAGGGGTGGCTGACTGGACAATACTGGACACATGGTGGGTCACGTGGGCACACTGTACTTTTTCTACTTTGTACAGGTTTGAAATTCTGCATGGTGGGAGGTGAAGGAAAAGGTACTAAGGAAGCTATGGCCTCAGTCTAATCCTTTATCCGGTCTGATATGGTTCTGTTTGCTTTTTTACTTTGTGAATGGAAACCATTCTGGAAAGGTAATAGGAATAAGGGAAGGAGAAGATCAGCAGCGGGTCTCTCGTTTCCTCCAGAAATGCACCCTGATCCTCACAATGGGCTTTAATAATCTTGTGCGAAGACTAAAGTAATGACATTTATCTTTGGGTATCCCGTGCCGGGAACTTTACCGAGCTCTTTCTCTGTAGAACTGTATTGAATCCTCAGTAACCGTCCTCACCACCCCACTTACCATGTGAGGACGGAGGTTTGGGGGGGTTAAGTGACAGCTCGCTCTCACACTGAAGGTGGCAGAATCGAGACTGAAACAGACGACTGTTCTGTCGCCTCCACAGAAATCTAGCACCTGATGAGAACAAGATGACCAGCACTGAAAACAGCACTTTGGACTCTTGGTAAGTTAGAATTTTTTAAAAGGGAGCTCCAGACCCTGGGAAGTTTTGAGAGAAAGGGCGAGTCCAGCTGTGTTGCAGAGGTATGTGACAGGGTTTGTGCGGGGCCGGAGGGCCGATGACAGGCCAGATGTAAAGGTGACCCCACGTCCCTGCCTCGCTGAGGACATGAAGTAGTCATGCACAACTGAGCCACGCAGGCAGCCGACCAGGAAGCCAAGTGTGTGAATGGAGCTGAGTGTTCTAACCAAACAAATATAGAGCAAAGTTCACGTAAGCGTGTTTAATGACATGCTTCCTCACTACTGAGCTACACAATTTGGCCTGAGTGGTTACCTCTTGGCATGTGTACCTACAATTACTGCTACTTTTTACACAGCCAAACAAAACATTTCTGGGAGAGAGAGGCATGGGGCAAGGCTGGAGGCTGCTCTGGAATCTCTCTGCAACTCAGAGGCAGTAATGGTTAGTGTGTTCTGCTGGTCCCACTTCTGTCTGAAGCTCTGTGTGACATTTCCCTTCCCCGGGCATGCTCGTGACCCTCAGGGGCCCCTCAGGGAGCCCCTTTGGTCTCCCCAGTGGGCCAGGCTGCTGGCTCCAGGCACCACCCTGATAGTGGTGCTGTCCTCGGGCAGATCAGAGCTGGAGAACTCGTTCGCCTGACTCAGCGAGGAGCAGCGGGAGGGCAGGGCCACCCCTCACTCTTCTCATTGCCTCTGAGGCCATCTAGGCACAGAGGCGCCATCCAGGGAGGAAGAAAAGGTAGACGAATTAGAGACCATGAAGAAAGGCAGGGCGCTGACACCCACAGATGGAAGCCGTGACAGGGAGGGCACCTCGCGACGTCCCGCTGCAGAGATGTCCAAGTTCCAAGTTAGCGGCCACCGCGCTTTTCTACCTTTTCACGCTCAAACATGGATATGAGGGAGCTTTCGAAGTCTCCTAATCCAGCTGCTTCTAGGTTGTGGCTCTTCTTCTGTTTCTGCCCCTACAATATGTGTTCCACAATGCGATAAAATGTCACAGATTGAATCACTGTGAGAGCAAGGCGGAAAAGCCCGTAAAAAACCTAAACTGGCTTATTGTTAAGAAAAATGCATTATAGAAGCTACTGGATGTCCTTGAGGTTCTGCCTCCGGCGTAACACCAATGGTGACACAGCTGTGGTGTGTGGAGACATCATGTATTCCCACGGCTCATCCCCACGGCCACTGTCTTCTCACGGACCCTGAAGCCAACTGCAGCCAGTCTACACCCAACGAGCCACAGACTGCACCTGGGGACGTCACCCTGGTGACACCTGAGTGACTGACATCTACCCGGACACTCTGAGGGCCAGAGCATGCTTCTGACCCTGCCCTCGTCTGCGGACTGCTAGAGACCACACCACACTGGTGACTGGGTCTCTCGGAGCACTGAAGATGAAGGATGTGAGTGTAAAACAGAATGAGACTATTTAGAGCTCCTGGCCACATCCACAAAAACATTAAGACTCAGAACTGGCTCCATTTCCAGGTCATCAGGGACGCAGTGTCCCTAAAGAAATTGAACCTTCAGCAGGAGATTCCCAGCACCGTCTCCGGGAATGGTGATTCTGGCATTTTCCATTCGCATTTCTCAATCTGAAATGAGCAGAGATGAGCCGCAGGCAGCCCCACCTGTCTCCCCGGAGACCCGGAGTCGCTGGCCGTTGCAGAAGGCGCCCTGGCCCCGCCGGCCCGTGTACAGCCGCTCCTCTGTGCAGTGGTAAATCACTCCAAATTCCAGCTGTGGGGTGAAGGGCAGGAGGGAAAACAAAAATGCTTCACTTATTTGACACAGAAAATAAGACAGTAATTCAAAGGGGAAGGTATTCTCGGTGTTATGACCAGTGTGATGGAAACTCCCTTACAAAAGGGAACTAAAAAACATTAGTGTCTCCATTCAAAACTGGACATGAAAGTAAACTGTCTTTTTGAAAATGACATGCTTTAAAAATATACTAAAACCAATACAGCTATGCTAAACATTAACATCATAATCAAGCATGAGTAACTGAAAGCTTTTGAAAAAACTTAATTCTTCCGAAAGGGCTGTTTTGGAGGTCGGGGGGTGGTGAAGGCTACTCGTGACTAATCCCCACAAGAAACCCTCCAAGTTGCTGACTTGTGAAGACTTAGGAACAATCTGTAAAGCTGACGACAGAATCACATGTCAAGAACGGCCCAGGGGAGAGTGGACTCACCAAGGAGGGCGCATCCCTGAGCAGGCCTAGCGCCAAACTGCAGCCATGCAGCTTAAAGCAGGTGACAGAGGCCTCAGATGTCAGCCTCCCACTAGGTATGGTAAAAAGAGGTGGGAGTGGGGAAAAAAATGCTGCCTTACACACTCGTGCTTTGTCTTCCTTCCTCCACCCACTTGTCACTAGTTGGGGTGAACAAAACCAGGTGTGTGTGGTCTGGGAGTTGGCCATGTTTTCGTTTCCCTGGAAAACGAATAGAGACCCGGGCCAAATCTCTTGGGAGAGTCTCGGCTAGTCTGAGGTCAGCTCGAACATAGCGGAATAGACTCCCCAACAACGCAGGAAGAGGGTTTGTTTCTGGGATCATTCGGTCCGCCTTCTGGCAATACTTCACCATCTTCCTCCCTACCCCCCACCCTGTCTTTCAGTGGGTTCCCAAATCAGGGTAGCCCTAAAACCACATGAGCCTCTAGACCCTGTGCCTCTGGGGTGGCTGGGTGGCCTGGAGGCCTTTGCTAGCAGGAGGGAAGGATGAGGAAGGCTGGGGCGCTCCCCTTGACCACAGCCCTCCACTGCCAGCCCAGACCACCTGCATGCAGTCACTCACACCAGGCCCATCGGGACGGTGGCCTTGACATCAGAGACCTTGCCCACCCACAGCGGTTTGTCCCCCAAACCCAGTTACGGACATGCGGTCATGAGCGTCACCCTCTGAGCTTACTGCTCAGCCTCCTTCGATCTCAATGACACCTAACAGAGAAACAAGTGAGCATTTAACTCCTTAACCAGATTTCCATCTTAAAATGCTTATGTATCTTCCCCTTAAGTACTGTTACACGGGTACACACTTCTCTCAGCTTCCACAATAGGGAACTGATGCTAGCAGTGAGGGTGAAGATGAGAAAACAGTGCTCTGACGGAGGGCTGCTTTTGGAAAACATGAACCCCCACTCCTAATTAAATATAACTGTGGTGACTGCACAGGAAGCGTTACGGCTTAAACTGATTAACGCCCTTCATGCGTCCTACGGTCCTATGATGTTGTGTCGCTCTGCGGGCGATGGGAACCCTGGAGCAGTCACATTCTCATGCTGATAGCTAGAGAAAGATGAAGAATAACTACTGAAATACTGGGATTAAAAATGTCCTCCAAAAATAGGAGTTCCTTCCGAGTGTGACTAGATCACACGCCCCAGGGGTCAGAGGAAGACTAACGTGGACATTCGCTGAGAACCTCCCTTCCATGCTTCTCCAGCAGCACCACAGAAAGGCCACGGTGGGAACAAGGGTCGGCCGCCCCAGGGTGGGCTGGCCACGGAGTCCCAAAGCTGCACACCCCCAAACAAGTTTTCACTTGGTTACTTTCTTGGATTTGAAAAGCACGTGCTTAGATTTACTAGTTGTGATTAAAGCACGTGACAAAGAAAAACTGGAGTACTGGGATCGAACCCAAAAAGGAAGATGCTAAACCAGGCCCCGGGGGCTCAGGACCACCGGCCAGGGTGGAACCACCCACACGTACCTCCTGGTTTACAGCAAATCCAATGCTTACTGCCACAGTGGGAAATCTGCAAAGAAACACAGAATGGTTCACACTCCAAAACATAAATAATATCGCACAAACTCTATGGAACCTCTGTGGCTATATAGCACCGTCGTCACTGGAGGTGCAGAAGGTGTGGGTGGAGTTTGTTTTTTTTTAAATTGCTTCCCACCATTTCATTAGCTGCTTCCAAGACACATAGGCTTAACTGACCACCTTGTAAGATAGCTGACCTTGAGAGAAAGCAGTATTCTGAAAGTCATGTAAGATGTGATTCAACAATGACCGAGTACCCAGATGAGAGGCGTTTTAATAATCAGCTTGCTGGTTCTCAGAGACGTAAAGGGACAGTAGGGATTTTCCAAAAGACCAGACCCATGTCCCAGTTGAGGAGAGGAGGGGACCCCAGGAGGGGACATCGCAGCCTCTACCCAGAGGCCAGGTCTGGGTGACAAAAATGCCCTCCTCACCCCGGCTCCTGTGCAGGCGTGGGCCTCCGACGACTGTGACATGGCATGTTGCCTGCATTTTTGTTTTGTGATTTTGTTGTTGCTGCTGTACCTCTTCGAAATGATCTTTTATAGGAAGATCACAGAGCTTACCAGCAGGTAGGAAGGAGAAGCTGGGTACTGCTAACCTCCAGGAAAACTATGAACGCAGTCCCACACAGACGTGAGCCCTGCCTGAGGCAGCGGCAGTTGGCACGGCCGTCTGGTGGGCGGCTCGCTGGGCAAGCACACGGCACACCAGGCTCCGCGTTAGGCAATTTAGAAAGCTCTCTTTCACGTGCTTCAGCCCTGACGCTGTCAGACACAAGAATGCACAGGCCCTATCTGAGCTGCAGTGGCCAAGGGCGTCTGATGTCTTCAGGCCACAGGAATTGCTACGCTGTGGCCCTTGAACGTGTCCTGGGACCTGATGACCAGGACAGCCAGTTTTCCAGATGATGCTCTTCTCCAAGCTGTCTCTCTGGCTCCACGTTCAGCGTGGCCCAGGGACCACTGGGACCCAGGAGAGGCCCTCTGGTGGATGAGTGGCCTTCCCCACACAAGGCTCAGCATGCCCCTGTCCCCATTACTGGCACACCACAATGACAAGTGAGACAGAAGAACAGGAGCTCCACTCAGCGAAATACACCTACAAGGGGGGACCCGAAGCTCCACACGAATTCCTGCTGGGGGGGTGGGGGGTTGTCATGCTTTCCTTCAAATTAGTCTGGTGACACTGTTGCTGTCACCAGATGGCACTATTCCATTGCCTCAGAAGGCAGTGGGTGGGCATGACTAAATTCTCAAGACAACCCACATTAAGGGTTGGGAAAAGGATGATGATTAACATGCTGGATCAGGATTACTTTACATGCTTACGCATAAACACACCATCTGAGGCAAAACCCAGAGGAGAGCCCCTCTAGTCTGGCTGTGCTCATGCCTCTTCACTTTACATGAGGAAAAGGAGTATTTCTTAGTCATCTGTGGAAGGGGCTCTCAAGTGTGCTTCCGCCCTGCTGGTGTCCTGTATGCCTGTGAGGAACGCACATCCATGGGCCGCTCAACAGGGACAGGGACCCAGGCAGGGCCCAGAACCTGTGCCAACCAGCTCTCCGGGGGCCCTAAGCCTGTGCACGTCAGAGAACCAACCATCCAGGGAACCATCAGGTTCAGTGCCCCTGTGTCCTTGGACACCTCTGACGCCCATCCCATCCGTCAGAGCTTCTGGAGCAAGGCCACATCCCTATCCCCTCCCCAGGCTCTGCAGCTCACTCCCCTCCCCCAAGGGAGTCCCCGAAACCGACTCCTCTGCTCTTCGGCTGTTATCTGCTCAGTCAGATTATGCCCGGCCTGCTGCCCGGGGCGGCCGGTGGGCTCCATGTCCACCTCAGGGTAGCATGAGGCCTGCTCCTGGCTCGGAAGGCAGCTCTGGAAGGCCACGCCTCAGGGGCTGCTGTCCAGCCCGTGCTCCCGAGCTGCTGGACTGCACACGCCTGCTTATCACCCTGCTCGTGTCTCCGGGGTGATCCTTAAGGGGTCCTTCTTAATTTAAACCAGCATTTTAAAGATGGGAAATACAATATTTTTAAGCAAATGAAGATTCCCTATGTGCTCTGAGAATATTTCACAATAAGGAAAATAAGGAAATACGGATAACCTTATTTTTAAAAATATCAATACATGATCACCCTTTTAACAAGACTATCCACCTACTAGCGGTTTGTTTATATATTCTGGCCTCAAAAAATGCTATTTTGGAAAAGACAGAGTCTTAGAGGGCTCTGAGAATAGTTTAGGCACCAGAATGGGTGTGACTCGTGCTTATGCTCACCTGTGCACAAAGTTGCAGGTGCCGTCAATGGGGTCGACGATCCAGGTGGGACTGGGGGTGAGCACACACTTGGCCCCGGCGGCTGCAGCCTCTTCTGCAATGAACCTGTGGTGGGCGGAAGCTCAGCCTGAGAAAACTCGTCAAGAACTCAAGACAAAGCACTTCAAACTGCTTCTGGTCTCATCAAAGACAAAAGCAGACACAGCAAAAAGATTTCATTATGGTTTCTCTGGGTCAGTCAGAGGCAGAGTCTACAAGAGACCATCTGCTTTTCTGTCTGCTAGCCTACTTGGCAGGATTTAGAACACACGAAGTTGACACCTGAACATAGGAGTTTTAGGAAAGCATCAAGGACTGTGAGTGGGTCAGGTGGAGAAATACTAGAAAGAAGAACACTGGGAAACAGATTTTATAACACAAAGCTAAACTCTGCTCTAACAGGAGAAAAGGCTGGAGACAAATAACAGAGAAGAGCGTGCGGAATGCTGGCCAGGGAGCAGGGCCCAGGACTCGGGCTTTAGCTCTCTTCCACCAGTAGTGCTGTGGCTGGGGTGGACTGCTCACTTGACCCAAGACACCGAATGTCACCCACAGCTGACCCCTCCCAGGTCTGTACCCAGCCTGGCCTCCTCTGCACTGCAGACAAGTTGACAACTATTATCTATTTCCCATTCGGACCCGACAGGAGCTGCTGTTTCTCCTCAAAGGCCCTTTCCAATCTGGTCTCTGGCCTAGGAGCCCTGGGGTGGGCCACACCTCCTTCATACTCTGTAAGAACACAGGAACCCAGGACTGAGGCTGTGTACCCCCTTCACTGGCTAGAGTGGGCCCTGTCCCCGGCCCCCGCTTTTATAATTAGTTCTCGGCAGACAGGCCCTCCTGAGCCAACCTTGCTTGAGCGAGCCATCTATTTCCTGTGAGGAACCTGCACAAGAAAAACACCTCTCAACATTTAACCTGTGCAAAAGGGAGCTCCTGGTTGTCCCTCTTCACATGTGGCTCAACAAAAGGCACTGCCAAGTACCCAACTGCTCAGGCCAAGAACTAGGGAAGGCACTCTTACTTCTTCCCTTTGTCCTCCTCCCCCTGCATCCATCCGCACGGGCTCACCACAGCACATGAAGTCATTCGGGCACTGTGTATGCATCACAGCCGCCACCTCTGAACCGGTGTCCCTGCAGAGCCAGCCTCTGCTCGTGTCTCCTGGAGCTGCTCTCGAGAGTAAGGAACATGTTCTAAAGCTCACACACCAGGGCTTGGCGCACAGCGTGCTCAGTACGTGTCTCCAACTGTCCCGTAACAAGCCCAGGCTCACCAGCAGTGGGGCCTTTGCCCTGTGCACTGCCGTGTCACCAAGGCCTGCTCTGCAGCGGGCGCTGAGCAAACACTTGCTCCATGTGGGAACGCGAAGCCTTGTGGAGGGTTTTCTATCAGGTTCTCATGCTACGTCCATATTTGTGCTAGAGAAAAAGGCGGTCTGAAGACAGTTTTTATGAAGAAGGATAAATGAGTGGAAAACAGCAATCATTTCATGTCCCCCTGCTGGCATCTGGTATGCGCTCAGTTGTGGTTGTGAGGCGGCTGCTGAGCACGTGAAGAGGCCGGAGCAGGAGAGCAGCCTCTAAGTGCTCCAGAGAACTGTGCGTCTGTCCTAATACGTGCCAGTGAACTTACAGCTGAGACAGACATCACGCTGTCAATAAAAGGGCTCTGGAAAGAGCCCTGTAACTCATAGGTCCCCTGACAACTCGGGGCCCATCGTTTTCCATTTTACAGATTATGAAACTCGTGCTCTACATGCACGCACAGAGTCACCTCCCCCCAGTATCTGAAACCGGTCAGTGTGTATGATGAGTGAATGTCACTTTCAGGTTAGTGTCTCTGCTCCCCCCAGCCGTTGTTCCCTGGAGAAACCCACACAGGAGAGGCAGGGCACTGGGGATGGGGAGCACTGAGTGAGACACCTGAGGAACCCATACCCTGAAAAATGATCACAGTGCAGAGAAAACTTGGGTGAACACAGTCTGTGCACAGAGGCTTACAATCTAGAGAGGCAGGGAACGCAGGGAATGCAAGCTCCTTGCTTCTGTTTGCTCCCGGTCCCCTCCTTCTGCTGGGAACCACCCTCCCTACCATCACCCACCCCCCCTCCCCGCAGGACTTTTGGGTCATTGAGATCCTGTGATCCAGGCAGGCAGGTCTAGATGGTAGACATGGCATGGTGAAAGACACAACTTGGAGGAGCCAAGCCGGATAGGGTGCGGCCAGGCACCCCGATCACAGCAGGAAGGTAGGCGATGTGTGTACAGAATCACTGATAAGCAAAGCAGGCATGGCATTAGCTCTGCCAGTTTTCTTGGCCAAAGACTTAAGGAATTAAATCTCTTTTCAATGCCTTTTTCTATAGCTACATGATTTTCCTCCCATGTAATGGCTTGTGATTATGGTTTTAAAGAAAAGGATCTATACCCCAAAATACACATATAGGGACCAATTGCCAAATCTTCAATTGGCCACAAGGCTCATAAAGCACTGAGAAAACATTATTAAGGTCAAGATAGAAATGGAAAGGACTAGGGGTACCTGTGTGGTTCAGTTGTTGAGCATCTGACTTCGGCTCAGGTCATGGTCTCACGGTTCGTGGGTTCAAACCCTGAGTCAGGCTCTGTGCTGACAGCTCAGAGCCTGGAGCCTGCTTCAAATTCTGTTTCTCTCTCTCTCTTTCTCTAGCCCTCCCCCTCTCGTGCTCTGTCTCTGTCTCTCAGAAATAAATGTTAAAAAGCATTTTAAAAAAAGAATTGGAAAGGACTCACATCCAAACATAAATTCCCAGAAACTGAGGAGGAATGTGGAATTTTCTTCCTTTTTAAACCTGGTTTGAGTGGGAAGTGGGTACCTTCTGGTGGGAGGGGCAATTGCTGGGGTGTCCCGGGAAGGAAGAGAAGGGAGTGTCTCTGCAGGACCGGCAGCTAACACCGAGTCGGGAGCACAGCCTGCAGCGCACCAGTGGGCCTTGTTAGGACACGCAGGGTCAGGAGGCGGGACGGACATGGTCTGGGGGTCACCAAGCAGCCTGTTCAAAGCAGCGCCCACAATGCTTCTGTTGACACAGCTTTTGTTCAGCACAGCATTTCTGGTAGGAATCACCTAAAGTAATCATCCTGAGCCCTAGACTTTTTCAGTTAACTGCTCATGCCAGAGAGTTCTCTTCTCTACTCAACTGTCCAAGTGAACAGAGGTGCAAGGAGTGTCTGTCACCTCCCTACTTGCTTGGGGCCTCCAGGTGGCACTTTGGGGCAGGCCCATGGACCATGTCCGCTCTTCTGAGGCACCCAAAATACCTCTCTGATACGTGAGGAGGGTTGTAGTTTATTCACTGAAACCTGATTTTCCTCATATGGGAAGCTAGGACCTACAGAATGGGAGAGAACATTCTTCAGCCCTCCACAGGGACATCACGTTGGACACATGGAAGTGTGAAATCATAGAGATCTTAATAACAGCATTGGGACAACAACATAAAATCTATAACATAAATAGGAAAAAAAAAACAATCCACCTAAATTTAGGGAGCTCCAGCGCCTTTTCATAAGCCGATCTAACATACAAGAGGAAAACAGCACCTGGGGTAAGATCCAAAGCTTGCTAATAAATTAGAATGATGCATTCTGTGGTAGAACTCAACTACCATTTTTTTCTTACAGTCCTAACAAACCCTTCTTATAATTTTGATGGCCAAGAGAATCTAGGCCTTTTTTCCCCTGGCTGGTTTGTCTACTCTGTGACAAGATCAGGGTCATCCTTCGGTCCACGAGGGAGCCAATTAATGATCCCAGGCCTCGCCAGCATCGCAGCAGGCTCTGCTGCCCAAAGACAATGGGCGCCCAGGGCAAAACATGGTGGGAAAGCAGTGGAGAGTGTGTGTCTAGCCAGTGGTGGCCAGAAACGTCCATCCTCCAAGTCCAGCGCACACTGGGCTTGCTGCAGGGCACGGGAGTCACCACGACGGCCGAGGCTGTGCCCTGCCCAGGGGAGCCGGGCCTGGGACAGAGGAGCCAGCTGGGCGCACCGACCAGCTCAAGCTGCTCTGCTCCCTTCGCCTGTGCCGACCTAGACGCAAGGACAAGCGGTATATAAAAATGGCTCAGTGGTGCTACTAAATATTTCCAAAGTTGTGAAACTTGGATCAGACTCAAAAATCATCAGCTAAAAACAGGTTTAGGTACCCAACAAAGGCAGGCCTGGATGGAGACTGAGCTAATGTGCTCAATGCCAATACTGTGCTTTACCTGTCAATCTCAACCTGCTGGTTTGCTTTCTGTCATTACCACCACATGAAGACCTTGGCTGAGTGCCTCAGTCCTCGATGAGAAGGCTGAGACCCTGCGTACCGGCTGGGGTGATCTGCCAGAGCCACGGGCAGTAGCAAATTTAAATCTTACAGTTCTTAGGCTCAGCGTACTCCTGTCTTCCAGATCCAAGACCAGACTCTGGATTTCACAAATGACTACAATAAAATAATAAAACCAGAGTCTATACCAGGTTGTTTCTTATTTTATTAAAAACAAAACAGTTGCAATGTATCTTTAATATTGTTTCATAAAAGACACAAAATGGGGATGAGCATAAGTTCAGAATAACAAAAGTCCTTCCTAAATAAGGATCAGAGACAACTTTGTGGTAATTTATTTAAGGGATATATTTAAATGCTCTGAATGCAAAAAAAATTACAATGCACTTTTTTATAATGTGTATGTAATTTTTTCTCATTGCAAACTCATCAATTTGTCTGTCATCTAAAATATAATTAAATGCTCCCCAATTCTTTTAAATCCTAGTCATTGGCAAAAAAAAAAACAAAAAAACAAAAAAACAAAAAAACAAAAAAAACCCCCCACACCAAATCTGGCAAAAATAAACTGAGAAATGATTTCATCTACTTGAGTTTTCCAGGCAAACTGAGCAGAGCAGAAGCAGGACATCCAGGCTTCCCCCAGTCCTGGTGCTGCCCTCAGCGCTGAGGAGGAGGAGGCGACAAGCCAGGGCTTACGCCAGAGCAGCCACATCGCGTCCCTCACAGGCCGGCCGGCACTGGCTCATGGCAGTTTGGGAACCACTGCTCTAAATCACAGATTCCTGGTCAGATGTATACATCTCCATCTCCCAGGGCTTTTGTAGAGGTGGAGGCCTGGCATTAGCGGGTTGGAGAAGCTCTCAGATGGCCCCAGAGTACACCCTAGGTAGGGTCCACTGCTCTAGGCCAATGGTTTTCCAAAGGGGCTTCAGAGTCTGGTGATCTCCAGGTGACCCTGGGCTGCAGGGTGGAGTGGGGCAGGGGTGGGGAGTGGTGGTGGAGGGAGGTGCAGTCACTCATATAACATCCTAACTTTTATCCTGGGATATGCAGCAAGGAAGATTTAAATACACCTTGTATAAATGGAATCTATGCCCCATATTGACATGGGTCCACTCACAACTGCTGCCAACACGTACCATAGGTACACGATTTCAGCATTCTGTTCGTCAAGAGTATTCTAACTGAAACACGCCGGAAGCCAAGCTCTGGTAACGTCAATACGTCTGGTCTTGCAGTGACCTCCAGGCCTTCACCATATAACCAAGCCAGCCCTCACTTCTGCCACAGCCACCTGGACCAATACCACAGAAACTTCAAGAACCAAAATAGTTCCTCAACCAGAAACAGCTGGTCGGTTATTGCAGCCTTTTTCCTCTCAAAGAATAAAAGCAACCTACAGAATTCTTTTGACATTGCCATTTAACTTATATTTCAAAATGTTAAAAGAAAATCATAAGCATTTTAGAGTTTATAAATATTGTAACATGTTGGGAATCCTGACTTCACACTGAATAAGGAAATAGGAAATAAGAGACGCTCACACATAAAGGTTGTCAACAAAACAAACATGACCCACTGGCAGAGAGAATTTTGAGAGCTGGTGACCCTGAAATGACCTAACCAGCGAGCAGGAAACAACAGGGGGAAAAGGAGGCAGGTCTGAAGGCTGGCTTGGCCTTTCTCTCATTTCATCACTCACAGGGAAAAACGCCATTGTGCCCACCCTGTGCCAGCTGGACGCTCAGGGAGGCCACCTTCCAGGTCCCTGCTGTATAAGCCCATCAAACGTGGAACCTTCCCGCAATCACAGAGATCCACACCCAGAAACCTAAGAGCTCCTATTCCAATCTCCTCTGTGAGGAGAGGGATCCCTACCATCCAAGGCGATGGTTTTCCAACTCCCCTCTGCAGAACTCAAGGTGAGGGAGGGGCCTGAGCCCCACTCAGAATTCAAGGAGAGTCTTCCTCTGAGGTCTAGGGCTCCCCCAGAGCTCGATGCAAAATGCTGCATACATATTTGAATTTTTCTGAGGAAAAAAATTAGTGGTTTGCACTGGATTATGCACATGGTGAAGCCAGAAAGGTTGAAAACTTCCGGTCTTAAGAGTCCCCCCCCAGGGCCTTCTGGGTCTGCTGGCTGGGCTGGCAGGGGAGGGGGCATCACTGAGTGCCAGCAGGGGTGCGCCATCAGCCAGTGGACCTGGGGCTGCATCTGTCTTGGAACGTCTGCATGGGGCCACCAAGCAGACACAGGCAGGGAGCATTACTTGCTCCAAGTCCCTCCAGAAATACATCAAGTGGCTTAGCCGAAGGCAGCAGAGCACTTCCCCTGGGCGCGTTATAGGAAGCGGATCCTTCTCAGGATTCATAAGGTAACATGTGACATGAGGGTCATCAAGATGACACTAAGATGAATGAAAACAACTGTGTGTTTACCACGCTGTCTTGGAGGCAGACGATAAGGTCCCCCGCTTCACGTCTGCCCCTGGAGACCAGCGGCCTGGCACCCCGAGTCAGACACTGGCAACATGTTACTGGGGTGTCTTCCCAACCAACACACCTACCTGTGAGAAGGAAACCTCTTTTGCAGCTCGGAAATAATTAAACCTTCCACAAGGTGATCCGTTTCTGTCACAAGGTCTGCAGCTGATGTTTTTGTTGAGACACGTTTTTCCTCAGAAAGGGCTTTTCTGATGATCTGAAATGAAAGCACATAAAAAAGTACAGGAGGTGGTTAAACTGACAAGCTCCCCCGTCTCCCAGACAGAGGCAGCCCCACCTCCTGTGGGCAACTCTGAGCAAAAGAGTGGCGGGTGTGGGTCTGAGGGCCACTGGCTGCTTCAACACGGGCAGGATGTCGGGGCTCAACATCACACCCAAGACCTTCTGGACGTCCAGTGAGACTAACTACCTGCTATTGGTTGAAGCTCTTCAGTCCTGCCTGTGGGGCAATTCTTTGAAGGAAAAGAAAAACACGGTGGTTCTGAAGAGCGCAAAGCTTCATCCGGTGGAAGATTATGTAACTGACACCTCTGCCCCAGAGAGTCCCAGGAATTCAATTTCAGTATAAAAACATATTTTCCCTAATACACTTGATGCATCGCATGGAATGGATAATGCTCGAATTCTTGAATCCAGATTACAAACATTCAAACAAGGAGACCTGGGAGAGAGTAGGAGGCGCTTCACCAACAGGAGGTCCCGTTCTCCCTGCCGCTCTGGTCAGGGCACTCCTGACCATCCAAGGGGAATGTGCACATGGGCTGGCTTAGGTGCCAGGACCTCACTGATCCCCAGTTCTGGGCTCACAGGCAAGCTCTGTGGATGTGCGAGCCCGGGCACATCCGGTCCAAACCTGCTGCAGCTAAATGCAGAGGCTAGGCACGGAGGGAGCCTCCCAGTGCCGCCTCCTGCCTGGCAGTCTGGCTGCAAGACCCCCTCGATGGCCCAGACGGGTGTGGAGTGGTTGGTCAGTCACAGGACACTTTGGGAAGGATCAAGTTGACTCTGAAATAAAAAGCACTCCTTTTCCAGCCCAGGCCTTTCTTTTTCATTTCTGTCTGTTGTAGGAGCTCAGTGTCTCCCTCAGCATCAGGACAAAATCAGGACACCTAAAAACGACTTCAGACCTTCCCTCCCACACTGGCTACCATCCCAAGATCCTGCACTTCTTTCCAAAGCACCACCAATGGCGCAGCTATCCAGACTCGACATCCTTCGGACTTATCCTTCTACCTTAATGTTTCCTGAGTGCCTCTTTCATGGCCAGCCTGTGCTATGTACTAATGGTGCTGAAGGGGAGGAGGGCAGGAGGAGATGACCCCCAAGTCTGCAAAGAGGAGGAGGACCTCAGATGGAACTTTAAAGAATAAGCAGGAGACCCAGAGACACTGAGCAGTCCTCAAATTCTCCCCTCATCCTAGAGCCTACCCAAACTACGGAGCCTAGACAGGTTTTGTTCAGGTTTTCCCCTTGGTTGCAAACAGACACATATTACAGAAAATTTGGGGTATAATTCTGTAAATAATGGGAAAGACAATGCATATAGCACTCATGCGTAATCCATGAACATTTCTATGCCAGTCCTGACTGTCTGCCATTTGGGACAGTCCCTTCTGTCTGTAACACTCTGCTTAGCACTGTCAGGCGAATCTACTTAAGACATCCGTGTGCACACAGCAAGTTCCCACCAAACAAATATTCACGGGCTCCTGGTTTATAAATTGGAAAGTTCTCAAATCTACTTCATGTGGCATCTGCCCTGGTCCTCCAGGGATCCCTGAGTTTGGGGCTAGTCCAGACCTCCTATCTGTAGGTCATTTGGCAGTGAGATTGCACCTTGTATGGCAATTCAGTATGGTGCGTGTATGGGGGTATGGTACATGTTTATATGTGCATGTGTGTCATGTGTGTGGTTTATATGTGCACGTATGCAATGGCTGTGTGGTTTATACATGTGCATGTGTGATGTGTATGGTTTATGTGCACGTGTGTGATGTGTGTGTGGCTCACGAGTATATGACGTATGTGGTGTGTGCGGGGAGGTATGAAGGGAGCTTGTGTGGTTATGGGTAGGGTGTGTGTGCATACAGAGGGAAGGAGAGAGGAAGACCAGACGACATGCCACCAAAGCTTCTCAAACTTCACTGTGCATGAGTCACCTAGGGTCTTGCTGAAGTGAAAACTTCAGTGGTTAAGTAGGTGTGGGGTTTGTGGTCTGATGTTTGCATTTCTGACAAGTTCTGTGGGGACACCAATGCGGGGACCACACTGCAGTAGTCGGGCTGAGAGCAGGTTCTCAAACCCCAGAATGAGGAAGGGTCCCCTGGGGGCTGGATGTTCTGACCCAGCACCACACACGAGTCCTGGGACATCCACCTTGAGATGACACAGGCTTCAGGCTTCATGTTACACTTTCCCTGACCCCCACACAGGTACTAAACATGCATACAGTTCAAGGTTATGATTCTAGCCATGCACCCTGCAGTCTCCATGCTGAAGCCGGAACGAGTTTTAAACATCCATCAGCTCCTATCACTACCCAAAGACTGCCCTGGCTTTCAGGAAAAACAGACCTACAAATGTCACCTCCCATAGGCCACTCCCAGTCTCACCACCCTTCTGCCACTCCAGTTTTCTGGCCAGTCCTAGCCAAATCTCTTTCTGTTCCAGGGACTTTATATCTTCTAACCTATCTAGAACTTCTTGCCATCTGAATTCCTCCGTTTGTTGATTGTATGTCTCCCCCACGAGAGCAGAGGCACTTTGTTCCCTGCCACATCCCTTGCCTCTAGAACCGTACCTGGCATAGAGTAGGTGCACAGAAGTCTTTGAATCATGAAGAAAATACACAACACACTGCTCGAATAGACTCTGTACATTTTTTCCAACTGGACCATTAGTGGTTGTCTGAACACTGACCAACTTGGTCTCTTCGTTGTCTTTCACTGTGGGTTTTTGGTTGTCCTTTGAGAAAGTTAAGATGTACTTGGAGTCTCCTCCTCCAGCTTCCATCCAGTGGTCCCCCCCCTCCTGGAGCCAGCCCGAATCTGCCTTACGGCTCCCGGTCTGCTCACCACACCACAGCCAGGAGTACTTGCCAAGCCCCTGACCCTAATCATGCATCTCCTAGCATAAAGCACTTAGGGCCCTCCCCAGCACTCTGAGGATACAAAACCCCCAAGATAGTATGCCATAGCTCTTGAGAGTTAGTCTCCTGGCAGAGTCTGTTTAATCCCAAATAGCCAGTATCCTCTTCTTCCTTTCAGGGACAGAAGGCCCAAGTTTAGCAAGGCTCAACAGTCCACACTTCTCTGCCTCTCGTGCAGGGAGGCGTGGCCCTGCGTTCTGCCCAGGAGGATGTGAATGGAGGGCTACGTGCAACTTGAGTCACACCCTTAAAAGGCCACTGTTTGCACATTACTCCCTCCTGTCCTTTTCCCCTTTGCCACCAGCTGGTGACGTAGCTGTGGGGGTGAGAGGTGAGCTTTGGCCACGTGGGAAGAGAACACCGCCTTAGAGCAACAAGCGCCAAGGAACCTGGGCCCCTGGGTGACTTGGAGAAGCACAGCCCCACTCCCCAGCCCCTGGGCTGCTGTGGGAAAGAAAGAAACCTGCTTCCCTCTGGCACTGGTCTGTGAAGGAAGCCAAGCCACCAACCTGACGAACGGGCCTCACCTAACCTCTGCATTCTCATCCCCCTCCCCTCCCCGCCCCATGACTGTTAGGCTCCAGCCTGTTTCCCCTCTGACAGAACTGCCAGTCTTCCTCTGACCCATGTGTTCCCTTTCTTGGTGACTCAGCTCAGATGTGACCTCTTCGATGATGGGTCTCCAACATCTCCAGGCAGAGCAGGGAGGGCACTCTCGCTCTCAGCGTGCTGCTAGGGCACTTCCCAAACCACATGGCTGGCCTCTTGGGATTCGATGTCAGTGCACGCCCCTGGTGGAGCCCCATCAGTCCAGTCTTGGTATCCACCCGCCACTGGTGGATTTTGTGGCCCACACAGGGGCTGCTACACAGTCAGGTGTTGGTGGGCATCGGAATGAACATTTCTTGGCTGCTACACACTGAGCTCATGGGTAACTACAGTCTGGAAGACTTTTTTAGCAAGTACCCTTGTGAAGCCATGTCTAATTGCCTTGGTATTTATGCATTTGGTCTTTCAGATCCAGAATATACACAACTCTCATATGTCCAAGGACCTGTGTGGGCAGTTTGGGGAATGTCTGATGTCATCTGGGCACACTTTCCAGAGGACCCAAGCCTTAGCTGCAAATCACACAAAGGAGGGGAGATTTGTGGATTCAGGAGGAAGGGGTAGAATCACGTTCTTTTTCAAAATATTTCTGGTCTGTGTCTATTAATATTTATGACTGTTTTGCTATGACTGTTTCCACGTGGGCATGTGTCACAAGGAAAGCCATGGAGCTTGAATGTGCCCGTGTCCTTTAGCAGTGAGGCAGGCCACACCGCCCTCCGTATACACTGGCAACTTGATGCGGTGCTGGGGACAGCCCTCTGGCCCTTGCTGCTGCTCCTCCAGGCCCTGGATCCCATCCACTGGGACACCTTAACTCCTCCTTCTCATCAGGTTACACACCCAGATACATAGATCCCACTTCTGAACTATTTCCCAGAACTACACTAACCTTCTCACATTGCCTGCCTTCACTTGCCCGTGTTGCTCAGCCCCCACACCTCCTGTCTTGCACCTTTGCAGCACTGTCCACCCAGAGCACAGTGGCCTTTCCAGAAAACAGATCTATCTCCTGGCCCTTCCTGTGACTTGTTGTCCTCCTCTCCCTGCCCCACCCCATGCCTCCTCTGAGAGGATGGCAGGTCCCATGTCCTGTGTGTAAGGATGTCTGTGGCCTGGGCCTGTCCCCCTTGCCATGCCTAGTCACTCTCCACTGTTCGCTATCTAGCAACTTTGTCTTTGGACGGGACGTTCCTCCTCCTGCAAGGACCAACCCCGTTTGTCCTTGAGGACACTGCTCATGCCCATCTCCTCCAGGAAACTGCCTGTGTAGCCCTCTGCCCACTCACCCTGGGTGAGGCCCTTCCTCCTGGCTCAGTGGTTCCCGCAGCACCCATGGCACATCTCAGTTACTGCACGTACCACACTGCTTTATCAGTATAAGGTACGTCCAGCCTCTTCCACTAGATGGTAAATGTCTGGAGGGCAGGAGCTCTGCCTTTCATCTTGGCAGGTCCAGGACCCAGCCTTCCCCACAACACTGCCCCTCAGGTTCTAGGCCCAGCAATCCAATATGCATTGTAGTGGGACACTGCATACTCATCAGCGGGATTCCCACATCTTGGGAAAGCTATCCAAACTCGCCTCCTTTCAGTCACCAATGACTTGGAAATGCTAGTTCTTCGGGCAGGAAATGCATATGAAAAATCCCCTGATCTAGAACGCAATTCCTTTTTTTTTTAATTTTTTTGATGTTTTTATTTGTTTTTGAGAGAGAGAGAGAGAGAGAGAGAGAGAGAGAGAGACCACGTGAGCAGGAGAGGATCAGAGATAGAAGGAGTCACAGGATCTGAAGACAGGCTCCAGGCTCTGAGTTAGCTGTCACACAGAGCCCAAAGCAGGGCTCAAACCCACAAACCGTGAGATCATGATCTGAGCTGAAGTCAGATGCTTAACCGGCTGAGCTACCCAGAAGCCCCTAGAACACAATTCCTACTTGCGCCCATTTCAAAATATCAGCAGGGGGCACAGATGATAAACCTACAGTTCAGAATCACGCAGATCTGAATTTCAGCCCTACTTGGGAGACTTTGGGGGCATCACTGAGCTTCTCAGAGCCTTACTTCCTCGTCTGTAAAAACAGTGGCACCTCAGACTCTGGCTTCTTGGAAGAACTAAATGAGGACCCCTATGTCATGGTCTTGGGGAAACAAAATGATTTCTATATACACAAAGGCCTACATCACTGTTATGTTTGAGAGCAAATACCTGACAGAACTTAATGACTTATGGCAAAACCCCAAAACCTGTACACAATGCACAGATCTCAAATGGGATGCTAAAATAAGAAATAAGAAAAGTTTAATTCTTAAATGTTCCTCCACGGCAAAGAAGGGCGGCGGGAGGGTGCTGTATTTCTTCAATCAGTCAGCAGTAGCTCACCCGGCCCCTGCCTTCCACCACAGTCCCATCCCCAGGGGGTGGCGTGAGGCTGTCCGGGCTCTTCCCCGCTAAGCCCTTCACCACAGCTTATCTGCCCTCATAGACGCCGTAAACATGCTCCTTCTGCCAGCAATAAGTTAGTGTGCTCTGGTTTTTAATTAATGTTTTTCAGCTACTCACTAACTAGGCATGTACTTCACAGATCCCCTGGCCTGGGTCTTTCCCTCCGGATAACATTCTGTTAATGTTTAATATACAAAATATGAGCCTTTAGTCACGGACACCTGAATTTGAAATCTCAAACAAGGGACACCATCAGCTTCGGTGTCAGAGGCATCATTCGAAGATGTGTCCCAAAGCCTCCCTCTTGTCTCACACCATCTTGGTTCTGTGTTACTGTCCCCAAGCCCACCATACAATTAGTACCCATAACTACAGAGCAACTTGTGTGTGTTCCAGAACCCTGGAACCAGCACACCCAAAAAACTCTGCCAGACGTGGGTTTCTAATAGGCAACAGGGCTTTCTGCTGCTGGATTGGGGAAAGTGTGGCTACTGGAGGTGTAGTCCTGATGATATTGACTATACATTTCAGGTTCTAGACATATCTGAACACAAGTGTGTGTGATGTGATGTTAATTTTATGAGTCAACTTGATGGAGTCATGGGGTGCCCTAAATGTTTTGTCAAAAGGTAGTCTGGGTTTTTCTGCAAGGGTGTTTTGGATGAGATTAACATTTCAACCAGCAAAGCAGACTGCTCTTTGTAATGTGGGTTGGCTTCATCCAATCAGTTGAACGCCTGAATAGAAGGAAAGACTGATCACTGATCCTTCTCTGAGTGAGAGAGAAGTCTCCAGCAGACTATCCTTGAACTTGATCTGCAACATAGGCTCTTCTTGGGCTGGTTCACTGGCCAGCCCATCCTGCAAACTGGACTTGCTGGCCTCCAGTTAGTTCTGTTTCTCTGGAGATCCTAATACACAGGGGAATCAATAAAACCTACAGAGTGAATTCCATGTGGCTATCCTGTGGCACAGGGGTCAGCAGTTAACATCTGCTAATAACTCACAAATGAACCTAATCATGGGAAAGAGGAGGAGCTGGTTAAAGCAGACTCGGCCACGGATGCCAGATTCTCCCTGGTTCACAGGCCAGCAAGTCTTAAAGCTCTCCAATGTCCCTGCCTCCCTCCTGAGCTCCACAGCCAAGTTTCCTCCAACTTGCTAGTGCTACTTTTTACACTCCGGTCACCCCCTGCCCACTGTCTTCCTTGCACCCTGGCACTCCTTTGAGTCAGCTCTGCCGGGCGCCTGGCCACCTCGGTGCCACATCCCAAGGACACCTTCGCCCACACCTCAGCTGCCTTTTGTGTCACCTGACCCTCTCCACCTCAGACCATTCCTTACAAGAGGCGCGTCCAGGTTCTAAGGCTGGGCCCCGCCAGCAGGGGCCGCTCCCTGGATCCCACCTCCCGTGGCTTGCTGGCCACGCCATCACCCTGCTGGTGCTAGTACGTGCTGAGGGCCCACTCTGCCCCAGCACCATTCCAAGCAGTTCACGCATACCAACCAGGGAACCCTTGAAATAACTCCAACGTAGTGATAATTATCTTCTCAGGATACAGATGAGGAAACAGGCACAAAGAAATGAGGAAAGTTGCCATGGTCACCGCTGTAAGTGCAGGAAAAGGGATTCCATGGCAGGCGCTCCACATCTTCCAGAGCTGACCAGAGCTGAGCCCCCTCCCCCAGGGACTCCTAAACCCCTATCGGTGTGGAGTCCCATGCGGTGGAATGCACCCAGCTGCCTGCGCCAAAAGCTCATAGGCTCTTCACAACTAGGTCTCCTTCACCTCACAATTCATGGCCAAGGCCAACCACAACACCATCACTGAGACTCATGTTGGTCAGCTTGAGCATGACCCTGCAACCCCACCGTCCACTGAGGGCCTCCTCAAGTCCCCCAGACTTTGCCCACCCACTGGCCTGATCCTCCAACTTGGGTTCCAGCCAATGTGCCCTCCTTGCTGCTCCTGAGTACCGCCTTGGCTTTCTCCCCTAAGGGTGTCCATCTTCTCTCTTTGTCCTGACACCGTCAC
>NC_043713.1:59424112-59430897 GCF_006229205.1 Suricata suricatta | reverse complement strand
GGGGGGGGGGGGGGGGGGGGGGGGGGGGGGGGGGGGGGGGGGGGGGGGGCGCTCCAATGCCCGTTGCATGCTGAGTGCACCACCCAGGTAGCCCAAACACTGCTGGGACAGAGGACACAGAGATCCTGAAACTGGCTTAGCTACAAGGATGTGACACCACACTCAGCTGAATTCTTCCCCCATCTCCCATGGGAGAAAGATGTGAGCCCGCCAGCCTTCAGTTCCAGCCTGATGAGGCTGAGAGACAGGGAGGAGTCTCTTTTGGATACAAAAGCCCCCTTCTCTCTAAACCTCAGGCTAGCTGGAAGAGTCAGCCCCCTACTCCTAGGGCTGGAGAGTGGGGTGGATGGATCTGAAACTCACTAGCAACGTTTCCATCCTCTGGCTAAATGGTAAGATTTCAGCCTACTCTCCCCCCAGCTCCAGACTATAATCTCCACTAAGGAGTGCTCCATCTGGGTTATTAGCAAGCAAATATCTCAGGGCCACAGGGACTGACTGACCTTCACGTGGGAGTGACACCAGCCTTTGCTTCCATCCCTTTAGTATGATGTGGGATTTCACGAACTCCTCCTGCCAGCGCAGACGCAAATGCCTCTGAAACAAAATGCTCTCTCTTACCCCCCCACCCCAGCTTCTGTTAGCAAAATGGGCATAAGAAACATGCCTCTTTCCTTACAACAGCATACAAGGAAAATGGCAGTTGGCCTCACACACAGGGTCAGGGAGGGGTGGGACCAGGGCACTTGAGCCACAGGTGCCCCACAGAGGGCAGCTGCTACTCTACGTTTGCCAGTTGTCTCTCAGCAGTTCTGTCTTGGCTGAGGTTTCAAATGTTGGCAAAAGTTTTACAATTGTTAAGTGTGGGCTGACTCCCCACCCTGTGGAGGTAATCAGGAACAGGAGGCCTGGACCTGGGGCACAACATGCTGCCAGGGGCCAAGGGGAAGTGGGGGACCCAAGGCGGGAAGTGGGGAAGCCACCACCTACCACCTCCGTTCCTCCAGAGCCCAGGTGAGAGAGGAGCAGGGAGTTTCTTCTGAAAGAAATAAGTGACCCAAGACCTCCACATACTGACATCTGGGAATCTCCCAGAGAAAATCCAGGAGCTTGACTTGGGATCAGCCTAAGGTGGAGTCCATGGCCTTTAAACCCCATCCCAGGCCATGAGCTCCCAGATTGGTGTCTCCACCCTCAACCTCACCCGAACTCTGGAACAAACTCCGACACCTCCACTTAGAAATCTACTGGCAATTCAAGCTAGACGTGCTCGAAACACACTTGACTTCCACTTCCAAACCTGTTCCTCCTGCCCTTTCCCCATCTTGGGAGATGGCAAATCCATTCAACCAGTTTTGCAGGCCCAAACCCTGGAAGGCATCCCTGCCTTTTCTCTGGGTCTCATGCTCTGCCTCCATCCAACAGCAAGCCTGGCAATTCAGCCTTTGAAATGCATCTGTTTTACCCCCTTCTTCACTACAGCCCAGTCATTCCACCCTCATTTCTCACTTGGACTCTGTGAACAGCTTCCTATCACCCTGTAGGGCCCCATACAGCAGCCATGGTGAGCTCCCTATCGCCCTGCAGGGCCCCACACAGGACTGCCCATAATCTCATTATCATACTCAGAGTAAAGGTACAGTCCTTTCCAGAATTACTCAATAAATATTTGTTCAGTGGATGAACACATTTGTAATCAGCATTTTAGTGCCACCATTGTGAAAACAAGAGATAACCAAGAAGCACATGAAAAGACACCTAGGTTCATTAGTCATAAGGGACATGCAAATTAAAGCAATGAAATACCACCTCAAACCCATCAGACTGGCTGCCATGGAAAAGACAGACAATACCAAGTGTTGTCCAAGGCGTGGAGCAGCAGGAACCCTCACCTGCGCTGATAGGAGTGTAAATTGGTACATCCACTGTAGAAAACCACCTGGCGGAATTTCACACCTGATGACACAGTAATTATTTCACTCCTATTACGAAAATACCCCCAGCCGAAAGGCATACATACGAAACGAAAAGACACAGGCAAGAATGTTTATAGCAACATTATCCATAACTCCAAACTGGACATCATCCAAAGTTTCCTCAAGAGTTGAATAAACAGTCATTTATTCACATAACAAAATGCAGCCCTGGTTCTCAAAGTGCTGTCTGCAGCCCAGAAGCATCAGATCAGCTGGGGACTTGGGGGAAATGCTAGTTTTCAGCCCTGCCTCTCACCTAGTGGGTCAGAAACTCTGAAGATGGGACTGAGTCTGTTTTTACAAGCCTTTTGGGTGACTCGGATGCACGAGACAGTGAAGACCATTTCTCTATAGCCATGACTCTGTGTAACAACCCTGAGGAGATCATTAAAAATTCTGTTGGGAAGTTCAAAGATGACTGTTGATGGATACGCAGAAAGCTAAGCAAATGAAAAAATACATTTTTTTTTAAAGGAAAAGACATGTTGCATGAGAAAGAAAATATGTAATACAAGTATAATATCCAACTCAACCGTGCATTACAATGGTATAGTCAACAGAATGTGAGCTTGGATGATGACGGAACCAACTGGGAAATGCAGCTTGCAACATAAATGCAGTACCTCAAACAGAACCAGAGTGAGCAGTGGAAGCCTGTGATTTAGAAGACATGTGTAAATATGAGAAAATTCCAAACAGTGACCTCTGAGGAAAAGGATGAGTGTGATAGCGGACAGGGCACTGCTTGTTTTCATAACAGTCCTTTCAGGGGTATTTCACTTACTAAATTCCCTGTGATATAACTGATAAAAATTAAAATCACATATCAAAAACAACACTGCGTTGGCAAAGCCAGCCAAACAAGAGGGTTATAATGAGTCAGAACCCATCAATGTGCGTCCTCTGTTCTGGGGAGCCAGAGGTGGACACAAGAGCGCCCACGTTCAGAGCACATTGCAGGGAAGGCACACCAACCAGACCAGAGACAACAAAGCTGGGAAGCAGCACAGGAACGAAGAGGAGAGTCACAGGGGAAGGTCCGTGAAGGAAAGGACTGAGGAGCATAAGAAAGGCAGGAAAATGCAATGTGTTTTGAAAACACCAAGTACTGGTAAGACCAGCTAGAGAGGATGGAGGTCTGGAGTACTGAGTGAGGGTGGTTCGTGGGCTTTTGTTGTCCCACCTCGTCCTGAGATTTTGTCACCAGTAAGCAGAGACGAATTTAATGGGAAACTAATGAAGCTGAGGATTCAAGACTCTGCCTTCCCTGAGGCTCTGCGAGGGACCTTAGCAAAGTGTTCACAGGATCACACATGAACACCTTTTCTAAGTCTGCAAGAGTCAGCTATTCTAACTGCAGATACGACCACTATCTCCTTCCACTGTGACCTCCATTATATTTTGTGTCAGGTGGCACTGGAGTGGGCACAGGCATTTTTGGCTAGAAGCAAGTTGAATGGAAATGAAATTTAATCTGGGTTTGATGGAATATGTCTGCCGGGTTTGCAGTCACATGTGTCTGTAACTTATTATTAGCCACCCTGTGTAGGAATGGCTTCCAGAAATGCTTCTACTGTCCACCACGGCGAATGGCTTGGCATGGTGACATAAAGGGCAGGGGCAGGGCCAGAGGAGCGCGTGGGCACGCATAGCGGCAATCGGCACATGGGACCATGGAAAGAAATAAGCAACCACATGGAACTAGAAGCTAGTCTGCAGAAAATTCTTCCGTATCTTCTTACAACATATTTTTAAAAAATGACAGATTCCCAAATTTGAGAGCAATTCTAAAAATTTATATAATCCTACCCATAATAAGTTGGAAGACTAAATAAACTTTTCTAAACTATCCGTAATCAATTTGTCAGTCATGCTACCAGAAAGCCCGAACTTCTATTGGCTCCACAGAAAGTACTACAAAATCATAGTCATTTGAAGGCACAAAGAGCATGAGGTCAAAAATGTAAGAAAAATATTACAGAATATTGAGAAGCAGCTAATTATTTTTATGTATCTTGTTATATTTGTTAGCATCTTAAAACTTATACCGTTGTGATTTTTCTTATTCTAAGCAGTGTTTATACCTCATTTTGAATTTGTAATTTTGTATCTTTTTCTTAAAAAGGGCTCCTAAATTGTCTGAGTTTCAGGACCAAACAAGACCCGGACCTGCCCCTATGGGACAATTAAAAAAGTAGTTTTCTAAGATACTTTTGTTCACACATCAAAGCTGACAAACACCCATTGTGATTAACATTATTATTTGTATTTGTGGTGGAGATAACTGAGGGAGTGAAGTCACTCCCCTCCCCAAAGCCCAGCAGCCTGGTGGCAGGTGGGGGAGAGGGGGTGTGGGGCGGGTCACTGGGGCTACTGAAGTAGCACCAGCTTGGGTGACGGGGCCCAGCAGGAATGGCTGATGCAGAGGCAAGAAAGGGAGGAGGAGGAGACCAGGAGGCCTGGGTGGAGAGGGCAGCCAGCCCTTTGGGGTAGGTTACTTTTGTGGAGACCTCTCAGGATGGGGCAAAGGGAGGTGGCAGCAAAGTGTGTAGGACTGCCCTGACCCAAACCAACATCTGAAAGATGAGGGGCAGTGACATTTATCTCTTGAGAGGCCCTCCCCCACCCCCCCTCAATACGTATAGAACTACATAGAGTATGTGAACATCTATAGCATGTATTTCAGCATAAAGAACCCAGACTTGGGAATTCAGCACACAGAACAGTCTTGTGAGAAACTAAGAGGAGCTAACTTACAATAGAACGTTGGGTACTGGTGAGGGGGTGGGCATGTTGGGCCACAAGGCCACTGCAACTGTGCCAAATACTCCATTAGCTAAGGAGGATTCAGAAAAGGATCACCTTTTCAACCCTCTTTGGGCTCTCTGGCTAAAGGCCAGATTTTTTCCAATCAGCACCCCATTCCTATGAAAATGTTAATAAGACAATCTGTCCCACTTCACATAGGTTGCAGTGACCTTGTGTGGCTTCTGTTTGTTCCAGCCATAGACCATTCCGGCCACTCTCTCCCCTCCACTGCCCGGCAGGCAGGAAGCATCGCATAATGCCCAAGAGGGAGCCCAGAATCCTGGGCTCCCTGACCGGACTCCTAATGGCAGAATCTTTATTTTACCCCTCCCCCACTCTCAAAAAAAGTTTTTTGTTATTGGCAAGTTGTTAAAACTTAAGATACCTCTTAATAGGATCCTTAGAATTGTGCCTACCATACTGCAAGTTCTATATAAGCATCCCTTCAAATAAAACAAATGTTTTAAAAACCCTTCTGTTTTTTCAGGGATCTATATTTGAAAACCCATAAAACTCATAACAATTCACCAGGGTTTACACAGTAGTGTCCAAATCCTAAACTGGCTTTTCCTCAAAGCTTCAAGGAAGAAGAGTTTTATGGTGGAATGTAAAAGTTGCTAAATATCCTGATGATGCTCATTCTGGAAAGGAAGTGAGGGGCCTGGGAGGGAGGGAGCCAGTGCTCCCCGTACCCAGAGGATGTGCTTTCCAGGAAGAATGCTTGTCCTGCAGCTAAAAAATGCAGCATTCTAGCACTTAATGTGTGGGGTCCTCCCTTCGCTCGAGGAAGGAGGCAGAGTCAAAGGATGAAGTCTCACAACCCACCTTTTAAGTCATGCCTTCCCTACAGGCTGAATCCTGCATCTTTAACACCACAGAGGGAGGGGCCCTCCGACACAAAATGTGTCTACTTGGTGTTGAAATTAACTTTTAAAGAGGATTAGAGGATTCACACCAAGTTGAAGCACTATCCACGGTGCAGGTGACCACTCGGTTGGAACTCAGGCTTGGGAACAGCCTGACCTTAACACCTAAGGAAAACCAGCGGCGCTTTTTCATACTGCTAGACCGGAAAAAGAAAGTGCTGTTTGGATCTAAAAAGTCAATCTGCTCCCCCTGCTACTTCTGTCCACCTTCACCCTCCAATCACCAAAACACAATCATGTACCTTAACAAGCCAGGCAGGCATAAGCCACTTTCCCACTCGGTCTAACCCGACCCTGGCTGACCCTGGCCGTCCTGGGAGAACCAACACCGTTCATTCACACTGCACAGGGACTTCAACCTACAATGTGTCAGGCATCGCGCTTCGGGGACAGAGGAAAACGTGGGGAACCGAGACGCAAAAATGAAAGTGAGAAAACAGTAGCTGCGCTCTCTTTTCAAATTCAAGCGGCAGATTCTTTTTAGCTCTGCTGCTAGATTTTTTTTTCATCCTTCTTCTGGTCAGCGTTAACAAGTTCCTCCAAACACTGAATGGAACCACTTTTGGGCTGTTGGGTCGAAGTAGGTATAGATTTAGGTTGCTTGAAGAAAGACAATCAAACCGCAAGCGTGCCAGATCGCCGAAGGCTGGGGCTTAAACCTGGAGGCCACCACACCCACGTCCTGGTCGCAAGATCTATTCAAAGGTCCACACAAACAAACAGCTGCGGCGGTCAAGCCTGGGAGGGCTTTTTAAATCTTAGGGCTGATTTGCATAGCCAATATACTCTAACCAACTCTCTCCAACGCAAAGGTCAAGTCACCTACAGTTAGACACTCAACACGGCCAAAGGAGAGGGGCCGTGTCAGGCACGCTTCATAGGTGGCCGCCCCCGCCACGGGAGAAAGGTGCTCACCTCGCCCGGCTCCTGGGATGGAGAAGGGAAAGGGACGGTGTGTGCAGTAAACCAACACAAAGACTTCTTTCACCATATCGCGCCGGAGCACCCTCGGTCCGCGGATACCAGACGCCCACCGCTCGAGGTCCGGCCGCGCCAGACCCACTCCGCGCGCGCG
>NC_043713.1:59375099-59424012 GCF_006229205.1 Suricata suricatta | reverse complement strand
ACCCTCGGTCCGCGGATACCAGACGCCCACCGCTCGAGGTCCGGCCGCGCCAGACCCACTCCGCGCGCGCGGGCCGCTGCCCCCGGCCCCGCGGCTGCACGCCGTGCGCGCCCGGCTCTCCAGAGCCCCGAGGGAAGGGCTCCTTCCGTCCAACAGGAGTTCTGCTCGGACTTTGCCAAAGTCCGAGTGGGCGTCCTACGGCCAGTGCGCCGCCTGGCCCGGCCCGACCTGGCCCCGTGGGCCTGTGCTCGTCCGGACCCCGCCGGGCGGGGGAGGACTGTCGCGGCGCTCACCTGTCCCGCCCGCAGCGCCAGCTGCACGGCCGCTTCGAAGCACTCCTCCCAGGGGCCCCCGGCGGGCGCCTCCTCGTCCTCGCCGTTCGGCTTCATCGTGGCCTCGCCGGGCCCCGCCACCTCCTGCCCTCCTCGCCGGGTCCCCACCGGCTCCCGCCGCCCCGAAACTAGGCTCCACACTGCTTCCTCCTCGTCCTGCCACTCCACGCCAACGCCGCCACCAGCCCCACAGCTGCGCCCGCGGGAAGGGCAGGGAACCGGCCGCGGCGGGCGTCCCGCGTCCCGCCCCAGCCCTGCCCCGAGCCCCGCCCCTCTCCGCAGCGCATCCCGCTCCCCGCCTCACCCAGCGTCGAGCCCGGCCCCCCTCACCACCCATCCTGTTCCCAGCCACTCCCGGAGTCCAGCCCAGCCCAGCTTTTCGAGCACCGAGGCCTCCCCCCCGCCCCAACGGCAAGGATTCGGGCCCCTCCAGGAGCCCTGCTCTTCTTTGCCTCTAGCCCGTCGACCCGCCCATCCGGTCCCACTCCTAACTCCTCCCTCCTCCCCGAACCTTACCCCTCCCGACTTGCGTCTAGCATTGCCCCGCCCCGAGGCGAGGACCGGCCCCGAGGCCCCTCCCCAATTCGTCCCCGCCCAGCCAAGCCCCGCCCACCAGCTCTCGGCCCCGCCCCGAGCACAGCCCCTCCAGCTCCACGCTAAACCCCGCCCCGCGCTCCTTCGGCGAGCAGGGTGGGTGCTGGGGACTGGGGGCCGGGGACAGCAGCCCCGGAACCTGGCGGGATCAAGGTCCCGTGGCGCGGGCTATGGGTGGCAGAGGCCAGGACTGCAGCCGGGCACCCGATGTGCTGTGGGCACCGACGTGTCTGAGCCCATTGGGGGCGCCTCCGACCTTGTCGCCCCCGCCGGGCGGCCGGCGTGCACGGGGCTCGAGGAGAGGCCAGGCGGAAGGCGCTTCCTTCAGCTGCTAACGGGTTGCTCTTCCCTCAGCGGAAAGCCACAGGACGCCGGGGTTGTCGACCCGCTGGGTCACCCGCGGGCGCCCGCGCTCACAAAGCGCCTGTGTTCCTGAATGTTTCGTTGCAAACGAGAAGCTTTCACCCCAGCTAAAAACCACACATTACGATGACAGTGGATTTTATATAAACTGTCTGAACTCAGAATTCCCATGTGGACTTCAAACTGACCAGCCTCTCTCTGTAATGAGGAATGACCTTTTCGACCTTGGATTATTTAATGCTGTTGAACACTGGCACTAAGTAAACATAAATACAGGGCATTTCCTGAGAGGGTGTCTCTGTGGTTTCCAGGAGTTTAATTTCATAAGCTGCTCTGCCTACCCCTTTATAAAATATGCTGACCCATATAAAATTATTCTGGAGGACCACTCCTCAGTCTGGGAGAACAATGGGAATTTGTACAAGACTCTTGATGAGACATTTTTTATACAATTAACCTAATGATGGAGTTAAACGCTTTTAGATTTTGTCTGTGAACACTTTATGTTGAAACATCTTGTAGAGAAACTTGAGGTTTAAGGTGTAAGAGGTGAAAATTACAGACAACGAAGAGGAATTAGGAAGCCAGAACTGGGTAGGGCTCTAGCCTGCTCTCTAGCCTTACCCAACAGCTCAGAAAACTAGGCCAAGAATTGCCCCAGCTCCCACCATCAGCCATTTGGAGGTAGCTAAAGTGATGCTCTACTCCATCTTTGTTTCAGTTTTTCGTGGTTTTCAAGAAACAGAGCTGGACTTTTGGAAATACCTAAGGCTGTGTTCTGAATGCTTCACTTTGAAATTAAATGCACTCATTTCTTGATCTTCATGGCAGATTTTCATTAGAGATCCCTTCCAACACCAAGCAAAATTATGAAATTTCTCTTTGGTGTCTTCTTAGCTCCCCTTTCTGAACACACCTCTGCGCTACTGCCTCTGCTGGACCAATGAGGGAGCTCTTTAGAGCATCTTTAGATAAGCTCTTATGGACCTCAGCCTATGTAAACATCTAGAGAAAAAGACTTCATAACTTCATTGCTTAACTCCTAATTATCTTAAGGTAGAATCATGTGGTTTTTACCAGAATGAAGTTTGGGGCCAGCCAGATTTTCCCAAGTCAAAATATTGGCCTCATTTCTTCCATGCTACGTGGATTTGAGCAAGTTACAGATAAACTTCTTTGCCTCAGTTTTAATTGTTCCTCAAAAAATAGGATATTTGGGTGTGGGAGAGAGGAAACTGGGTGATGGGCACTGAAGAGTCACTTGTTGGGATGAGCCCTGGGAGTTGTATGTAAGCCAATTTGACAATAAATTATATTAAAAAGTAGAGTTTTCGTTATGTATTATAGAGTTTAAATACATGTATTTGGTAGTTGTATGTTTGCTACTGCTTTTAAAGACTGGCTCACTGGTGTACCATGAAGTGATCCACTTATTGCTGGGCACATAGTAGAAGTTTAATAAATATCTGTTAATCATTGAATACTGAAACCGGCTTTTTCTAATGGATTATCCAAGTTTCTCGTGCTTTACTGACAATTTCCTAGTTCCTCAGTGTCATGTCCCTGTATGCTGGTCTGCGGGTTCCCTCTTTCAGAGGCCCTGGGAAATCAACATTTACTCTGGTAAGCCCCTAGAGTCCAGTGCTCTGCCTTGAAAAGCTACTTCTTAACTATCCCTTCCACCCCCATTCTGAAGGTACAGCCTCAGTGGGCACTCTGATCACCAGGATGTGAAATGCAGTCAAAGAAACGAGAGTGGGGAGGGAGGCAGTGAGAGAGTAAGAAGGGCAAACCTGTGGCCACCTTGAGCTTGGACTTCTCACCTCCAGAACTGTGAGAAAATACATTTCTGTTTTTAAGCTGCCCAATCTGGGGTACTCTGCAGCTTTAGCAAACTGGTACAGTTGGGAGCCAAAGAGGTTCATCACCACGCTTCGGGTTACAAAGAGCTTTTCTCAGCCAAGAGGCCTTGTAGAGGGCCATAGCGAGTCTGGCTCTCCAGGATGGAACAGTAGAGCCAACACTTCTGCACCCCACCCAGCTCCCTGCCAAGCTGTTCGGGGTCACTTATGCAATAACCAGTCAACTCACACCATAACTTCTCACTACATTAAGTCAGACAGGTGATTACCAACACATGCTCTGTGTTTAAATATCACCCCATGTTCTATGCATGGCTCCATAACAAAGAACAATTCATGGAGACCTTGCAAAACTCTGTTCCAGCAGAACTGTCTATAAAAAACATCCTCTGAGGGTATTTCTCCTCATTTACTTCCACTGTAAAATGGGAGATGCTTTTTCTTACTCTGGAAAAACCTTCCAGGTCATTATTCCCATTGAGGAAGCAGTTAATGTAGTGGTCATTACCCCTCCTGCTGCTGAGTGTGACCTTGTACCAGATAAGCCCTAAGAATTCACCAGGGGTGCCGGCTTTCAGAATTTTGCAAAGTTTTTCTGGAATTCCTATTTCTTCTCTGCTGTGCCGTCCACTCATTGCTTACTTCCATTCTAGGTCTGTGGGTCCCACTACCGTAGATCCTTAGAGATCCACAACAAAGCTTCATAAAATTGTACATCAATTTCTGTTACCCTAACTTTAATCTCTTAACCTTCATTCTGTTAACCTAACCTTAACCTGCAAGACCTCAGTCTTGCAAAATAAATGTCCAATATTTCCAGTTCCATGCATTTGAAATTCTTCATGAGGAAGTTCATGACATTGGTGACACTAGCAGAGCAGAGATTTCACAACCCACAGACTCAGAGGTACTACATGCAACTCTCTCTTTATTTCCCCATAACTGGATTCTCTCTCCAGCTTCCTCTCCTACCTGATGGCAGAAAACTTACTTCCAGGACAACTCAGACATGTCTGAGTTTTCAGACTTGTTCAAATTCACAATTCAATTAGTTCAGCTTTGAGCTCTCCAGGCTTTCCCTAGGTGGACTCATGCAAAGGCGGCTCAGCCTTGCGAGAGGACACTTGCCCTTTGAACTAGCTGTCCTTCACTAGCTGATGCCAGTATGAGACCTGCTTCTTCCAGGCCACTATCGTCATTCTTTCCTTTGACAGCCCTGGCCATCCTGATCTGGGGTATTGACAGATCGTCCTAGTTTTTTCCTCAACCTGCATGTCCCTTCGGGTCTCGGGCAACCCCTCTCCGAGGCACTGACGCTATGGGATGCTCCCCAGGGGAGGTTCCCAGCCAGGTCTTTCCGGTTTGGACATTTTCTCCTTTACTGGCTCACCCTCCCCCAAACTGGTGTCGTGTGTAAGGAAATCAGGTCCGCGCACGCTTCCCAGGTCCTGCCAGGAAGGGGCCCAGGCTTCCTAAAGTTTTCCAGGAATAGTCCTCCTCCCCCACTACCCCCAGCTCCGCCCTTCTGCAGGAGGGAGCGGGGTGCCTGGCTTTAAGCTTTAACTCTTCCGTCACTGCGGCCGCTCCTTCTCTGTCCCACCCCCATCCGGATCTCCGATCTCCGGGGAGGAGGCGCTGGTGGGAGGGACACAACTTCTGCCTCTTCGTATCTTTTTCAAAATTTGCATTTTCCTTGTCGGCGCTGACCAAATGGGCATGTTGTATTTTGAGTTCATCTCGTGATTCGTATCCTTCTCCCCTTGGTAATTCATCCTCAGGTCTCACTGCTTGAAGGGGGAAGGTTCTTGGGGGTTGAAACTGTATGGAGATGGGAGGATACTAACACTAACCAACTCTTCCATCTGCCTGTATTTTAAAACTGGATGGTTTTCACGGAAATGTACCTCTGCCTTTTTATTGAAAGCTTATGCTCAATTTGCAAAGCTTTTTTTTTTTTTCATCTAAAAAGGCATTTTTACATTACGGTGGAAGTTTGTTTGATGGTACTTACAAAATGCTATGAAGTTATTCATAACATTTGAAAGCAAGACACAGTGAGACTCTGTTGCATTTAATCCAATTATCAAACCACTTGACATTTTTGAAGTGGATGGAACACTGACCAGCACTGAGTCATGCAATTCCTCTCAAAGCTTTATGTCTTCATCACACAGTCGCTGGCTTTTAAAGTCTTCATACTTGCACTTTTCTGTTTTCACGTTGTTTTGGTACCTGCAGAAAGGGGGAAGATCATGAATGGTCCCAGTACTGCCAGACCTTTCTTCACCTTCCAGTTCTTCATTTCTCACATATCCTTCTTCCTTTAAGATACTCCTTTGTTAGTATTAACAGTCTGCATCAGCTCCAATGCTTACAGTAACAAATAACCAGCTTCCTGAATCGGCTTTGTTGCATGGCCCCTTAAAAAGTTCACATGACTTTGGAAAGCAGATTAAGTTTATTAAAATGGAGTTTCTGGCACCTATCAAAATCAGTCATGTTTTCATTTTATTACATTAATTTTGAGAAAGAGAGAAAGAAAGCATGCACATGCCAGCAGGGAGGGGTGGAGAGAGAGAATCTCAAGAAAGCTCTATGGTCAGCGCAGAGCCCAATACAGGGCTCAGTCTCAGGAACCATGAGATCAGGACCTGAGCAGAAATCAAGAGTTGGTGGCTTAACTCTTAATCTAGAGCCACCCAGGTGCCCCTAAGGCAATTTTTTAATAGTTATTTTTTAATGTATATTCTTGAGAGAGAGAGAGAGAGCGCTTGCGCGCTAGCATGGGCGGAGGAGGGGCAGAGAGCGGGGGAGACAGAGGATCTGAAGTGGACTCCATGCTGACAGCAGTGAACCCAATGTGTGTGGAGCTTGAACTCACCAGCTGTTAAGATCATGATCATAGCCAAGGTCAGCGCTCAACTGACTGAGCCACCCAGGTGCCCCCTAAGGCAACGTTTTATATTAAATTTTTTAAATGTTTATTTATGAGAGGAAGAGAACACAAGTGGGGGGAGGGCAGAGAGAGAGGGAGACACAGAATCCAAAGGAGGCTCCAGGCTCTGAGCTGTCAGCACAGAGCCCTACACGGGGTTCAAACCCATGAACTGTGAGATCATGACCTGAGCTGAACTCACACTCAACCGACTGAGCCATCCAGATGTCCCTAAACTTTAAAAAATCTAATCTGAACTTAAAAATAGAAAGTACTTTTTAGTACAGATAAAAATGTGTGTATTCATGTGTTTGTGTATACACACGTGAAGAGAGAGAGTGCATCACCATATACCTTTAGAGAATGTGTGGCTGACAGAAGAGAACTAGCAAATAAAGAATCTCATGAATTTTCATTTCTAAGGCAGCCACTGCTTTTATTTTCACTTTGAAGGATGAATATGAGATTTAAATGAGATACACGCATTCCACTTGTCTCTCGCAAAAAGGAAATATTTTGATCAGTACTAACATTTGAGTCTCTTCTGCCAAGAAAGCAAATCAAAATAAGAGGAAAACTAAACAAAGATAAATTTCATATTTTTGTGTGGATTTATATTTGTTTATTCATTCATGCATTCATTTATTCAATGGGCATATCTTCATCGCATATTGGCTCTTACTGTTCAAGGAAACAGAAGAGAGGGTGATTTCGGGTTCTATATTATCAGTTATTTCGGTTGGTGGCTTTGCACATGGAAGGCAGCCACCACCGAGGGTCCTGAATTGAGTTGGAAACGTCTCTGGACAGGGGAAAATATTGTGTAGGGCTCAAGAGAAATGGGATGGCAAAACTGGTAGACGAGTGAGCAACAGATGGTCATGAGATTGTCTTTGGAAATAGGTTTGCAGAGTCAGACAAAATCCAGGGGACGGGTGCAGAATCCAATCAACTGTCATTGTCACATCAGCGAGAGCTGTGGTCCCAGCAATAAGAAGAATGTGAAAATGAAGCAGAATTTCATCAAGTTCAAAAGCCTGGAGCAGACACCCTGTCTTTCTGGAATTGGGCTGAGCATTGTTCCTTCAGTGGATGAGCATCTTTTAAGTGAAGCAATTAAGTGAATTAGTCAAGAAATGTAGGATGTAGAATTAAGTGAAGAAATACTGAAGAGAACCAAACTCATAATACCAGTATCTCCATGTTAAGGGATTGATACATCCCTTAAATGTAGAAATGTAATCTAATATGATTAAATACACTTAACAAAACAATCGTATTATAATAAAAAAAATCACTTTTTAAAAGCGATTGGTTTTTTAATGTTTATTATTTTTGAGAGAGAGAGATAGAGAGAGAATGAGCAGGGGAGGAGCAGAGAGAGAGGGAGACAGAATCTAAAGCAGGCTCCAGGTTCTGAGCTATCAGCACAGAGCCTGATGTGGGGCTCAAACTCACAGACAGCGAGATCATGACCTGAGCCAAAGTCAGACATTTAACCAACTAAACCACCCAGGTGCCCCAAAAGTGACTATTTAAATTTGCTAAACAAAATATGAATTAAGGTGAACTAGAAACTTAGTAATAAATATTAATTTTAGGACCAAAGCCACCTGTTTCCTCTGCACAAATACAATCCTTGAAGGTACTAAACAACTCCCTGACTCTATGACTCTCCCTTCAAAGCCTATTTCTCTTGGAGGTAATAGTGGTTGTGGGGGGCCATCACTGAGACCAGAGACAGAAAACAAAGTAAAACAACGATACTCCTTTTATTCCCATATAAGAGAGCTCTCTTGAAGTTGTTAAAGTTAACTTCTACAAAGTCAATCCTACTTTTCCTAACTTAGGGGGGGAAAGTCTTCATATTTATACCATGAGCTTTGTTCTCATGTCATTGGCATTCTGGAACTTGATATGCCTTGTGTTTGCAATTTGCAGTGATTTCTAGCATTTGTAACAGATGGCATACTTGAACACTCAAGTTGCCAGAGTTCTAGTTTTCTTCTTTTTTAAAAAAATGTTTAAAGTTTATTTATTTATTTTGAGAGAGAGACAGCATGAGTGGAGGAGAGGCAGGGGGAGAGGCAGAGAGAGAGAAGAGAATCCCAAGCAGGCTTCCGCATTGCCAGCACAAAGCCTGATATGGGGCTTGAACTCATGAAACCTCGAGATCATGACCTGAGCTGAAACCAAGACTCAGACGCTTAACCAACGGAGCCACTCAGGCACCTCTAATTTTCTTATTTCACATTGATGGACTGTTGTGTTCACTTTGTGTGCTATAAAATGGTTTTACCTAAGGTGGGAGCATATTTTCCCAGGATTCCAAATAGTTTTGTGATTAAAGGTGAAGCCTTCTAGAAGCAGTGCAAAAAGAGGATGGGGGTGCCATCCACTGATCGCTAAATCTCAGAAACAAAACCAAGGAGATGCATTATGAGGCCATATCGTTAAGGTTAAGCCAGTGTTTGACTACCTAGGTATTGTGTGATCCTGACTACAGTAAGAGCATCATTAAAATAAACCTGTCTCAGGACTACTGCAGAGCACCGACTCCGGGGAATTCAACAGGCCACCGACACAGCTACTCTCCAGCTGCCCTCCAGAAGAAGGTACATGGGCGTGGTGGACTCTGCATTTAAGCAGCTCCAAAGAGAACACGCTCCTTATTTTGCAACGTGAGCACATAGAACAGATCCTGAAAGGATTCTGAAATTTGTCCAGTAGGATGAATGGAAATCTTAGGCATAGAGTCCAGCTGAATCAAGGAGTTTCTATCTCCTTCTGCTTGGTTTTGCTGGACCAATAACTCAAGCCGGCACCACTAGTCTGTGTCACAGTGGCTTTAAACATTTCTGAATCTAATGCGCCCCTCCCCACTGTGCAAAAAATTATGCATACATGAACAGATGATTGGGACCTTTGTTTTCAACTGATTGGCAAAATTAAAAGATTTGTGGGGTGCCTGGGTGGCTCAGTCGGTTAAGCGTCGGCTCAGGTCATGATCTCATGGTTTGTGGGTTCAGGCGCCGCATTGGGCTCTGTGCTGACAGCTATCTCAGAGCCTGGAGCCTGCCTCGGATTCTGTATCTCCCTCTCTCTCTCAGACCCTCCCCTGCTCACGCTCTCTCTCTCAAAAAGAAATGAAACATTAAAAAAAATTAAAAGATTTGTCAAGATGTTACCAAAAACATAGATTCTTATTTGCCCTAAATGAACAAAAAAGAATTCAAATAAGAAATTTAAAAAATAATACAGCATTATTCACAATAGTATGTGAACAACCTAAGTGTTGACAGATGAATTGATAAAGAAAATGTGGTGTGTAGACAGATAGATAGATAGATAGATAGATAGATAGATAGATAGATAGATAGACAGTTCAGTCTTTAAAATGAAGGAAATTCTGTCATTTCTGATAACATGGATGAGCCTCGTGGGTATTCTACTAAGTGAAATAAGCCAGACAGTAAGCATGGTATCACTTTAATGTGTAATCTAAAATAACAGTCAAACTCAGAAACAGAGAGTGGAACAGTGGTGCCATGGTTGGGGGCTTGGGGAAATAGGGAGAGGTTGGTAAAAGGTTACAAAGTTTCAGCTCTAAGATGAATGAGACTGGAGGATCTAATATATAACTTGGTGAATATAACGGATGAGAGTATATTGTAGAATTGAATTTTTTATGTTCTACCAGAAAAAAAAGTTAAGTATACAAGATGATGTGTTAATTGACTCAATGGGGGGAAACTCTTTCACAACATATACATGTATCAAATCATCACATTGTACACTTTAAAGACCTTACAATTTTACCTGTCAATTATGCCTCAGTAAAGCTGACAAAATAATAATAGTAGATGACACATTGTCCAGCAATGATTTGCTGTGTAAACTGAAGTACTGTTTTGGATCAACTAGTCCTTTTTTTTTTTTTTAATGTTTTTTAATGTGTACTTATTTTTGAGAGACAGAGACAGTGTACGAATGGGGGAGGGGTAGAGAGAGGGGGAGACACAGAATCCATCCAAGTACTAACCAGGCCCGACCCTGCTTAGCTTCCAAGATCAGACGAGATCAGGTGCGTTCAGAGTGGTATGGCCGTGGACGAGGAGACACAGAATCCAAAGCAGGCTCCAAGCCCTGAGCTGTCTGCGCAGAGCCCAAAGTAGGGCTGGAACTCATGAACTGTGAGATCATGACCTGAGCCGAAGTCTGATGCTTAACTGACTGGGCCACTCAGGTGCCCCTGGATAAACTAGTTATTAACAAATTATTTTGGATCAAATGGTCTGCCGCACAAAATGCAGATGAGGGAAGTATATAAAGCAGAGATAGAGGACAGGATGAGATCTTTCCAAAAGTGCATTCTCAGTCCTGTCCTAAGGCTAATGGGACTTCCAATGCACGTGCCTGCTGTTGAGAGGGGAGGGAAGGGAGGTGAGTAGGGGGACGGACAGCAAGCAACATCAGCCCAGACTTGCTTATCTTTCCAGGTCCTCAAAATTTGATTTGCAAGCTCTTTTTGGCACAAGAGACCCTTTGAGTGATTGCTAATCCTTCTCACCCTTCCCCCAAACTCCCACCCAAGTCTGGGGACTTGTCTTCCTTGTCCTTTGTACCATGGGGTCCATGGAAAAAGCTGAAGCAGGGAAAGAATTGCTCAGTACTCAGACACTGCAGCAGCAGAAATGGTTCATAGCTTCCCCATATTCTAAGGTCATTAAGAATCATATGTCTTTAGAATAAAATATGATGCCTGGGAGTGGGACATTGTCCACTTAGAGTAGCTCAGGACGTTGAAGGAGAATTGGGCATGAATGTGATAAATTATCCCGAAATTTCAATGTATTTGGATGGGGCTTGGGTAACTCCTCTTAAGTATGGTTGTTCTTTTTTTTTTTTTTTTTAATGTTTATTCATTTTTAGAAAGAGAGTGCGAGAAGGGAGGGACAGAGACAGATAGAGAGGGACTGAGGGCCCGAAGCAGGCTTTGAGCTGACAGCAGCAAGCCTGATACGGGGCTCAAAATCAGGAACTGAACTGAGATCATGACCTGAGCTGAAGGCAGACCCTCAACCTGACTGAGCCACCCAGGCGCCCCAGTACGCCCAGTTTATTCGTTTATTCTTAAATGGTGAGTGTCCATATGAAAGGAGGACAAGAGGTGTGAACTAAGGCAGTTTGTGTCTAAGCACTTCACAGTCACTGTCCAAAGTTTAAATTAGCCCCGAAAGCAAAACAGGTAGAAGCTTACTCTCCTTTTGGGCTTTGAGCCCATCCTTGTTTCTCATGCACCCTCCTCCCATTGCTGCTACACTGACAGGCTTTCCCACTGAGCCCCCCACCCCCACCCAACGTACCTATTTCCCTGTTAAGCCCCTGCCCCCAACACACACACACACACACACTCAACATTTTCACAGAAAGCTCTACCTCTCTCTTCTGGTCCTAACTGAAACCAGGCTCTCTCTAGCAATAAAGCAGCCCTTCTGGAAACTCTTCTGCTTCCCTCAGGCCTGGGGCATGTGAGAAGGATGGGGGTGGGGAGAATGAGGTTAGCATTCCCTCATCCCTTCACATTTTACACCTTGCTTGTCTGACTTCAGGGTAGACCCCAACTCCTAGGAGGTCCCTCCCACACAGCAACTTCACCATCCTCAGGGTGTTAACTTAAAGGTCATCATTCACATTTCGCAGAGTCCGTCTCCAGGATTATAGGTTTTTAACCATCCTTCGACCTATCCCATTTTTCTAGACTTTGCTAGCTTTTAAAAGAACGCCAGACTGCATTAGCCTCAGAGGTTCTTGATCTCCTGCCTCCAACGTGTCCATTCCCATTCCCATATTCCACTCCCTGTCTGAACTGTCCTTAGTTCTTTCCGTCCTGCACCTATTCTCACTATCTTAACTGTCCTGACACCCCCAAAAGTGGAGCACTCGAAAGGATGTGACTTCAGACCCAACATAGGCTCAACTTCCAGGTATGCAACTGGCTAGGACATCGGCCTTTACCTGATGACTTTACCTTTACCTTTTTCACTTCACTTTCTGGTCATCTATGAAGTGGATATCATACCAATTTCATAGGACAGTCACAAGTAATAAAGGAAGTAACATCTAAAAGACCTGGCACATAGGAGGTGCTCATTAAAGGTTGGCCACTTTCCATTCCCTGGACTTTGGTGTTGCTCAGCAATGCTCTTCCTCTCCCCTTCACTGACCTTCTCTGCTCAGTGCCTAAATGCCATATTGCCTTCTATCTCACTAAGAGGTAATTCATCCTGGTAACATACAACACCCTTCCCCTGCACCTATTTTCTTCTGTTTCAAAAGAAGAGGCACGTCTCTATTTCCTCCCCATTGTGCTCTGGACCCATTCTCTCCATTTTCCCTCTGGACTTCACTTCATCAATTACCTCCTCTTTTCTAGTATACTTACTCCCTACCTCCATTTCCACTGACTATCTCTTCCTTCTCGCCCAGCCCATGGACACCTGATATCTGCTTCTTCTTAAATGTCTTCTGTTGACCTTGTAGCGCTTCTAGTCACCACCTTCCCATTGGGTCTGGATCACCTGGAAAGAGCCTCCCTTCTCCTCAGTGCCCAGCCAGCCAGCCACCCCTCAATCTGCTGCAGCGCTCGTGTGGCTTGTGGTGTCACCTGCCTCACCTGCTCTTGTGAATGTCACCAGTGCCCTTCTGCATGCTGCATACAAGACACTTTTTAATCCTTTTCTCCTACTTCAATTCTCAGTAGCATTTCACTCTGGGGGTAACTTCTTCTTAAAACGCTTTTCTCTTTGTGTCCAGGACCTGGGTATCTGCTGGTTAAGTTTTTTGCATGACTCTGGCCACTCCATTTTCAGTCTTCTTTGAAAATTATTGGTTTCCCTTGTCTAAGTCCACTCTCTCCAACATATACTGGGTGCCTACTGAGTCCCACCCCTGTGTGGATGGATGTGTTGCAGAAAGACTAAGACAATAATGATAGACGCCCAGTCAGAAGCCATACAAAGACAAGACCCACAGTCAGGAAGGCTGGAATGTGGTCAGGGACGGCTTCATGGAGAGGTGAGAGGAAGAGTAGGAGTCCACAAACAGACAAGGAAAGAAAGGATATTTTAGGCAGAGGAAACATTCCCAGGGCAATACCAAAAAGGTAGACAGAAATTGATTTACAGAAGTGGAATTCAGAGCAACACAAGTCTCAGTTCCCCTGTTTCGGTGTTTTCAACCCGTGTGATTTTGCCCTTCAGGGGACATTTGACAATATCTGGAGACATTTTTGGTTGTCACAATGTGGGGAGTGCTATTAACGTCTAGTGGATAGAGGCCAAAGATACTGTAAAATATCCCACAGTGCACAGGACAGCCCCCCATCACAAAGAATTTTCCCAAAATGTTACTAATGCTGAGGTTGAGACACCATGTTTTATTCTAACTGTAGTCTGAGGAGTCTGGCTCCAGGCCAAAGTTCAATTCGTGATTTCTTCAGACCGGACCACAGGCAATTACAAAGTTTTACCTGGCAGGGCTCACAAGGGGCAGGCTCTGCCCTACCCAGCTAGATTGGGTGCTCAGCCAGGGCACTGCAGTTCTCTGGGCCGTGTTGCAGAGACTGAGAGGCGAGCCCCACCGCACTGCACCCCCGCTCCCCCCAGTCATGCTCTGAGGCATATCTGCAAGCCTGGCTCAGACACCTCCACTTCCAGGCCTGTTTTTGTGGGGGAGTTGTCCTAGATGAGGCCTTACTCGGGACCTCTGCCAAGACCACCTGGTCTGGGGGGCCTCGAAGACACTACTCTCCACTCTGACTCAGCATTCAGTAGTTTTCCACTCTTAACCTTCCTCACCTCTTCCTCCTCAGGCCCTCAGGTCTTGGCAGCTCAACTCTCCGACTGGCTGTAGACCTAGTCACATTGTACAATTATTTGGCTTTCTTTGCCTTTGAATCTAGGAGGCACTTAATGATTTTAGAGCTGAATGGACAAAAGCATGTGTCAGTTTTCCAGATGGCAAACCCAAGAGAGGTAATTCACAGCAGATGATAGAAAAGGCTTCAAGGAATTTTGTGGACAGCTCAGCAAAGGAAAACTTCACTGGGGTCAGTGAAAACTTCTCTGTTTAGGTCTCAAAGAGTAACTATGCAAGTGTAGAGTGAGTGCCGAGGGCTACCTAGCCGTTGGGATCAGCACACAGAAATGTTAGGATTCCCTGATATTTAGAGCCGTGTATATTAGAATCCAATTGTACTCTGACTGGGTAGGTTACCCTGGAGCATGCTGTTCAGTTTTTGGCGTGTTCGAGAAAGTTATTTGCTTAAATTTGTGATTAAAGGCATTTCATTGTGCAGCCTTGCATGCTCGTGACACAAAGTCTTCACGAAGGCATCTAGGGACAGGTCCCCTCTCCGCTCAGACACTGTCTCCCACTTTTCCTTCTCCAGAGGCAGTGACTATTTTACACCACCATTTTTTAGGAGGGTCCATGACAAACCCAAATATGTCCAAAGAAACAATTGGGCAAATGAAGGATGCTTATCTTGGAGAAGCGAAAACTTCTCAGCATGGTGGAGGATAAGGTAACATGAAGAATTCTTAGGAAAAGAGATTGGAACAGAAATCGATTTGCTATGGCTCTCATGGAATAGAAGCTTCTAGGCCCCCCCCCCCCCCCCGCCACCTGCACTGTCTTCTTTGAAGACTGCCACCTAATACCACGTTCATCGTTGTTATTCTTTTTTTCTGAAGGAGAGCCCTTCCCCACCCCAAGTTGAGAAAGATTAACTCCACTAATTCTGGGATCCACCCCTGAGCTAGAATTAGTCTATATAATTCCTTGGGACAAAACTAGGATTCATAGTAGAAAGTTACAGCAAGGCAAACATTGCTCAAGATCTGGAAATTCTCCCAGTTAGAGCTATTATAAATTGGGATGGGCTGCAGAAAACCAGAGAGTGCGTCATTGGATGCCTGGGGTAGAGGCGAATGAGGCAGAGGTGTTGTAAGAGGGGCTGATGATCTCTTCCAACTCTAGGAATCAAAGTCTCTGAGATAAGCTACAGAGCACTGAGAAAGCATTTGCTTGGCTATGTATTAATAGCAGGACCCGGAGTCCAGACATGTATTAATTTGCTAGGTTTAAGTCACTGTATTATAAAAAATAAAAATATTCAGAAGCATTCCGTATTTCACAATGAATTTTCTCGAACATATTCAAACCAGTAGGAAGTTACTGAATCTAGTTGGCAATAGACTCCTAATCTATTACTCCTAAACTCCTACTCCTCTAGCCATGCTCTTAGATGCTGGATTCCTTGCTCAAAATCAGCTAGAAGCATGTTTGTGTTCTTTCTGTAAAGTCTCCAGTGCAGAGCGAAGTAGCAAGCACCCCACCATGTCTGTTGCCGCTGAACGGTCAAGCACAGAGGCCACTGGCCCTTTAAGGCACATCAGTAGACACTTCCTCACAATGAACCACTGGTGAAAATTTTACTAATAGTGATGCTATCATATGCTGTGGATTAGTGGTGTCCCATTGTCATCAGGAAGAAATTCAGCACTGCATTCAAGGCCAAACACACTTGTATTGATCCCATATTCTGATCTTTCAAAGTTTGTTTCCTTGGACCACTCATACCCCGCATGACGTTGATCTTTGTTCTTGGGACAGCAGAAACAATGTTAGGCATTTCACTAGAGAGAACTGAATGTAGGAAATTGGCTAAGCAGGTAAAAAGTCAAAACCAGAGAGGTGTTTATTCAGCAAAGATAGTAGGGACTGGCTCGGAAACAAGCCAGAGGCAAGATCCCCAGAACCTGCAGGCTGGGAGGGCTGCCCTGAGGCTGGGAGCAGGGCCTCCATGGAGAGCGGCTGCTGTGCAAGCAGGACAGAGGCTGGAAGAGGGGCCTTGAGGCCAGACTGCTTGCTGCCTGTTGGTGCTGCCACCTCTGCAAGACATGGGCGGGCTGGTCTGGGGGTCTGGAAAAGAGCTGGGAGTTTGCCAGTGTGATGGTGACAGGAACAGCAGGCCCGCAGGTGGCCATTCCTTCCTCAAGCCTTTCAGTGTCCTCTCAGTGCTCCCTCTGGTAGGTCCTAATGGGGAGCCAGCTGGCAAAGGGAAGTGTATTTGCAGAGCCTTAGCCTTGGCATCAAACTGCAGAGCAGGGTAGGGCCGTGCTGAGCTGCGAGGCAATGGCTTTGTAACCAGCGCAGTGTCACCTCCCTGCAGAACACCCAGACCCCTCACAACCTAGCCTGCTGATCACACTTGCCTTCCCCTTGTCTCCTTCCCACCCCCATGAGAGGTTGCAGTCCCCCCTCGCATCCCTCAGGGAGAACTGATGATGCCCACCTCGTGCTCCATTGTACCTGTCCAGGTAATTAAGAAAGCACCAGGAACACATCAACATGTCTGTTTCTCCCTGTAAATCCCGAAGCCTCTTGATAGAAAAGGCTGAGTTTTCATTATTGTATCTCCAAGGCCAAAGCTATGGTTGGCACATAGCAGGTACTTTAAAAACATTTGTTGAGGGAGCGCCTGGGTGGCGGAGGCCACTGAGTGGCTGACTTCCAACTTTGACTTCCGACTTCCGCTCAGGTCACAATCATGATCATATGGGGCTAGCTGCTGTCAATGCAGAGCCCCTTTCGGAGCTGCTGTTGCTCCCCCCTCCCCTTCCCCGCTCACTCTCTCTCAAAAATAAATAAATCTTTAAAAAACAAACACACAAAACACTTGTTGACTGAATATGTCTTAGATGTTTGCCCAATCATGGCACTTATAATCTAATTGGAAGAAGTCATATAAAACAGTAATATATAAATTGAAAATCTTTAAAGACAAGTAAAGCACACTGGACTTTAAAAATTATTTTTTAATTTTTCCTAATTGGGTAGCTTTTCGGGAGTCTCTAATATAACGTTACTTTAATAATCAAATGGGTTAGGAACTTTTCAGGAAGAGTTAAAAAGCCGTCATCTCTGCATGAGTTGGATAACACACATGGAAAATACTTGTGGTCTGAGAACAGGTGTTTTCATATATGGAAGGGTTTTTTTCTTTTCCCATTTTTTTTGGGAAGGATGGTTATTCTTTTACAGAAGACACGGAATCAGCAAAACAATACCAAATTTCCTCCCAGGGAAGCACATCGGGCCCCACCAAGGTCGCTTCTCAGTTCTGAAGAGGGCGTTCCCTCTCCAAGCTGCCCCTGGGGAAGGGATGGGCTCAAATGATGTCTTTGGGCTCATGATTGGCCCAGGGATAACTTTAGAGGCTAAAGTAATGCCGCAATAATAAGGCACATGAGTCAAGGGGTGCATTAATCGAGAGGCACAGATACTTTAAACACTGTGAGGCTGACACTTGAGCCCACTAAGAGAGCAAGAAGGGCCAGGCAGCTTGGGGTTCAGAGAGAGCAGACGCAGGATGGCCCAGAGGGAGCCCTGGCGCAGGTGTGATGAGGCCTGCGGGCTGGACCAGGCACACAGCTGCTCTCTGGGGCTGTAATTCCCAGGTGGACACCAGTCTACCCCCAGGGACATTTATATCCACACCAGAGAAATAGGGACAGCCCTGTGAGATTTTCACTCCGCTAAGTTTATTTCATGTGAAAAAGACTGTCCTTAGCCCAAGTCATGCCCCTTCTGCACTTCGGTGTTAAAATGTCATTTCTGTAATAAAATGATTGTGATGGGAAATGGCAGGGTTTTCTTTTTACTTTTCTTTATCGCTTGGCCACATACATGATTGACAAATCTATGTAGGTCACAAAAACAAAAAAATTTTTTGAGATATTGCTGGTGTGTGGAATCTAGAAGTCTGGGAAACATGATAAAAGGCATGTCCCTGGGGCCCCTCTCCTGAGTCTTTCCTTAACCAAGAGGGAAAGAACTGGGGGAGCGGGTGTCAGTCAACAGAGGGAAGCTCTTCATTCTTGCCTGATTAAAAGCAGGAAAAGGAGAGCCTTGGTGGCTTAGTCCCTTGAGCGTCAGGCTTCGGCTCAGGTCACGATCTCACGGTTGTGGGTTCGAGCCCTGTGCTGATATCTAGCTCAGACCCTGGAGCCTGTCTTCAGAATCTGTGTCTCCCTCTCTCTCTCTCACCCTCCCTTGCTCATACTGTCTCTCTCTCACTCTCTTAAAAAAAATAAAAGCAGGAAAAAAAGTCATTGGGGGCACTTGGGTGCTCAGTTGGTTAAGTGTTGGACTCTTGATTTGTATCAGGTCATGATCTCAGTTTGTGTGACTGAGACCTCCCTGCCCCCCGCAGTCAGTGCAGAAGTTGGGGCTCTCTCTCGCTCACTCTCTCTGCTCTGCTTGGGGTTCCCTCTCTCTCTGCTCCTCCCCAGCTAGAGTACTCTGTCTCTCAAAATAAATAAACAATTAGAAAAAAGAAACAAAGAAAGAGAGAAAGAGGAACAAGTCATTGGTAAGAATCTCCAGAACTTCCAAGGCTCAAGGAGCTTCTCCAAGTACTAAATAGGAATCTTTCTTTCTCTTTCCCTCCCTTCCTCCCTTCCTCCCTCTCTGTCTCCATTTCTCTCAAAATGTCCTATCAGGGGGAAAAAAAAGCCCACTGAAAAACACAATTGTTGTATAAATATTCCAAAATTGTATTAGAAAAAAAATCATGTGGTTGTTAGGAGAAAACAGCCTGGCCTTTTCTGTGACATGGGCGACTGCATCTCCTTTACTTTTCTTTCCTTTTTTTCTTTAAATGTTTATTTTTGAGACAGAGAGAGACAAAGCGTGAGCAGGGGAGGGGCAGAGAGAGAGGACACACAGAATCAGAAGCAGGCTCCAGGCTCTGAGGTGTCAGCACAGAGCCTGATGCGAGGCTCAAACTCACAAACCGCAAGATGATGACCTGAGCCGAAGTTGGATGCTCAACCGACTGAATCACCTAGGCACCCCTCTCCTTTACTTTTCTAACCTGTGGTAGAGAGCTGTCAATTATGTTGTTCAATGGGGAGGTAGCATTATTTTCCAAAAAGGAGAGAAGATTGTGGTTTTTATCAATACTTAATGAATTAAAATTATAAAATTAAAAACAAAATGTTCTTCAACCTTTATGTTCAGTTGATAAATCATGCTTATTTTTTCAACCACCTAATAATGTTAGGAAGTCAAATACAACTTTTCATTTTTTAAAAAATGTTTATTTATTTATTTTGAGAGAGAGAGCGTGCAGGCACGTGAGTAGGAGAGGGGCAGATAGAAAGAGAGAGAAAATCTCAAGCAGTTTCCACGCTGTGATCCCAGAGCCTGACTAACAGCGACATCATGACCTGAGCCAAAATCAAGAGCGGGCCACTCAACCAACTGAGCCACGAAGGCGCTCCTCCTTGTTCTTTAATCAGCACTGAATTTGTGTGTAAATTTGACAGATTAAATTCCCACAGATAGCAGCATTTCCAAACTTGATTAGATTACCTTAGATCAAGCTAAAAGTATCAGTATAATCTCTAGTTCTTTCAAATACTTCATCTGGGAGTTTTTATAATCCTCAGGGGCAAAACCACCCTGCCCACTTAACTATTAGCTTGTCCATCTAATAAGTCAAACTTCAGGACCCAACCCATCAGCTTCCCTAACCCTATGAAACATCCTAGCAGTGGCCAAAGCATACATAAAATAGTGCAATGCTTGCAAAACTTGCTACCATAACTATATGAATAACCTAAATAAGCCCCATATAATAAGGCTTCATTTCCTTCTTCATCCTGGAGTTAAAAATGTGCTTATCAGCCAAGGGGTTGGATCCCACATCCCAGGCCCTGGACCTGCAGTGCCATAGAGCAGGTGGGGGGGTTTCAGGACCAGAACAGAGGCCCAATAAGTCAGGCTGGGATCCTCATCCCCAAAGACCTCTTTACCACCTGGAACTCACTTCTTTGCCTTTATGGATTTCCCCCCTGATAACAGTTAACCCCTGTGTGGTCCCTATCTCCCTCTACCTGGTCCCCTATCCCCTCAGAGGATCCCGGAGTCAGTCCTGCACTTGCAGAAGGACTCTCCATGCCCTGATGCACACTGTTTCACATCAGTTGTCAAACAAAATACAAGCCTGGTATGTAATGAGGAGTTATCAGTACACATCATTTTCTGAACCTGTTATTAGAAACGTATATAAAGCTTTCCTGAAGTACACCTCAGACTGTTTGCCTCTTTTGAGGTCGTAATGGACTCATGGATTTCACAGAATGATTATTTTCTCTATACTGCTCACATGGTCACGGTGTAGCCCATGGGAGTCCCTTATTTAAACTGGCTCAGTTTTAGTCTTGAAATACCCTGTATCTTTGACAACAAACAAGTCCTGTCAGGCTGGTTTTCATTTTCCCTCTCTCACAATGCAGAATCAGCTGCTATGATTGGAAGCAGCAGAAAGGCCCTGGGGACAAGACACTGACTTAGGCCACTTTAGGAAATATCACAAGCTCACATTTATGTGTCTAATTTAATCTCCATCTTTATTTATTGAGTACTCCTTTTTGAAAATTTTTAAAGAAGTTCATTTATCCATTTTGAGGGGTTGGGGGAGAAGCTCGAGTGGGGGAGGGGCAGAAAGAGAGACAGAGAGAGAGAATTCCAAGCAGGCTCTGTGCTGCCAGCACAGAGCCAGACTTGGACTTGGGTCTCTTCACAGGGCTTGAACTCATGAACTGGGAGATCATGATGTGAGCTGAAACGAAGATCAAACGCATAACCAACTGAGCCACCCAGGCGCCCCAGTGAGTACTATTTTTATTTAAAGCAATCTGATGTAAAATAAGATTTTCAGCGTTTCCCTCCCTTTTCTGAGCCACCAGCTTCTTTCATCTGACATACTCATATCCTCTTACCAACTTCAATGCACATACTATATGTTATTTTTTCCATTGGTTAAATCATACCATCTAATCTTTCTGTCACACAAATGCGTACCTACTTAGATCTTGGAACTCTCACTTGGATTGCCTGCTCTTTTATTTTTTTTTTAATTTTTAAATGTTTTATTTATTTTTGAGAGAGAGAGAGAGACAGCTTGAGCAGAGGAAGGTCAGAGAGAGAGAGAGAGAGAGGGAGAGGGAGATACACAATCTGAAGACAGGCTCCAGGCTCTGAGCTAGCTGTCAGCACAGAGCCTGATGTGGGGCTCGAACCCACTAACTGCGAGATCATGACCTGAGCCGAAGCCGGACGCTCAACCGACTGAGCCACCCAGGCGCCCCTGCCTGCTCTTTTAAAATCCTCACGTGTCTTATTGGCCATTGCTCTGTATTGGTTTGACAATCACCATACTCTGTTCGGATCCAGAGTTATGGAGGCTGAAATGTAAATATGCTTTCACATCTCTCATAACATCAAAATCAATAGATGACTGTGACTATCAGGCATTAATACTTACAAATGAACGGTTAATATTATTACATGCCAAACGGCACTCTGATTTTTGACTGCATTTTTGGTACTGTAGTGTGTACCTGCAGGTGGCAGAAAAAGAGAAAGAGAGGAGAGGGGCCTTTTTAGTCACTTTTGGCTCAGTTCACTTACAAACATTAATTCAACAGGTGTGATAGTTCCCCCTACGTGCCCTGCCCTATTCTAGGCCCCAGCATCCCTGCCCTTGTTGGGATTACATTCTAGTGCCAGCAAATCCACTGTATTAGCTAAAGCATGTTTGCTTTCAAAACCTGATTTAAGCATGTTATAATTCCCCGGGTGACTGTAGGAGCAGAAAAAGGTCCCCTTACTTCGGACACATAAGCTCTCTAATTGAAGTGCTCTAGCAGGGAATGCTTTTAACAGAGAACAATGCCTTCCAACTAAAATGCAGGAATCTGGGACAGAGTTATTTATTGAGTCATCGAATTGCTATGAATGATTTTCCATTGAAATATAAATGTTAACATTCCAGGCTTTGCTGGCTTCATAGAGAGATTAGAAAGTAGGAATGCACCAAGAATGTGCACACAGGAGGACTCCAAGATTAGGAGAAGGAAGGCAACAAGAGGAGGGCCCAGGATGCCTGGAGCTGGTCTGGGTCCAAGGACATCTAGATGGCTTCTCAAGGGCACAAAGGGCTGTGCTCAAGGAAATTCTCGAGGACAGTGGTGGCCTGCACTCTATTCTTTGCCTACAGATTTTATTTTATTTTTAATAACTTTTTATTGAGGTATATATACATTCAAAAAAAGCACATATACCCTAAACATAAAACTCACCAAATTGTCAGCAACTGAACATACCTATGCAACCAGTCCCAATTAAAAAGCAAAGTTTTATTTTGGGCACCTAGGTGGCTCAGTCGGTTAAGCCGCCCACTCTTTTTTTTTTTAAATATTTTTATTTTTGATACAGAGAGAGACAGAACATGAGCATGGGAGGGGCGAAGAGAGAAGGAGACACAGAACTGGAAGCAGGCCCCAGGCTCTGAGCTGTCAGCACAGAGCCCAATGCAGGGCTTGAACCCATGAACCGTGAGATCTGACCTGGGCCGAAGTGGGATGCTTAACCAACTGAGCCACCCAGGCGCCCCTAAGCCCCCTACTCTTGATTTTGGTTCAAGTCATGATCTTATGCTTAGTGAGTTCAAGACCACATTTGTTGACAGCATGGAGCCTGCTTAGGATTCTCTCTCTCTCTCTCTCTCTCTCTCTCTCTCTCTCTCTCTGTCTCCTTCCCTCTCTGTCTGCCCCTCCCCTGCTTGTATTCTGTCTCTCTCTCTCAAAATAAATAAATAAACATGAAAATATTAAAACAAATAAAAAGCAAGGTTTTATTTTAATAATATGAACAACTTTGCATATGACATGAAATCCAAAAGGTCAAAAAGAGCAATTAGGAAGTAAGTCTCCCTCCTACCCCATTTTCTAGTCACCTAGTTCTCATTCCCAGAGAAAAACATTGCTAATAGTTTCTTAACCAGTAGGTTTTATTAAAAATTTTTTTTTTAATTTCAGGATAGTTAACATACAGTGTTAGTTTCAGGTGTACAATATAGTGATTCGACAATTCTATACATTGCTCAGTGCTCATCATGATAAGTGTAGTCTTAATCTCCTTTACCTATTTCACCCATCCCCCTACCTACCTCCTTTCTGGCCACCATCAGTTTGTCCTCTTTAGTTAAGAGCCTGCTTTTTTTTAACCAATGAGGGTTTTGTTTTGCTCGTTTAAGGTTTTATTTAAAAAACCTTTTTTTTTTTAATGTTTATTTTTGAGAGACAGAGAGACAGAGTGCAAGTGCCGGAGGGGCAGAGAAGGAGACACAGAATCTGAAGCAGGCTCCAGGCTCTGAACTGTCAGCACAGAGCCCACCCACTGGACTTGAACCCAAGGACCCAGAGATCATGATCTGAGCCAAAGTGGAAGCTTAACCAATGGAACCACCCAGGCGCCTCAAGATTTCTTTTAAGTAATTTCTACACCAAGGTGGAGCTGGAACTCAGAAACTCAAGATGAAGAGTCACATGACCTATGCACTTAACCAGCCAGGCGCCCCTAATCAGACTTTCTGACATCTGTAGGCTCTTAGCTGGGTGGGGGATGGGAGGATGAAGTCCTGGAAGGTTCTTTATATGAGCCAAATAAAGCCCCTGAACCTATCCCAGCCTAGCTGGTCTAGGCTGCCCAGGGACAACAGCCGAGAAGGGTCTAGGACCTCAATTCAAGCAGCAGCCACACCAAGGTCCGCCCCCGCCCCGCCTTGTCCACCCACTCACCCATCCTCCGCCCTGGGTGTTAGGTTGGGGGAAGGCGGGGCACAGACGCGGGGGCGGGGAATCTGACACCCAAGTCTTAGGGGCCAAGGCCCTTAGCCGTTAAAGAGGAAGCCTTCCGGCGGCCAGGGTGGGCAGAGGGCCATCGTCTGTCCTGGGAAAGGGGAATGCAAGGAGGCCAAGAGGGCGGCCTTTTCCTGGGAGAGCGTGGAAGGAAGGCGGCGGCTGCCACGCCTCGGAGGAAGAGGACAAGAGGACAAGACAGGGTGCGGACAGCCCCTCTGGGGGCTTCTGGGGGCGGATCCCCCGGGTCTGGGGACGGTTGTCTCCCGGGGTCTGGGGGTAACCCCTCTGGGTGTCTGGGGACGGTCCTCTCTCTGGCCAGCCTCAGCGTGGAGACGGGCAGGACCGGCCAGCGGCGGCCCCGCCCCGAGATACTTTTAGTTTGGGGATCTCCAGGGGAGACTTTAAAAATAGCCTGGCTGACGTGTGAAGAGCTGCTTTGTAAGGCAAGTGATGAGTGCAAGCTTGAGTGAGGACTGAGCCAAGAGGAAAAAGGGGCTGTGGTCGCCTGCGGGGATGAGCGTCAAGGCCGCCGCCCGAAGTGGGGCAAAGGTCGCGAGTGGGACCCTCCGCCTGCAGCGGCCCAGACGCTCTGGTTCTTGTACCGGGAGCTCCGCGAAGGCATTTTCATTTTCAAGATAGTAGGGAACACAGAATTTTTCATAAAAGGATTTTTTTCCCCCTTGAAGACCGTACACTTTAACCAGGGTTGTCTTGGCCTTCCCTCTCTTCATAAACTCAAAACAGTGATCTCTTTTATATACTCACCTGTTACCTGGTGTCAAGTGAGGCCGCCTCAGCTCATCAGCATTTGGGTTAAGTTTGCAGCTGATTATTAGATAACAGATAACTGATTTTTGGACACCTGAGTTCAGTCCTGAGCTGTGCCATGCCCTGCGTGTTGAGTTTCTGGGCCTCAGATTTATCACCTCTCTGGGAAGAGGAAACTACCACCTTGGGTGTAATACAGGACACCAAATTGCGTTAAATCATGAAATCTGTCTACGACTTTCCTAAGACTTCAGAGGAGAAAGAGACCCATGCAAAAAAGAATCAGGGGAACATTCCAAGAAGAGGCCCATCTTCAAGTTTAGATGAGATTTCAGTAAGTACTCACTGGGTTACGCTGAATTAAACCTCCTGGAACCTTTTATTGCCTTTTATAACTGGAAAGCGGGGTGTTACCACAAGGCTCTGCCCACAGAGGGGTATCCCCATCACCCAGGTGAACGCATATGATGTCCCTAGCACCTCGTAAACTCCCCTAGTGGACGTGCTCAGGGCCCCCCAATTGCTACTCCTCCCTGTCCCCACCCTGAGGTAACCACCATTAACACCACGTGTCCACTTTGTTTGCTTTTGAATGTTAATGTGTGCCTTCTGTGCCAGCTCTCAGGCTGCCACCCCTCGGTTCCAGACCCAGCTCCCAGGTGGCCTTATGCTGCGGGCCGGACTGCCCCAGCCCCATCCCTCCGTCCTTGTGCCTTGATCCGCCAGACTCCCCTCAAATCCGGCTGGAGAGAACCTGCAGCTCCTCAGGGAGGGGAGGGACTTGCTGCTTCCGGCTGGCTTCCTGTTGGCCCCCTTTCCTGCCCACGTCACCCTAGCAAGCAGTTCCCCGCCGCCCCACCCCCCCAGTGCCGGCAATGGCAGCGCCCTCCTGCAGCGGTCATTGAGTCTGGTCTGTAATTTTCGCAACACTTTGAGAACTAGTCTGAGCACACCCCAAGACACCATTCCCGGCACCAGACAGTTTAGGGGGTGGGGTGGGGAGGGAGGAGCTGCCTCCAAGCTTCTGGATTTCAGGAATTCCAACTTTTTTCTTTTTGTTCCCCAGTTCTAGGGGGCAGTGGCTACCTCCCTGAAACCTGTTGCTGATTTTTAGTCATCTAGTTAATATCTTTATACTAGTTAACGGTTTTTCATGATACATTCTCTCTTTTGGGATAGCTGGTGTGGTTTCTCTCTCCTTACTGGCTCCTGAGTCTAGAATCTATTCTGGGTTAATTCTTTTGTGTCTGGCTTCTTTCACGCATCATGGGAGTGAGACTCAGCTGTCTTATTACATGCAGTGATAGTTCATGAATTGTCGCTGCTATTTATCACTCCACATACACGCAGTTTTTGATACCTCTAATTACTGTTGGCAGATTTTCAGTTTGGGCTATTGTATGATGCTGTTGTGAATATTTTTGTACATGAGTTTTAGTGCCTAAGGTGTGTGCATTTCTGTTGGTGTGTCCTAGAAGCAGAATTGCATGATAGGGTATGCATATATTCAACTTTAGTAGATCATATACACGGTTTTCTAGAATGGTTGCATCAGCTGCCCACCCACCAGCAGCAGTGCAATGAGAGTTGCCATTTTGCACATTGTAACCAGTTCTCCGTATGTCGAACGTAAAAATTTTAGCTATTCTGGGACGCCTAGGTGGCTCAATTGGTTAAGCTTTCGGCTCAAGTCGTGATCTCATGGTTTCATGAGTTGGAGTGCCACATCGGTCTCTGTGCTGACAGTGCCGAACCTACTTGGGATTCTCTATTTCTCTCCCTCTCTCTCTACCCCTCCCCTCCTCATGTTGTCTCTGTCTTTCTCAAAATAAATAAACTAAAAAAAATTTTTTTTTAATGAAAATTTTAGTTATTCTGGTGTATGTGAAGTGGTATCCTAGTATATACATCATCTGCATAACAAATTTCCCCCAAATTCGGTGGCTTAAGAAATTCATTGTCTAACCATTTTTGTGGGTCGCCATTTCTTTGGGAGAGACTTAGCAGGGCAGTTCTGCTTAAGGCCTTTTACTCAGAGTTGGGCTAGAGGCCCCAGTTTCTCACTGTGTTGGCCTCCCTAAGCCTCCTTGAGCAGCCACCTAACATGGCGGCCTGTGGTCCTGTCTGAGTGATCCAGGAGAGGGGGCGAGGGGAAGCCACACACTTCCATCTGCTTTATTCTCTCTGTTGGAGACCAGTGTTCATTCCTAGACTGCCCTCAAAGGAACTAGTCCCCACGTCTTGAAGGGAGAAGTAAGTAGCAAAGGGTTTGGGGACTTAACTTTAAAACCCTCATGCACCCCATGGTTTTCATTTACAGCTGATTATTAACAAAATTGAGACTGTCCATTTGAGCATCCTCTTTAGTGAAGTGTCTGTTCAAATCTATTCCTTGTTGTTTCTCTTTATAATTTTTTAAAAGTTGATTTGTAGGAGTTCTTTGCCTATTCTGGGCACAAGCTCTTTGTTAGAAGCAGGTGTTGCCAGTATCTACTAGGTCATGGGAGGTTTTTACGCCTTTCAGTGTTTTCAAATTTCTTGCTATTCACATGCATTACTTTTATATTTTAAAATATCTTTAAAAAATAAAGCTCTAGTGGCAGACGGACAGGGAAGCAGACACAGAGAGTGAAAGCGTCAGTGGATGTGAGGGAAAGAAGGCAGTCGGTGCAGGCAGCTATGCACTGGAAATTAGTCACTGACCTGAACATTCTAACCTCTTGTTTCTTTGGAAACATATGAGGGCAGACGTTTAAAAAGATTTAATTAAAAAGTTTCTGTTTTCTGTCCCAGATTTGGGAGATGACTCCAAGGATAACATATTATGTTCCCTGCCTTCCCAAAGAGGGTTACCTCATTCCCAGGGATGTAGTTCTTCTGTTTGTTTGCTTGCAAAAAAATGCATTCCCCAAGCTGAAAGTGTGAACAGGAACACTGTATGTATTTGTAAGAAACTAGCGAAGCAGCAGAATTTCTACATTGGCTGATCTCAACAATCTCTAATCAACGTCCCCTTTCTCGAGGTTTCCTTCAGAATTGATTTATCTTTAATTTGTTATGGGAAAGCCTTTTCCATTATAAGCCCTTCACCAATTAATTTTCATAGATCCTAATTCTTGGTACTTTATTGCTCTGTGGCACTTAATCTAAAACTCCGTCTTGAAAGAATTCTTAGCTTTTCGGAGCCCAAAATAATACGAAGGGAACAATATTATGTGTGAGATCAATGAGTGTTTTTAAACAGCTTAACATGAGAAATAAAATGAAACGACTCCAGATTTTGTCTTCTTGACTTAGTGTCTCTTGGAATCCTGCTGAACCATCTCTTTCCTAACCCAACCCCTTACTTGGTTCGGATCTACTGTTTGAAACATTACATGAAGGGGAAACTTACTTGAATACTGTAGGGATCTCTCATCACAGTAGAGGACGGCTTGCGCCACCTGCTGGGGACATTAATAGTCCTGTGTCCTCGGTGTAAGTCTGATTAGTTCACAACCTGACCACTTTTAGTATTTCTGACTATTATTTGTCTTACGACCCTTTGTCTTTAAGATTATGTTTCAGAGAAAAGCAAAATGCAACTTACCCTAGAGACAAAATAAATTTGAATCAAAATCTGTAGCGTTATCACGGCCAAAGTCTGCTCCTACCCCAAAGGAAGTCCTAAAAAGTGGCTCAGAGAGTAGACGTAGCTGGAAAATAGTTGGTTTCTTTACGGTGAGCACAGTGATCTGTGTGCGTATTTGCGCATGCACACGGTCCCACCAAACTGAGGTCCCTCCCTCTCTCTCTTCCTTCGTTTCTTTCTGGTTTAATCTTTCTGTTTCTCTTTTATTTCTTTCCCTCTTTCCTTCTCTTGATCCTGCCACTCTCATTCATCTTCCTCCTCTTCCTCCTCCTGCTCCATCTTCTTTCCCTTTTCATCTCCCTTCCTCTCTTTCTCTAATGAACAGAACAATTTCTTGAGAATCCTACATGCATCCAGAACAAAAACTGTGAATGAAATAGCTCCAGCTATATTCTTCTGTTGGCTAACTCCCCAAGAATCAGACTCCTGCAGAATTCTGTGCTGCGCACTGAGAAAACACAGGAGCCGAATACTCAAGTGTTCGTGTGTTTCTTGGGTGCGGGGTTCAGAATACCCCATCATCAGCCAGTCTGTTGGGGTCTTTGCTCCCTAAAGAGCCAGAAAGAGTGCAATCAGAGACCTGGGCCTGGAGGTTCAAAACTTGGCCCTCAGGACTTGTCAGTGTCAGCTGTTGGTTTGAGCACCGTCTATCTAGCCTGCAGCAGTGTTCAGTCCCTGAACTCTCTACTCTCTGCTGGATTCCTGACCCCTCCAACCCCGCCCTTTTCCTCACACCTGCACTGCTCTCTGTCCCCCCACCCTTGTCCTGGGAGCACCCCTATTCTATGATGGTCTGGACTGATGGCCCTCTCAGCCTGGTTTTCCCTGCTCCTCCTCTTGGGCCTTAGCCACCCCCCACCCAATGACCTAAGGATGGACTTTGTTAGCTCTGTGCTCCTCAAGGGAGAGTTTAGCAATGAATTGACTCTCTGCTTTCTTGGCTTGGTTATTCCAAGCTCAATCCAGCCGATCTAGCTGTGAGTACCTTAAATCTTTATTTTCTTCCTGATGTGATGCAGGACTCTAGTAGGTTTTACTTACAGAGATTTAAGAAAATTACTTTGTCTAATCTGAATTGGAAACGCAGTGAACTAATTCCATAAGTTCTGGGTCTGTTTCTTTGTCAGAATGGGTTAGAATGAGTCATTGGAGGTGATGAGTCTTAGGGTCACAAGTAAGACTTACTGTACTTTGTGCACTCAGAGCAGCCTAAAAGTTATATTACTTTTTCTTTTTACTGTTACTGAATGTAGGGGGAGTGTAATTGTGTCTACTCTTGGCAGGTGTTTGAGATAATTAGTATTTGAACATCTCTATGTGAGAATAAAAAGCAGCCTCTTTTGTCTTCTGTTTCTTTTGTAAAGTTATGAAAATAATTTTAAAATTGTCTTCTGAGACTATTATGTCTTCACAGAAAATTGTTCCGATTTCTTTGAAGGTCTACACTTTATTCTGTCCTAGCTTTAGAAATGACACCTCCTATTGCTGTGAGCCAAGGCAGGCGGTTTTGCTCATTTCTTTTGTGAAAAAGCACCAGAGTTGCAGTCCATCATGGTTGATTTAAAAAATTTATAAATAATTAGCAAGCAAATTAAGTAAGCTAAAGTTTTAAAAGTGTCACAACATAATCGATTACTTTCTTATGGACTGGTGGGGGAAATAGTCAAGAAAACATAAGGAATCTTGGAGATTTTCAAATTATCTAGTGGCATTTCTTTGTTAATCTGTTCAAAATATACATTGAAATGATGGCTGGATAGCATTTTAGTGAAAAATCAGAAGTCCCAGCCCTCGCCCTGTCTTGCAAGTGACCTTGGAAAAGTTACTTAACCTTAGAAAATCTTTAGTTTCCACAACTGTAAAAAAAAAAAAAAAAGGAAAAATAAAGGTGATAATAATAGGGTTCATCTCATAGGATTGTTGGTCTCAATTCTCTTAAATGAGTTATTCGTGTTTAGTATGGGGCAAGGTATATAGTAGGTGCTCAATAAATGTTACATAAAGAAGCAAATTAGTTTCAGATTCCTTTTAGTAATACATACTCTGGTAACCAGCCTCCTAATCTTCATGCCCTTGCAGAGTCCTCATCCATATTGTAACAGAGTTAGTCTATGAGACCAATAGAACATGGCAGAAGTCAGTGTGTTACTTCTGTGATCAGGCTGTAAAAGGCTGTGGCATCCATCGTCTTGGGCTCTCCTCATTCTGGGGGAGACATTGAAGCTGCTGATAGTTTGGCTACTAGCAAGGAACTGGGGTATTTGGCCAATAGCTGAGGGCGGGGTGGCGGGGGCGGGGGGGGGGGGGTGGACTGGAAGTTACCGTCAAACATGTGAGTGAGCCTGGAAATGGATTCTCTAGTCCCAGATGATGGCAGTCCCAGAAACCATGCCCCAGATCCCCAGAGCCTAAAGGAGTGGTGCATCTCACAGCTGATGAAGTCTTAGATTTCAAGAAATATTCTCGTTTCTCTAAATCACATCAAAGTCACATGATCAATTCTCCCATCCCCCAGCCCCTAACCATACTTCCTAAACTGCCACAATCTTTATTTTTAGAATAAATGACTGTGGGGGCACCTGGGTGGCTCAGTTGGTTAGGCATACGGCTTCGGCTCAGGTCATGATCTCACAGTTCGTGGGTTCGAGCCCTGCATCAGGCTCCGTGCTGACAGCTCAGAGCCTGGAGCCTGCTTCGATTCTTTGTCTCCCTCTCTCTGATTCTGTGTCTCCCTTTGTCCCCAACCCTCCCCTGATCGCACTATCTCTCTCTGTCTCTCAAAAATAAATAAAAAACATAAAAAAATTAAAAAAAGAATAAATGACTGTGTACCTAAAACAGAGATGCCTGGGCACATTTACCATCTGGAGGGATTTTGGCAATTATTGACCAGTTGTGAAACTAACTTATCATTATGCGATTTTTTTTACATCGAAAGTGCTGCGAGGGATGTTGATAGTGGTTAAGAGGAGCTGAAGACTTAGAAACCTGTAAAATGTTCTGGACAGGCACGGAGAAAAAGGCTGTTGATTCTGAATCACCTGGGTATACAGGGACTTTATCCTGTGGCTTATCAGTCTCTTCCAGAAGTCACTGGTAGGTTGGCCACTGATATCGTGGGATAGGATGAAGCCGAGGGGGAGGGGGCGTGTCTCATGCAGTGCGCCCTCCCCACATCCCACATCCACTCAGCCAGTGTTGGAAGCAGTGTGAGGTGAGGTGAGGGAGGGAGGGAGGAAGTAAGGAATATAAATGAGGTGCTTCAGAATTTTTCCATGATAACAAGAAGGTAGTTTGACAGCAGAGAAAATTTAGGTCTCTAGAATTAGACTCTAGGTGTTTACTTAAAACTAATACAGATCACTAACATGCTCATAATGCATTTACTAGGTCATCAGAGAACCCATGTACTAATTGTAAGGCATGATCTAACAGAATTATCACGAGCTCTATATTCGCTACTTAATTGTGATTTCTGCTTTGTCAATGCCTGCAGACCATCCCCTTTTTATTTTCTCTCCGTCACCCTAGTGTAGTACTTTGGCTGTAGCCTTTTGGCCAACCCTCCGCCCATGCACCATAATGTTGGCACATCAAATTTCCTAAAGCAGTACCTTTTAGTGCTTGCGAGCTGCAATAGATGCTGTGGTTTTGGAATAATGCCCCTTTCTCCCCCAAAGATGTTCACATTCTTATCCCTAGAATCTGTGTATATGTGACCTTATGTGGCAAAGGGGAATTACAGTTGTAGATGGAATTAAAGTTGCTGTGGTGAGCTAAGTAAGGTATTTGGCCTTTGTCACCAGTTCCTAAAACAGTGCTTCTACAACTCTGAGAATTCCTGGAGTGAGGAGGTGTTCCAAGGAGGTGACTCTCCTAGATAGCATCAAGGTAAGAGCCAGTTGCCAGAAAAGTCAAGAGTTGATTAGAATCTTGGAATTTTCAGCCTCCCCTTCAACCTCTGGGGAGGAGGGGCGGGCTGGAGATTGAGTTTGCCAATAGCCATAATCATGCTTACATAGTTAAACTTCCATAAAAATATGAGGAGATTCTAAGTTGACAAACACATCCATGTGCTGGGAGGGTGGCACATCTCATCTCCACAGGGACAGAGGCTATGTACCTCTTTATCTGGCTGCATTTGTATCCTTTAAATTAAACTCTAATAGTAAGGATAGCACTTTCCTGAGTTCTTGGAGTCGTTGTGTATGTGGGGGTGTATTGTGGGAAGCCCTGACTTAAAATTTTTAAATGTTTATTTATTTATTTTTGAAAGAGAGGAAGTGCACAAGTGGGGGAAGGGGCAGAGAGAGAGGGAGACACAGAATCTGAAGCAGGCTCCAGGCTCTGAGTTGTGAGCACAGAGCTTGATGCAGGGCTCCAACCCACGGACTGTGAGATCATGACCTGAGCTAAATTGGACACTTAACTGACTGAGCCACACAAGCGCCCCAGGGAACCTCTGATTTTGTAGCCAAGTCAAAGAGAAGTGAGGCTAACCTGGGGACCCAATACTTGCAACTGGTATCTGAAATGAGGGCAGTCTTGTGGACCCAACCTTTAAACCTATGGAGTCTGATGCTAACTATGGCTAGTTGGTGTCAGAATTGAACTGAGTTGTAGGACACTTAGTTGGTGTTAGAAAGTTGGAGAAGTAGTGTTTGGAAAGATGCTATATGTTTGGCATTAGAAGGAAAAAATTGTCCTTATTTTTGATCAGTTGACCTTGAAAAGGGTAAAGTATCCTGGATTATCCATGTGGGCTCAATACAATCACACAAAATCCCTAAAAGTAGAAGAGGGAGATGGAAGAGGAAATCAGAATAGTGTCACAGGAAAAGGATTAGACCCACTGTTGCTGGCTTTGAAGATGGAAGAAGTGCCCATGAGCCAAAGAATATGGATGGCCTCTAAATGCTATAAAAGGCAAGGAAATGGATTCTCCCTTAGAACCTTCAGAAAACCCAGTCTCACCAACATCTTGATTTTAGCTCTGTGAGACTCATGTAGGACTTATAACCCACAGACTTGTAAGATAATAAATCTGTGTTTTATAAGTCACTGTAATTGTTGATAATTTGTCGCAGCAGTAATAGGAAACTATGCAATACCATTTTAGTCTTGGTCTTATGTTACATTAGACTGCACCCTACTTTCTCTGTCTTATCCGAAGTCTACCTATGCTTAAATTGCTTCATTTCTTTCTGTCTTTCTTCCCAGAGTTAACATTTCTTGAGCATGTTTTTACAATTGATGTTCATTATCCATGGATCTTATATTTTTGAATTTGCCTACCTTCTAAAAGTCTATCTATAACCCCCTAGATCATTCACAGATACATGCAAATGACAAAAAAGGTGAATTTCCCAACATGTGTATTTCCAGTTGAGGTCAACAAGACTATCTCTGTGGCCTTGTTTCAGCGCTCGCGCTGTAGACAAGTATCCTTTCAGAGTCTATTTAGTGCCCTGTGCTTGCATCTTTGTGCTTTTTGTTGGCCATCTTGTTTACAACGGGCCCCAGGTGTAATGCTGAAGTGTGGTCCAGTGTTCCTAAGCTTAGCAAGAAGGTGTGATATGCATTATGAGAAAGTGCCTGTATTAGATAAGCTTCATTTAGGATGTGTTTATAGTGCTGTAGGCTGTGACTTCAAGGATAATAAAACAACAACATGGATTAAAGGTGTCTTTAAGCAGAAACACACATCACACAAGGTTCTGTACTGATTTGCTAATGAAAATGTGACCAGTGGCCTACAGGAACCTAACCCAGCATTTCCTTTCAGAACAATGGCTCAATATTCACTAATTCAATGAATGCCTCAAAGAAAGAGAAATGATTGCATTCACTTATAAAAGTTAACACATTGTTTTTAAAAAGTAATCTCTGTCCCCAATGTGTGGCTTGAACCGTGACCCCAAGATCAAGAGTCTGATGCTCTATTGATTGAGCCAGCCCAGTGCCCCAGACTAAAACATTGCTGATATGTAAAAGCTTGTTAATAACTGTCTGCTGAGTGATTTTGAGAGAAAAGCAGATCATATCACCTATTTTGTGGTGAAGTTATGTGGTGTGTTTTGTGGTTTGCATGGCATACAGTCATTTTTATTTAATGTATGTAAATATCTTCCCATGTCTGGCTTAGGAAAGACTAAGAATGAAGTGCACACAAATGTATCGCTGTTCCCTAATAACTGTATAGTTTACATAAGATGTATTTGTGTGAATAAAACTAGAACATGTCTGTATTAAAAAGTTGAAGGCTCACCCTTCTCATTTTGGGCAGGGAGAATATTTCCTCTTGTCTAGTTCAATAATTTTCAGCTTTTTATTTTTTATTATTACTTTTAAATGTTTACTTATTTTTGAGAGAGAGAGAGAGAGAGAGAGAGAGAGAGAGAGAGAGAGTGCAGGGAAGGAACAGAGAGAGAGGGGGACAGAGGGTCTGAAGTAGGCTCTGCACTGACAGCAGAGAGGCTGACCTTGGGCTTGACCCCATGAACCACAAGATCACAACCTGAGTCGAAGTGGGATGCTCAACCAACTGAGCCACTGGTTAAAAAGCCAATTTTCAGCTTTTTAATTATATAACCTGATGGGGATTTTGAAAAACTGTAACCTCTCACCTACGTTAAATTGTATGCGAATATTTTCCTTATAAGTTTAAATAGTTGCAAAGGATTTGCTTGCTGACCTGATGTAACTATCAACACATTTAAATGAAACTGTTACATCTGTCTTTTAAATGTGTTCAAGGAAGTATAAATATCATTGTGATTTATATCCACCTGTATACATTTAAAAAAATGAACAAGCTGTTGTTAAAGTCTTTTTAAAGTCTTTACATTTTCCTCTTATCTTGAAATAATATTTCTATTACGTACACTTATGCTTGAAAGTCTTTTATTGATTTCTGCATGAAGATACAGATATAAATGAAAATTCACCTTTAGAAAGCCTCCTGTAACCACAAGGCTTTAGGTGTTTAATCATTTCCTTCCAGATTAATCCAGAGTGAAGTTGATGAGAAATCGTTTTTATCGTTAAGGAGAATACATTCTTTTTGGGAAAACAAAACTCACATGCAGAAAACACCAAGATGACCGTGGAGCAGTGCTTGTGGCCTTGTGTGTAGACCGTTAGGAAGAGGGCAGCCCCAGGAGCGGGAGTATCTGGGCCACCGAGCTGGAGTTGCTTGGGTAGGGAAGGGACATTTTCAAATCTGTATCAGGAAAAGTTGGTTTGTTTCTTTTTTTCAGAGTAAAATATCCAAGTCCAGTTACCTATGGCCCAGTTAAGTTCTGTTTAAGGCATTGTGCTAATTGCCAGGGATACAGCAGTGAATAAAGGATTTAAGAGACTCCTACATCCTGTTCTTTTTCCTAGTGGTGATATTGGGGACCAGAACATACCCAGAAAAAGATCATCGTTAAAGGGGGCACAGGCAGAGAAAAATGACAGGAACAGCAAATAGTACAAGAAGTTAATATTAAAAATAAGGTAATCATAATACTGGAATTAGTCATATATTTTTCTTCTGATTCATTTTACCATAGTTGAAATGCATTTTTTTTCTGAAACTGGCTAGGTTTATATATGAAAAGTAACTGGACTATGATAATTAATGACCTATAAATTAATTAAATTGTTTTAGTTTCCCTGGACTGCCACAGAGATTGACAATGATTAACATGGTATCAAAGGCTAGTTTATGTGTCATAATGCAAATTGAGGGCTCTTTTGTATAAAACTCAAGATTAAAAGCTTTAATTTTTTTTTTTTTTGAGACACAGAAAGAGAGAGAGAATGCGAGCCCAGTGTGGGGCTCCATCTGATGAACTGTGAGATCATGACCTGGGCCAAAATCAAGAGTAAGATGCTTAACCAACTGAGCCTCCCAGGGGCCCCATCTAACATTTTGTATCTAGGAAAGTGTTTAATCCTCACAACAATAGTATGCAGTAGATATTCTTGTCATTCCCACTTTATAGATCCAGAACAAGGGATTACAGAACTTGTCCAAACCACACAGTTAATGAGTGGTAGAGCTGGGCCTTAGACCCAGGAAGTTAGTCCCACAGCTGAACCGCCTAGCTATTCCACTAAACAGAAAGGTGCCTAGGGTCATGGCCACATATCCAGTTATATCCAGTTCCAAGGCATCAGACGGCACCTGTTCTAGGCCATTGCAAGAACTTTGTAAGCTCCAGGCTTGTTTCAAATTAAAAATCCCATTGCACATTATATTACACATCAAAATGCACCCATGCCCATATTAAAAACTATATGTGTATTTGTATTGCTATTGTAATACATTTGGAAGGATTTCAAAAAGAGTGTTTTGCTCTTAAAATTACTTAATCTTGAATAATATGCAGTTTATATTTGACTGATTTTTTTTTAAAGATTTTTTAATGGTTTTATTTATTTTTGAGACAGAGAGATTCAGAGCATGAGTGGGGAGGGGCAGAGAGGGAGACACAGGATCCAAAGCAGCCTCCAGGCTCTGAGCTGTCAGCACAGAGCCTGACGTGGGGCTTGAACCCACGAATGTGAGATCATGACCTGAGCCGAAGTCCGGAGGCTTAACCGACTGAGCCACCCAGGCGCCCCTTGACTGATTTCTTGACAACCTTTGGGCACACTCAGGGATTTGATCAAAGTGAGAAAAATGTTTTTATAAGCAATATTTTTATGAAAACTCAATTTTATAATGCAGAAATCTGATACATGTTATAGTGTTAATGAAACACATTAACTCCAATTTCATAGTTTTCCTTTCTGTATTTTAGAATGAAACATTATTATAAAATAAAACACAGACATAGGAAACCACAAAGACCAAATGTATGGATTAATGAATTATTATAAAGCAAACAGTCTTAAAACCACCACTTAAGTCAAGAAGTGCAACTTTACCAGGCACCCCAGAACCCCCTACCCATGTGCCAGGCACACGACCTGGCTCCCAAAAGTAACCATTATTTTGACTTTCATAATAATCACTTCCCTATACTTCTGTGTAGTTTTATTACCCAAGTAGACAATGTAATTTGGTCTTGTCCATTTTTGTATGTCTTTTGAGTTTCTTTTAATTAATTTTTTAATTTTTTGTTTTTATTTATTTTTGAGTTTTGAGAGAGAGAGAGAGAGAGAGAGAGAGAGAGAGAGAGAGAGAGAGAGAGAGAGAATCGCAAGCAGGCTCCATGCTGTCAGCGCAGATCTTACCCCTGTGAAATCATGATCCGGGCAAACCAAGAGCTGGACACTTAACTGACTGGACCACCCAGGTTCCCCAGTTTTCTTGGTTTTTATTTAAATTCCAGTAGTTAACACAGTACAATATTAGTTTCAGGAGAACAGACAGTTTAGTGATTCAACATTTCCATACCACACCTGGTGCTCATCAGTTTCTTTTAATTTGAAAGCTCCGTTTGCCATCCTCTCCTTTCCTTACAATCTACTTGTTGAAAGCCTGGAAAGTGTGTCCTGTAGAATTTCCCACAGCCTGGGGTTCGCTGGTAGCACACTCACACAGTTTAACACGTTCCTCTCTCCTCAGTGTGTCACGTACAGTGTCCCCTTGAGCCAGCACTCCGTCGGATTCTTCCCCTTGGCAAGAACAGGAGATGGCGTGTTGTTTCCTCAGGCAGAAAGGACCTAATTAATGCCTGAGGTGCAAGGCTAGGACTTGCCACTGCTCAGTGATATTAATTCAACAGGAGTTACAAGGTCAACGTCATCTAATTATATCCTGTCTTTTTCATCTCTTCACTTGGAGTACTTCAGTAAAGCATTTCAAGATCAACTCTTTACTAACCCAGTGTACAGTTCATATAAGAAAGTCAGAATACATTTTAATTCTTACATTTTATTATTTTTTTGCTGTGTTGATTATATTCTCATGGTACAGTTCAAAAATTAGTTTTAAAATTTTATTATCTATTTTTTAAAATGATTATTTATTTTGAGAGAGAAAGATCTCAAGTGGGGGATCAGCAGAGAGAGAGTGAGGACGCTAAGCAGGCTCCTCTGTCAGCATGGAGCCCAATGTGGGGCTCAGATTCACAAAGCTGGAGATCGTGACCTGAGCCTAAATCAAGAGTTGCATGCTTAACCTACTGAGCCACTTAGGTGCCCCCCAAAATGAGTTTTTTAAACAATATTAATATGAACCCTTGGATTTCAAGGTATCTCATAGGTTTTAATTCACTGTAATTATTATCTTTGTTGAGGTTCAGATATCCTGATCTTTGACCTGAGTCTTTTCAAGTTGCCTTTAAGTCTTTCAGATGTCACCTAGTAATCTTGGATAGACCTTTTCAGTGACAGAGTTAGGAAATGAACAAATACACACACACGTGCATGTGTGCACACAACACAAAATGCCTCATGAGTTAATAGAAATACTTCCGACTGAGTATTCCAGGGCTTGTAATCCAATCTCTTTAATGTTACATGTGCATCAGTGGTATGTTGGTAAATCTTTCACAACTTAATCTCCAAAGCCCTGATTTGTAGCTCTTGCAAATGTAGGAGAGGAAAAAATATTCTTCTTTACTCCCTTAAGTTCAGTAATGGGAGCTTGTGAATTAAAGTCCCTAAAGATAGATTAACAGGAGAAAAGGTGTATTTTGCATGCATACAGAGACTTCTCAGAAAAGAAATGAAACCCTAGAGAAGCAGTTAGGCCTGAGGGCTTATAAACCATTTTCAGACAAGATCGGGCACGTTCAGGGTGGTATGGCCGCAGACTATAAACCATTTCCAAAAAGGATGGTAAATTGCGGAGAAGAAACCAGGCAAAGGAGAAGGGGGTTTAGTCAGGTGTGGGAAGGTGTGTAGGAGATGCATGGCAAACGGGTTGTGCGGGAAGGTTTGTGATGCAGTCTCAAGTCATCCCAGGTGATGGCATTGTCTCTGTAGTTCCTTCTTCTGGGTGCAGGACAGGGGGACACCTTTGCAAGTGGAAATTTCCTTAATAAACGGAAGCCACCTAAGTTAGGCTTGTATAGGATGTGAGCAATAAGGCATTTAACAATGATCATTTCTTTCTTTTAAAATTTTTTAATTTTTAATTTATTTTTGAGAGAGAGAGAGAGAGAGAGAGACAGCGTGAACAGGGGAGGGTCAGGAGAAAGGGAGACACAGAATCTGAACACAGGCTCTAGGCTCTGAGCTAGCTGTCAGCACAGCGCCTGACGCGGGGCTCGAACCCACAGACCATGAGATCATGACCTGAGCCAAAGTCGGACTCTCAACCGACTGAGCCATCCAGGCGCCCCGACAATGATCATTTCTAAGGAAACAACATAAAACAAAAAGTGGTTAGAGCGGACCATATACAAGTTCAGAGGGCAGTCCATCGAGGTTTCTAGATGTTGGGCTTGAAGCCATCTTTAGATGGTAGAGTGAGGTCAGCAGTGGCAGTCTGATGACTTTCCTGCCACTTTGGTATAAGGACGATCTTGATCTGAAGGCTACTAAGAAACAATAAACACAGGAGGAACTTCCCCTTCACCGAACAACTGCCTAAAAGTAGTGGCATATTTTGGGGTGACAATCCCCATCCTTCCCTCCATCTGAAATGTTCAGGAAGTTTCACATATTGAAAGCTTAATTGGTAGTTGTGGAGAGAGATTTAGGTCACTGAGGCAAGAGATCTGGACAAGGAGAAGAATATAGACGGAAACAAGAATAAGTAAGGGGAAAAGAACAATTCTAAGAGTACTGCCCCATTTCTCATTAACTCGGTCTCTTGGTCCGGGTCACAGGTCGGTGTGGCTAAACAACTGTCTCATTTCAGGAGGTGGCAGTGCAGGCAGGTCTATGGCACCCACCCAAGTTAGGCTTGTAGAGAGTGTGAGGAAGCAGGCATTTAAAGAGGGTCTTTTTTACGGAAACGAGAGAAAAACAGGAAGTGATGATGAGGGCAGACATATACATACTTTTGGAGTTCAGAGGCAGTTGAGAAGGTTTCTAGAGTTGGGCTTGAAGCATCTTTAGATGGTGGAGTAGGCACAGCAGGGACAGTCTGAGTGTCCTGGTTTGCAGCGTGAGTGTCTTCCGCGATGTCACGTACATCAGTGTCACACCCATGGTTCTCTCTCTGGTGGAACATTGATGCATTCAGCTTCTGTTTATAGGGCTTTAGATTGCCCCAGTTAGGATCTGGGCAGGAAGGTTTTACTTCTCAGGGCACCAACTCAGGAGAGTGAGAGGAAAAAAAAAAAAGGAAATTTTGATTACTGAGAAAATGCATAAAATGGCAGCATCCAGTTTTTAAAGGAGTGAAAGTAGCTTAGAGACAATGCATGCCCACAGGGCAGGTTCTAGTTTTCTATTGAAACATAAAATTTCTCATGACAGTCACCCCCATTTCTATCAAAGATAATCAGAGTAACTCTGGTTGCAAAATAAGTCTAGTCTCATTAAACGTGGCTTGATTACTTATATAAGTGCAGCGAGAATAGTAATTGATCTCACAGATCTTCTAAAGTTTGTTTTGCTGGAAATTTCATAAGGAATCCCAGATTAGACTTTTAAAAGGATCTGGAGCCTAAGAAGCCAAGTTGAGAACTCACCATCAGATTTTTCTTGTAATACCTATAGATTTGGGTGAATCTCTTTTCTTGCGGTCCCCCCAAATCCCGAGTTTCCTGCATCTGCCAGGAAGTGACCTTCCTAACTCACCTGTAAGACTTGGAACCGTATAAACCAAGTTCCAGTTTTTCCAGGGACCTCTGTAAACCTTGGCTTCATAAAGTCAACCTTAGTTCCTGAAGACTGCCTGGGCTATCTGATTCTGTGCACATCATTCTCAAACATGACATTCCAGTCAAAGCCTCTGTAATATAACCGGTCTTTCCAGCTGCGGCCTGTTAGGAGACAGATTTATTGAATTTCTGCAACTAACCATATTGTCATAAAATAAGAATATTCCATAAGAGTTTCTGAATTCTGGACGGGTCAGGTAGGGAGAAAAATGAATGTTTTGTTTCAGTTTGAATGTTTTTTAAAGTTTATTTATTTATTTTGAGAGAATGAGGTGGGGGAAGGGATAGAGAGGGAGGGAGAATCCCAAGCAGGCCGCACTCTGTCAGCGCAGAGCCCAACGCGTGGGCTTGAACCCACAAATCATGAGACTGTAACCTGAGCTGAAACCAAGTGTTGGACACTTAACTGACTGAGCCACCCAGACGCCCCTTGTTTCTGTTTAAAAAACCATAATGTACCAAATTGCTGTAAGTTATACATATATAGCTCAAGAGAAAAGAGAAAAAGTTTTTTTGAATCTGGAAAATAAAACATTAAAAAACCAGCAATATCCTGAACAAAGTCATGAAAGAAATCAATCATTTTTTACAGTTCATTCAGTTCCATGTTAATTTTTTTTTGTTTTTATTAAGTCATCTCTACCCCCATGTGGGGTTCAAACTCATGACCCCAGATCAAGAGTCACATGCTTTTCTGACTTGTTTTGCTTGCCATTAGATTAGCAGTTTCATGAGCTTATCAGCTTCTGTACTAAAGTTTTGGAAATCCCTGTCATTTTTTAAGATAAAGCGTCCCAGCCCTAATAAAGGAAGAACCCAGTTTTATGCTCACTCTGTCTCCTTCCCCCACCTCCGGCCCTGCTGTGTGGCCCCAGGCATGGTGGGTGCTTTCCAGGACCTGGAGTAATGAATCTTGTGGACCCAGTTCTCTCATGTTTGTTGCTGACGTGAGTCTTACAGTCATGGTAACAACTACAAGACGTGGCCCAGCGACCAACACTGGCTCTTAAAGGGGAGACGTCTGTTGTTGGGTGGGGGGGGGGGGTCACACAAGCAGCACAGCCCAAATGAGTGCCAGGCATTTCTAGCCAAAAGTATCTCCATTAATAGACTTAGACCAAGCCAAATCACCAGTTTTAGAGGCATATGTTACTGTATAGCACAAATTTCAGTGTGGCAAGAGATCATGTTTATTAACAGACCCAAATATCTTTAGTTTCTCTGCAAGAATAAGAAGCCAGAAGTAGATAAAATTGAGCTGTGTCTAATAATTAATCTTTCCATATTTTATCTTACTTAGAAATGATCTAAATACTCAACAAATATCTATCATTTACCTTAAACCTAGTATAACTCTAAGGTTTTAAGTTACCAAAAAGATTTTGGAAGTTATTTTTAAGCAGACATATTATAAAACCGAATTATTGTTGAAAGATTCATTCATAAACTTTTAAACCACTTACATCTATTGAATTCATGTGCTCCTAATGATTATGTTTAGACTGCTCATGAAAATTGGATGGGACATTAGTAAGCTAGCCATCATCTTAAGTAATTTTTTGTTGTTGACAAATTTTGTAACATATGCATGTTTGGCAAGTATCAAAAATCACAGAAGTAAAGAACCCAAAAGTTAAGCATATGACCTTCTTCTTTTTTTAATAGGTGTGTTTGACATACATCAATTAATTTTGTTATATTTTTGTTCTTAGGATACATTGTAACTTTATGATCTTGTTAAAAGATGAAGTGAGGCATTTTTATTATTGATACAGAGAGAAACAGGGCATGAACAGGGCAGAAAGAGAGGGAGACACAGAGTCTGAAGCAGGCTCCAGGCTCTGAGCTGTCAGCACAGAGCCTGACGCGGGGCTTGAACTCATAAACTGTGAAATTATGACCTGAGCCGAAGTTGGACACTCAACCGACTGACCACCCAGGAGCCCCAAGGCATTATAAAAATTTTAAGAGTTTATTTGATATGGAAGCAACCTGTGCCTATCAATAGATGAATGGATAAAGTAGATGTGGCGTATGTTTCCAATGGAATATTATTCAGCTGTGAGAAAAGAATGAGATCTTGCCATTTGGAACAACATGGATAGACCCAGACGACATTATGCTAAGTGAAATAAGTCAGACAGAGAATGACAAATACCGTCTAATTTCCCTTATATGTGGAATCTAAAAAACAAACAAAAAAAGCAGAAAAGATTCATAAATTTAGAGAGCAAACTGATGGTTGCTGGAGGGAAGGGGGTGGAGCATGGGGAGCATGTGTGAAGGGGTGTGGGAGGTGCTGGTGTCCAGGTATGGAGTGATGCATAATGGGAATAAAAGAGACGGCAGAGGGAATATGACCAGTAGCGCTGTGGCATGTTGTGTGGTGAAAGGTGGCAGCTACGCTTGCAGTGAATATAGGATAATGTGTACAGAGTTGTTGAATCACAGTGTTGTACACCTGAAACTACTGTAATGTTGTGTGATGACTCCACCTCAGTAAAAAAAAAAAAAAAGAGTTTATTTGAGCAAAAGTATATTCAGTTGGGGCAGCATAAAATTGGAAGTGGGTAGAAAGCGCTCTATGGACAGAAGCCTCGGGAAAGACTCAGAGAAGGTGTGAAAACCAAGTCAGAAAATTACTGATTGTCTACAAATTGAATTCTAGTTGGCTGTTTGTGCGTGGTTGTCCTTAGGTTTCAATTTCACAACCTTGAGGTATTTATAGACCTTGGTTTTGGTTTGCTTCGGTAGCTGCCGAGAGCACCAGAGCCACTTTGGTGTGCTGGCCTCCTTGTTTGTTTCATTCAACAATCTTAAATATCTAGTAGAAATAACCTAAACTTATTTGAGTAGTAAACCCAGGTAGAATAAAAACGCATATCTGCATTATCCTAAATGCTGACAATTCTGAAAACATACCTGTTTTCACTAAACCAGCAATATTAAATTAGCCTTACTTTCCAAAGATTATTCCAGTTCATGTGAACTTGAAAGGTACTTGGATTAGTTCCTATTTTTCTGAAAGTTTTAGGAATATCTAATTTGTGTAAGTGCTTGTGTCTTTCTAAGCCAATTAACATAGCTCTATTATATGGGATTTTAGGTTAATTCTGGCAATACCATCTGGAGGGGGAAGATGCCACATACACATGCCATACATACGTATGCACAAGCATGCAGACAGACTGGAGAATCTTAAAGCTTTCATCCTAAAATTTTAGCCATGAGCCAGGCCAACATAGAATTCAAACCCCACAAATTTATATAAAATGGCTGGATCCAAATTGTGTTTCTGGCAAGTGGAACAGATTTAGGCTACCTGGGCAATGAAGGTTAAAGCTTTTTACCAGTATTTGTGAAGGAGACTTTTGAGACTTTCATTTGCCCTGGTATGTAATGATAGAGGCTGTGGCCTGAAATTTGGACAATAGACCTTTTAGAAACACCAACAGATGGTCTGAGGATTTTAAAAGCTCACCTGAGTGGATTCATTTTCAGGAAGTTCGAGTAGGGTGCTCTTCTGTTGGGAGATCAAGAGTTACATCCTTGGAAGCTTCCATTTCAGAGAGGGCTCTCAGCTTCTTGAAACAACAGTTCTTGTTAATCAGAGGTTTGGGATAATTACTACTTAGAAAGTTCCCCTTTTTTCCCCTTCAGTGCAGAACAGGTCCATTTCCAATGTCCTGGCCTTTCATAGTATCTACAAGAGTCTTCAGATGAACCAGGGAGATGTGGGAGTTGGTAAGAAGGATGCCTGGGCTTTGAATTCTTTCTACGGTGTCACTTTCTGTCTTTGTAAAGATTCAATTAATAGAATAGAGTCAGTTGTTTTTAATTCCTCAAGAATTTGGTCACCTCAATGATAATATCAAGGGAGTGACTCTCATCCAACTACATTGTTTTGAATTTGTTTCTTTACTTCAGAAAGATTTCCAACTAAGATGAAAATCTGAGGATTCCTAAATTCTGGATTTATATCCACGCGCATTTGGGATGTTTTTGAGTCACTCTACAAAGGCGGGAGTTTGTTTTCTTTTCCTCTGAGTACATAGTTCCATTTTAGCTCAGTTATTCATAGGTAAGGAGGCCTTAAAAACAGCTCATCTTGGGCCCTGAATACTGGCCTCCAGTTGGGCAACTTCTGACCACAAACTCTTTAAAAAAAATCCTTTCAAATATATTATTATCATGTTTGGTGAAGACAGAAAGTGAGTTTTCCTGGCAGTATTGACCCTCCTACTTTCTTTCCAAAGGCATACCTATTACAAATGTGACTCAAAATCAAAGTCAATAAGTCTTTTTATAACTTAACCAGGGATGCAAGAGATTTCCAAAGTGGGTGCAAAAGATGCAGCCACCATGATCTAGAGCTACTCCCAAAGGCAGCCAAAAAGCAGAAACACTTGGGACACTTGTGTGTCTGACTTCGGCTCAGGTCATAATCTCACGGTTCATGGGTTTGAGTCTCACGTCGGGTTCATGCTGACAGCTCAGAGCTTGGGGCTTGCTTTGGATTCTGTGTCTCCCTCTCTCTCTGCCCCTCTACTGCTCATGCACTGTCTCTCTCAAAAATAAATAAACATTTAAAAAATTAAAAAAGAGAGAAAGACAGACAGACAGACAAACAGACTTAAGTGAGCTTCCTAATGGCTGGCAATAGTCAGTAGGCTATCAGCAAGAGTGGAGTACAACCCACATCTCTGGGTTCTCGGGGCTCCCCAACCTGAAGGTTGATTGTCCGCAGATGCAGGTCTGACAACCTGACATGAAACGGACAAAAAGGAAAGCCATGGCTGTCCTTAGGAGATCAAGGATCAATAACCAATGAGTACTCAAAACCAAGAGTTGCTGAAGAGTAATACCCAAAAACAAGTTCTTCCGAGTGTTTCTTCCTGCTAATCCAAATACAGACAAGGAGAAGCTCTTATGCATTTGATCAGAAATCTGTGAGGCTGACTTGGTATGGATTTTTACTTTTTGCCGGCTTTGTTAGACATCCTGAGTTCTTGGCTACACCTGTAGAATGATTGAGGTTTCCCACCTGTCCTTTTGTGATTGTCACAACTCTAGAGGAGGGGAAAAAAACCCTCATCTTTTCATCCATTCTCTGACGTTCTGTGACTGGGGACTGCGAATTAAAGCTATGAGACAGATTAACAGGAGAAAATATTTATTTCATGTACACAGCACCTTCTCAGCAAAGAAGTAAAAACTCAGAGAAGCATTTAGGCCTGGGGCTTATATGTTATTTAAAAAAAGGATTATAATTGTGGGGAAGACACTAGACAAAGGAAACCGGGGATTTGGTAAATTGTGGGAAGGTGACTAGGAAAAGTATGATAAACAAGCAGTATACTAGTGAAGTTTGATATCCAATCTCAGGTGACTCATTTTCCTTAGTTCTCTTCCCAGTACAGGAGAAGGGGGCATCTTTACACATGGAGATTTCCATTACAAATGGAAGTGCTTTTAGTCAGTTAGGGTGTGGTGGTAGAGACTCTTGCCATGTTTGTTGTTTCTCAGTTCCTTAAGAGCAAAATAATAATTATGCCAAAGTGGCATATTCTGGTTTCCTTCACAAGTATCCATGGGGAAGAGGTTTGGGGCAGGTTCTCCAAAATGTACCCCTTTTGCCTGTGGACTATCTGGAGCTGAAGGTGATGGAGACCCTGTGAGCTCAAGAGAAATTTTGCCCCTCCCTTAACTACATAGAAGAATCTAAATTGGGGAGTCTTTCCAAGAATAAGAATTATTATCAGAGATAAACTTTATCTGAGTGACCTATGTGTATGGTGGGGCAAATATAACATCTAATTACTAAACATCTGTTCTTTTATTCCCTGTGAATTTCATGTCTTCCCTCTGAACTCCCAGACCCTTACCACTTTCTTTTTAGTTCAGGATGACATATATACCTCATTTGGAATTTCCAGGTCTGTGTGGATTCCTGGAAAGTACGGCTTTAAATTTGATTTTCTCCTGTTAACCTGTCTCATGTCAGTTCGATTCTTAGTCCAGCTAGAGAGACCTTTAATGGGTCAGGATATTCTTCCTCCCTAACAATAGGGTACACCCGCCCCCCAGCATGGCTGATTTCAAGGGATGTTACCACTGTGATATGAGTGCTTGCAGATTTGGGAACAGGTGCACACGACCGGCTTCAGCACACCACTGTCTGTATCTCCTCTCTTCCACACCAACAGTACTGGTGTCAGGGGCACAGGGCCTGATAGAGTAGAATACCATCGTTATAAAGTTGCTTTATCCCCTGTTAGGCAAGCAAAAGTGTTAGAATAACACTATAAATACTATTGCTAGCAATATGCTTACTGAAAACAGCAATGTGATTTTGTATTGTGCTTTCCATTCTTCTCCTCTTAAAGAAAAAGTTGCACTATATCTATTTTGTCAGAGTGCATAGTTATTACATACCATACTCTCTCTTTTAACCAGAACTTGGTCTAAGTTCAAAAGAAATGGTATCTCCGATGTTCACCATCAATGCTTTATATCAACGTCTCTTCCTCGTCACTTTGATTGTCCGAAGCTTGTTTTCTGGAAGAATTCATGGGAACTCAAGTCTGTGAATTCCTGCCTGTTGATAACAGTTGTCTATGACTCTAGCACTTGAAAATCCGCTTGTTGCGTATGAAATCCTTGGTCACATTTTCTTTCCTTGTGAAACCTGAACTCTTTGGGCATAAAGCCTCCTGTCAAAGTCGGGCGATAATCTTGTCAGGGAGCAAGAACTCCTGTTCCCTTCAAGGTCTTTCTAGCTGGACTAAGAATCAAATTGATATGGGACAGATCAACAGGAGAGAATCAAATGTAATAGCGTAATTAAGGGAAATCCACATAAACACGGAAATTCTGAAGACTGTCAGATGGAATGAGGTGTGCGTGTCTCCCGAACTAAGGAAAATGGGGTAGGGGGCCGGGACTTCAGAGGGAAGACATACAGTCCTCAGGAATAATGAAAAAGAGTAAATGTTTCGTAAACAAATGTTTGCTAAGCCACTCAGACACGTGGGACATAGAGGCCTGTGATCAAACAGGTCTTGCTAGGTTCCTCCCTGTCAGCCACACCTGAGAATAATGTGGTGATCTGTGATTGCTCCTTTCCAGGAACAGGTCCTTGAATTCTTTTTAGGCACCTGTGGTGCTGGAGGCCGCATCGGCTTTGCTGGATGACACAGTCACAGCGAGGAAATGGCAGACGTTTGCACAGCTCCTGCCATGAAGTGAAACTGGTATCTCCTATTATTGGCTCATATTGGAAATGGGACCACTGTTATTGATTAGGCCTCAAAATGTTCCAAATCAGACTGATCTTCCCCACACAGTTACCCCATAAGAAAAGGCATTTTCCTGCCCCTGCATAAGGGATTTTAGATCTAAGTGCTGCAGATGTTTGCCAAAAGGCTCTTCTTCTTTTTTTTTTTTTTATGGGAAGAGAGAGGTTTATTGATGTGAATATTAAAAGAATTCAGTGTGCATTCTTTTTAAAAAATATTCTGCTACTATGTATTAAATACTGCATGCTTTGCCCAAGCTAAGATGAAACTACATCATAAATCAATAAGCATTTTGCATTTTCTTTCATTATCTACTCAAAGTCATGCCTACTGCACCTCTAAACATTTCATTAAATCCAATTATACAGCAAACACTCCCAAAATACTTAGATTGTATTGCAGTTTCACTTAACAGTATATAAAATGCTGTGTTCTGACAGGTATCAATTATCCATTTGATACTGAATCAATTTTTCTTAAGCACTACTAACTGCTTGCTTTTCTTGAAGCTAGATCATTCTGAAAATTTCCTGTTAGACCTATGAGTGCAAACATATGGTATCTGTCCTTCTCT
>NC_043713.1:59373554-59374999 GCF_006229205.1 Suricata suricatta | reverse complement strand
TGTAACCCAGGAATGAATCCCACTGGATCATGATGGATAATTCTTTTTATGTGCTGTTGAATTCAATTTGCTAGTGTCTTGTTGAGTATTTTTGCATCTGTATTCATTAAGCATATTGGTCTGTAGTTCTCTTTTTTGACTGGGTCTCTGTCTGGTTTGGGGATCAAGGTGATGCTGGCTTCATAGAATGAGTTTGGAAGCTTTCCTTCTATTTCTATTTTTTGGAATAGTTTGAGAAGAATGGGTATGAGCTCTGCTTTAAATGTCTGGTAGAATTCCCCTGGGAAGCCATCTGGCCCTGGGCTCTTATTCATTGGGAGATTTTTGATAACGGATTTGATTTCTTCACTGGTTATTGGTCTATTCATGCTTTCTATCTCTTCCCGTTTGAATTTTGGCAGTGCATGTGCATTTAGGAATTTGTCCATTTCTTCTAGGTTGTCCAGTTAGTTGGCATATAATTTTTCATAGTAATCTCTGATGATTGCTTGTATTTCTAAGGGATTGGTTGCAATAGATCCTTTTTCATTCATCATTTTGTCTATCTGGGTGCTCTCTCTTTTCTTTCTGAGGAGCCTGGCTAGAGGTTAATTGATTTTGTTTATTTTTTCAAAGAACCAACTCTTGGTTTCATTGATCTGCTCATCTGTTCTTTTGGATTCTATATTGTTTATTTCTGCCCTGATCTTTATGATTTCTTTTCTTCTGCTGGGTTTGGGGTGCTCTTGCTGCTTCCCTTCTGGTTCCAGTAGGTTCTCTGTTAAATTTTGAATTTGCGCTTTTTCTAGTTTGTTAAGATTGGCCTGGATTGCAGTATAAATTCCTCTTAGGACTGCCTTTGCTGCATCCCAGAGATTTTGGATTGTTGTATTTTCATTTTCATTGGTTTCTATATATTTTTTAATTTCTTCTCTAATTGTCTGATTAACCCAATCATCCTTTAGTAGGGTGGTTTTTAACCTCCACATTTTTGAAGGTTTTCCAAACTTTTTCCTGTGGTTAATTTCAGGTTTCATAGCATTGTGATCTGAAAGTGTGCATGGTATGATCTCTATTCGTTTATACTTATGGAGGGCTGCTTTATGCCCCAGTATGTGATCTATCTTGGAGAATGTGCCATGTGCACTTGAAAGGAAGATGAATTTCCTATATTCAGGATGCAGAGTTCTAAATATATCTATCAGTTCCATCTGTTCCAATGTGTCGTTCAGGTCCATTGCTTCCTTAGTGATTTTCTGTCTGATTGATCTATCCATTGCTGTCAGTGGAGTATTAAACTCCCCTGCAATTAGCACACTCTTGTCAATAAGATTGTTTCTGTCTGTGATCAATTGTTTTATGTATTTGAGCGCTCCCGAATTTTGGCACATAGATATTTATAATTGTTAGCTCTTCCTGATTGAGAGACCTTGTAATTAGTATGTAATGTCCTTCTTCATCTCTTG
>NC_043713.1:59364942-59373454 GCF_006229205.1 Suricata suricatta | reverse complement strand
AATTCACCTATTCTTTTTCTCTGCCTCCTCAATCCTTGAGGTTGCTGCCTCCATTTTATTATTCACCTCATTTATAGCCTTTTTTTAACTCATCACACCTATTTTCAAAGTGCCTAGTCATTGTCTCAGTTGCTTCTTTGATGCTTTTCTCAACCCAGCGATTAATTTTATGACAAGTTTTTAAAATTCTTAATCCGGTATGTGTCTAGATCTGCCTTGAGCAGTTCTGTGCCTGTGACTTCCTCCTGGAGGTTCTTCAGGGGAATGTACCTTCGTTTTGTCATTTTCCCTAGTTTTCTGTCTCTTGTCAGCTTTAGAAAGCTTGTTGTGCACTATGCACCTGTTAAAATTTCTCTGTTAAAGGAGGCTTATTGACTGTCCCGGGCCTGTCATTTCAGGGAATATTCTTTTAATGGTGTCTCTCAGTTTCTCTTGTTGTGCCTTTGAATATTTTATTTCCCTACTCAGCAATATTTGGGACTCGCCGTCATTCACACTTTGGCTTGTTTCTTGGTGTAGCCCTAAGAAGGAAAACTGACAGACAAACACAGAGGGAACAGAAGCACACAAACGCACAGACAAATCAAACAAACAGACACATTAAAAGGAGGAAAGAAAAGAAAGAAAATGGAGAGGAAAGAGATGAAATGAAGAGAAGAAGAAAAAAAATAAAGGGGGTCAGAGACAACAAAGGACAGTGGGCTGTCTAAAAGTGTATGACCAGTTGAGAGGAGAGGTAAGGATGAGATACAGGAGAATATATCTGGATTGCAAGAAGGTAAAAAAAGAGAGAAAGGAGAAAGGAAAATAAGGAGTAAAAAAAAAATATATATATAAATAAAAAAGGTAATAATAATAAAAAAATAAGTACAAAAAAAGAAGAAAAAAAGAAAAAAGTGAAGAAAAAAAGCGCAGCAACTCCCCCTCGTGGATAGGCGTGGTTTGGTGTGGTAGGTCTTGGAGGCTGCTCTCAGAGGCTCTGCCTTGGTGTCTACAGACAGTAGAATGGTGGCACGCCATACTCCGCTGGAACTAGGCACTGTAGGCCACTCTAATGAGTCCGATCTCCTTGTCCCATGGTTGAGCCAAGTTGTATTTTCCAGGCCTGCCTCAGTTCAAAGTTCTAGTCCATGCACTTTTATGCTACCACAAATGAGATGTATTTGCTTTGGTGGCTGGCTTCTTAGGGGGAGGGATCTGTTTGTCTTGGCTCAGGCCGGGATTTCGGCTGCCCCTGCCTGAGGTGAGGTGTGCCGCCTGAGGCAAGATGCGCAGCAGGAGGTGAAGTGCACGCCCTCACAGACACAACTGTGGATTCTCAGACCCCAGCCGGGATCGCGATCACATTGGAGGAGGGATGAGTTTCTCTTGGCTTTGCGCAGTTGTTGCCCGAGGCGCCGGGTGCTGCCAGAAATGAGCTGGGAGCTGCAGCCTGAGCGCGCTCCCAGGCCTCCACCACGCCAACTTTCTGCTGGGATCACGTAGGGGTGGGGGCTATTTTTTCCCTGTTGGCACCCAGGATTCGGGATTCGTGAGGCATATGCTGGGGGCGAGATCGAGATGCGCCGTGGAAATGAGGTGCGTGCTCCCACTCCTGAAACCGAGGTCAAAGTGAGCGACCCTGGTGGCCCTGCTGCTGTGGCTGCTGACTCCCCTCTGAGATGGTGCAGGGCTGGAAGCTGTTCTTTCCCTTGTGCCACCTGGGTTTGGGATTTGGGCCACCCAGCAGTTATATATGGAGTGAGATTTTCTTTCTCCCAGCACAGTTAAATGTTCTTATCTCTTCCCCAGAGATAGTACTATGAGCATGTTCAGTCTCTCTGTCTCTTCCTTTTGTCTCTCGGGCTCCGCACGCTTGCCCCATGTCGGGCTGGGGCTCCCACCTCCCCTGACCGTCTCAGGCTGGTCCGTTTTCCAATCTCCCCAGTTTGCATTCACTCACTCAGGTATCTTTGAGGTTCTCTTCTTTCTGGAGTCCATATTTTCTCCTTCCGCTCTTGCAGATGAGAGTAATGTCCTTCTCAGTTCAATAGATGGGGCAGACGAAGTTTACAGAGCTCTCTTCCTCTCTGCCATTTTGGCTCTTCCCTCCCCATGACTTTTATTACAGTATATCATTATCATTGTTCTATTTTATTATTAGCTGTTACTGTTAGTTTCATACTGTGCCTAATTTACAAATTAAACTTTATCATAGGTTTGTATGCATAAGAAAAACCAGTATATATAGAGTTCAGAACTCTATATATTTTGAGCATTCACTGAGCGTCTAGGAATCTATCCTTCATGGATAAGAGGGCACTGCTGTATTTGTACCAGGAATCAGCCATGTGTTGAGTATACTATTACAAGCTATTCTAGATAAGAGGAGGTAAGAAATGTAGCCTCTCTCCTCAAGGACTTTCTAATGTAGTTGGGTTTATATTGGATACATGAAGGAGGAAGGTGATTAGTAAACTGCAGTGATATTAAGCCATGTCAATCATTTAACCTTGTGCCACAGGCGTCTCATGTGAAAGTTCCCCTTCTCCATTGTCCTCTGTAATTTATTAAGATCACACTGCATGCACTACGTGGAGGGAAGGAAAAAATGGATAGACTAGGTTGTTGTTATAATCTAAAACATAACCCTAAAGGGGAGCAGATTTTGCCACCTCAAAATGTCTCTTTGGCATAAGGATTGTTTTGAGGTAAAGGCAATCAAAACCTATCGGATTCAGGAAAAGCTCTTCACTTTCTCCTCAATTGCCTAAATTTACATTGGAAAGGGGGCCTGTACCAGGAAGAGAGTTATTACCTTTTTACCTAAGAAACTTATGTATATAACAGGGCAACCTTTGTTTTCTAACATCTCTTGCCTTCCTGCGGTCTGCCTTCCTTCCCCTACAACCCCAGACCCCTACCTCCACCTCTTAGTGCAGGACGCTATATAAGCCTCAGTAACCTGGCTGCTGACTGCCCTTTGGAATATATGTTTATGGTTTCTTATCATTAAAATTTTTTTTTAAATGTTTTTAATTTATTTTTGAGAGACAGAGAGCAAGCAGGGGAGGGTCAGATAGAGAGGGAGACAGAATCTGAAGCAAGCTCCAGGCTCTGAGCTAGCTTTCAGCATAGAGCCCAATGCAGGGCTTGAACCTATGGACTATGAGATCATGAGCTGAGCTGAAGCCGGACGCTTAACTGACTGAGCCACCCAGGCACCCCAGTAGTTTCTTATTTTTAAGTAGGCTTCATGCCCATCATGGAGCCCAACATTGAGCTTGAACTCATGAGCCTGAGATCAAGACCTGAGCTGAGATCAATGTCGGATGCTTAACTGACAGCCATCCATGTGTCCCTGGATCTTATATTTTTATGAGGCTCTTGTACATACTGTTAAAAATAAACCACAGGCCCAAAATGGAGTCACTTGTGCTAGACCATGTCACTAAACCAGGGCTTACTACCTCATGTAATTGTGGCTGCAACCTCCCCCAGAAATGTAGTCTTAACGGAGCAGTCAGGAGTTTTCTGGTCAGCACCAGTAAGGTAATATGCCACATAGGTCCTCCACATCCCCTGAAGGAAGATGAGGTACCCCACCTAATAAGACCTTTTTGTCCCAAATTAAGGTGACCTCACTTAAAATAATTTTTTTCTTGTTTATAACTTCTTTGTCCTGCCTTTAAAAACTTTCCCTTTCTGTAGCCCTTTGGAGCTCTCCTCTCCTTGCTAGATGGGATGTTGATTCGTGAGTTGATTAATAAATCCAGTTAGATATTTAAATTTTTCTAGTTGAATTTTTGTTATTTAGTGGTATAAAATTTGTGTGTGTGTGTGTTTGTAAGTACGTAGGCTCCATGCCCAGTGTGGGGCCTGAACTCCTGACCCTGGATCAAGAGTCACATGTTCTACTGACTGAACCAGCCAGGTGCCTTGAAATTCGTTTGTTTTTTACCTGTTAAACTGTTCTTATCAATTGAAGTAGACCAATTAAAGAAGCTACAATACAGGAAGGGAAAATGTTTCCATCTCTGAGAGGATGTTTACTTAAAAAACAAAATTGCAAAGAACCAAAATCTAAGTTGTAAATGGAAACTGAGATAGGAAATGGCTCCTTTAAATTCTTTCACTGTCTTGACACTCAGTGTGTCAAATCAAGATTGATAAACCAGATAAACTGAGAATAGTTTACATTAAAACAATTCTCTCATTTATAAAATTGTTAGTGAGCTCTCATTCTGCTTTTGTGTTTGATTTGCTTTTTTGCTATTCATATACTTATATCTCCTCCTCTCCCTGCTGCTCCCCTGCCCCCAGCCCTTCACAGCTTGGTTTTGGTGTCTTTTTAAATTTTCTGGTGGTTGTAGAGTTCAGCACTGTGCACAGCTGAATCAGGAGTCTGCTCTGTCAGATATCCTGGGACTCTCTAGACTTTGGCTTTTCTCTTGAAATGAGGGTAGATTATCATGTAGGGCAGATAGAACACTACATTGTCCCCCAACATGACTCCCAGTGTGTACATCCTATTGAATCTTCTTTTTGAGTGAAGGCGGGACCTGTGAAAATGGTGGACTTCCACTCCTGTGAGTAGGGTATGATGGCGTATGGTAACAGTGGAGGGTTATTGTAAAGGTATTAAAGGCCCTAACAAGTTGACATTAAGTTAATCAAAAGATTATTTTAGGTGGTTCTGATTTATCATGGGAATCTTTTAAGATCTAGACAATAAACAGAAGAAGACAGATTTGAGCCAACAGAAACAGATGCTTTCTAGTTGGACTTGAAGAAGCAACTGCCATGTTGTGGGGAACACCATGTGGTGGGCACAGCGGGAAGCCCTGGGAGCTGAGAGCTTAGTCCTACAATCACGTGGAGCTGCATTCTACCAGCAACCATGAGCTGGAAGAAGACTCGGAGCAGAATGTTGTAAATTGCTCAGTTTGTGGTAATTTGTTACCCAGCAATAGAAAGCTAATACATTGTCTTCATAAAAGTCCTTCCGCTGAATGTCAGGATCCCTACTCTCTCTCCCTTCAGCTTCATCTCTATCTCTCAGCACAATCTCTAGAGTAATCTTTGAAAACCTAGTCCCTAGGACACAGAAAGTCACAGTGCATGTCGGTTGCATCGCATGGGTGAATGAATGAAGGCAAGAATGCAAAGAGCTGGATACTCTGGAGATTCTGCTTCATGTGTTTCACTTTTCACCAGTGTGTTCATGCACAGGATGAAGGTAATAAATATTTTTCTACAGGACAATTATGGTTAAAATGCAAGAATGATTGCTCAACTATGTCTCTGAGGCTCTCTGGTCTTGGACATTTGTTTGTTGGGAATTTTTTGATTACTGATTCAATTTCATTGCTGGTAATTGATCTGTTCAAATTTTCACTTTCTTCCTGGTTTACTTTTGGGAGATTACATGTTTCTAGGAATTTATCCATTTATTCTAGGTTGTCCAATTTGTTGGCATATAATTTATCATAATGTCCTCTTATATCCTTTGTATTTCTGTGGTGTCAGTTGTGATGTCTCCTCTTCCATTCCTGATTTTGTTTGAGCACTCTTTTTTTTTATGAGTCTGGTTAAAGGTTATAAATTTTGTTGATGTTTTCAAAGATTATTTCCCTGCTTCTACTGGTTTTGTTTTTCTTCTTCTAGCCCTGCTAGGTCCAAGGTTAGGTTGTTTGAGATTTTTCTTGCTTCTTGAGGTAGGTCTGCATTGCTATAATCTTCCCTCTTAAAAAAGCTTTTGCTGCAGCCCAAAGATTTTGGACCATCATGTTTCCATTTCCACTTGTCTCCATATATTATCTGATTTCCTATTTGATTTTTTGGTTGACCCATTCATTGCTTAATAGCATATTATTTAACCTCCGTGTATTTGTGGTCTTTCCACATTTTTTCTTGTGGTTGATTTTTCTTTTTTAATTTTGTTTACATTTATTTACTTTTGAGAGACAGAAGGAGACAGAGCACAAGTTGGGGAGGGGCAGAGAGAGAAGGAGACACAGAGTCCGAAGCAGGCTCCAGGCTCTGAGCTGTCAGCACTGAGCCCTACGCAGGGCTTGAACTCACAAACCATGATGAGATCATGACCTGAGCCAAAGTAGACACTTAACTGACTGAGCTACCTAGGTGCCCCTTTTGTGGTTGATTTCTAGTTTCACAGCATTGTGCTTGGAAAAGATGCATGGTATGACTTCAATCTTTTTGAATTTGTTAAGACTTGTTTTGTGGTGTAACATGTGATATATTCTGGAGAATGTTTCATGTGTACTTGAAAAGAATCTGTATTTTATTGTTTTAGGATGGGATGCCCTGAATATATTCGTTAGATCCATCTGGTCCATTGTGTCATTCAAAGCCACTGTTTCCTTGTTGATTTTGTGTTTGGATAATCTATCCATTGATGTAAATGGGGTGTTAAATTCCCGTATTATTATTGTATTACTATCAATTACTTCCTTTGTCTATTATTAGCTGCTTTATGTATTTGGGTGGCCGTGTTGGGGCATAAATATTTGTAATCCTTATATCTTCTTGTGGATTGTTCCCTTTATGATTATATAGTGCCCTTGTCTCTTTTTTTTTTAATGTTTTATTTATCTTTGATACAGAGAGAGACAGAGCATGAGAGGGGGAGGGGCAGAGAGAGAAGGAGACACAGAACCGAAAGCAGGCTCCAGGCTCTGAGCTAGCTGTCAGCACAGAGCCTGACGCGGGGCTCGAACCCACGAACGTGAGATCTGACCTGAGCCGAAGCCGGAGGCTTAACTGACTGAGCCACCCAGGCGCTCCTTGTCTCTTGTTTTAAAGTCTATTTTGACTGATAAAAGTATCGCTACCCTGGCTTTCTTGTCATTTCCTCTTGCACGATAAGTGCTTTTCCATTCCTTCACATATTATACTCTTAATGATACTTTTTAAAAGGACATATAATTCTTTTTCAAATTAAAATACTTCATAGAAATTTTGTTAAGTGAGATTCTGTTATGCTTCAGGTATAAATGAAGTATTTTTATTTTTTTAAAGTTATTTATTTTGAGAGAGAGGGGAGAAAGAGACAGAGAGAGAAAGAATCAGTGGAGGAGAGAGAGAGAGGGAGAGAATCCCAAGCAGACTCTGTACTGTTAACGCATGGAGCCCGACACGGGGCTCAACCTCACAACTGTGAGACTAGGACTTGAGCCAAAATCAAGAGTCAGATACTTAACTGACTGAGCCACCCAGGCACCCCATGAAGTACTTTAAAAATGTTTTTCTTAGGGGCACCTGGGTGGCTCAGTCAGTTAAGCCTCCAACTTTGGCTCAGGTCATGATCTTGGGGTTTGGGAGTTCAAGCCCGGTGTCCAGCCCTGCACTGACAGCTCAGAGCCTGGAGCCTGCTTCAGATTCTGTGTCTCCCTCCCACTGTGACCCTCCCCTGCTCATACTCTGTCTCTCTCTTCCCCTGGAAAATAAACATTTAAAAATTTTCTAAATGTATTTCTTAGGTCTATGTTTTATGGACTTAAAGCTAGTTTGTCATAATTATGGTGCAAACAAGACCCACATTCTTGCCTTGGGCTCAATGTCTCTCAAGCCTGCTTTATAACAAATCTCCCTCCCCACCTCTCTCTTTTCTGATGCTGTTTATTTTTCGAATAATGAAGTTAGTCCATTTGGTCTGTAGAAAATCCATATTCTGAATCCAGGGAATTGCTCCTTGGTCAGTGTCATTTAACTTGTTCATCTGGTCTCTGTATTTCCTTAAGCTTGGAGTTAGTTATAGGTTTTGCCAGATACACTTACTTTTTTTTTCTTTTCTAGTCAGTGAGAATACTGTAGAGATGATGTTGCATACTTCTATTGCATCACACCGGTGCGCATATAGTGGCAAGTTTTTGTGATGGTAAAATTGTTAATCAGGAATATTACAATATTCATAATAATAATGTTTCCATTTACTAGTTACTTACCAGATACCGGGCATTTAGCTGGTTGCTTTCTATACGATTTCTACTATATCTCTGTTCATTAACTATTCTCAGAGTTTGCAAAAATATACTAGAATTCGTTGGTTGGAAGAACCTGGGTGTTACTGCTTCAAGCTTCAGTTTTACTTCTCGTAACGTGGGGTAATTGTTCTTGCTCTTAATTTACAGGCTTGTTTTTAGGATTATTTGTAGTAATGGATGTGAAAGCCTTTGAAAAGTAGCCCATGCCATGCTATACTGTTAAAACATTAGTTTTTAAACAAGGAAAAGAAAATCCCTCCCCAATAGTCGCTCTGATGGTCTCATTTATTCATCACACACTCCCTGAAGGCACTTTGCCGGGCCCTGCAGAAGACCAAGGTGCGGGAGCCCCGGCGTGGGGCTCCGGAGCGCGTCCAGCCGGGCGGGAGGAGGGAGCGAGCAATCACAGCGCCACCCACCCACGCGGCGCAGAGGCCCTGCGGCTCGGCCCCCCGCCGCGGTCAGCTTCCCCGGCGCCGGGGGCGCGGAGCCTGGAAGCGAGACCGCGCCGCCCAGACCCACGGGCC
>NC_043713.1:59363573-59364842 GCF_006229205.1 Suricata suricatta | reverse complement strand
ACCGCGCCGCCCAGACCCACGGGCCGGGCCCGGGACCGCCGCAGGGCCGCCCAGACCCGCAGCGACCGGCGCACCCCTCCTCCCCTGGCGAGCGCTCCGAGCGCCAACGGCTTCCGGGACGTTGTTCTGGGGGTTCCAGGGAGCTGCAGCACTAAGGACTCAAGCGGAGAGAAAAGTCTAGAAAACCTTAAGGATGCCGTAAAAGACCAGTAGTCGCGGAAGATGCAGCCCAGTTACGCAAGGCTTTGCTTCTTTGCACCGACTGTTCGGGGACGCATCGAGCCGCAGATCCGTAGCGCGGTCACCTGGTGTGTCCGCCCCGCACCACTGGCTTCCGGAGCCCGCGTTCCAGAAAGCCAGCCATTGGCTGGCGCGCGGCTCAGGGCGGGCCCGGGGCGGGCCTCTCCGGGCCACTCCGCGTTTCCCCGCCCGCCCAAGGCCGGCGGGGCGGGGTTCCAGGGCCGACCCGGACCCGGGGGCCTTCGGCGCGGAAACGAAGCTGGCGGGGATGGTCGGCGGGCTGCTGGACAGGTGAAGTGATGGGGGGCCCGGCTCGCCCGGGAGGCTTTGCTTTCCGAGCCGCCTCGCGTGTTGCTGGCGGCCCACAGCAAGCAGAATTTTCCATGAATTCTTATGACCGTGCTATAATTTTTAGGCTTCTAGGTTAGTGGCTTTTTTTTTTTTTTTTTTTTTTACTGCAAACAGGAACCTCCTTGCCTTTTTAGAGTTGCAAGTTAGCCTGTTGAAAAACGATATTCTGGGAATTAGCCATTCATTTGCCGGCGAATCACAAGTACTTAAGGCCCATGTGTTAAATGGTAGGAGCCTCTCACGTTCTAGTTTACGGATGTAGATTGAGCCCTCCCCAAATCCGTCTTATTAAAAAATACCATTTAAGATGGAAAACTTAACATGCAAACAGCCATTGATGATACTGTGGTAATAATATACTTAAGATAATGGACAAGTAAGAGAAAAAAACTACCGGTCAGTGCGTGTTAAACATTTTTTAATGCTCTCTTTCGGTGGAGAGAATTTAGATATTTAATGAAGGTTTTGAGTCTGGCGCCTTAGCCCGCTCGGTATTTAATGAAGGTTTGACGTTAAAAGTCGGTCAATGGATAAAGTATTTTGTTCCCAGTTATGGACTGTGATGCACACAGGTTTTGTATATTAATATTTTATGCTATAAAAGAGCTATTCTAGAACAATAACATGTCAGTCATTTCTCTTAAGTGCATGGTTTTCAGCTTATTTTTGTATTTTTTT
>NC_043713.1:59201055-59363473 GCF_006229205.1 Suricata suricatta | reverse complement strand
TGAGGTGGTATCTCAGTGTGGTTTTGATTTGTGTTTCCCTGATGATGAGTGATGTTGAGCATCGTTTTATGTGTCTGTAGGCCATTTGGATGTCCTCTTTGGAGAAGTGTCTGTTCAGGACAGCAGCCACTGTGCCCTCTGGGAATTGATGCATCTTCCACTTTAATCATGGTTAAACGAATGAAAGATTCTTCAGCAACACACACATTTTGTTTTATTTCAGCTAATGGTGCTCTGATTTGGGGGAACATAAGCCAACTTAGAGCCTTCATATCCGTCTCATCTACAGTTGTACCCTTTCAAAGGTGAGAAGGTGACTTAGTGATAGTCCCTTGAACACAGGCTCCCAAGACTTCTCTTTAAATATAATCGTAGTGGATTTATGGGGCACCTGGGTAGCTCACTCAGTTAAGTTTCTGACTTCGGCTCAGGTCATGATCTCACGGTTTGTGGGTTCGAGCCCCACGTTGGGCTCTGTGCTGACAGCTCAGAGCCTGGAGCCTGCTTCTGGTTCTGTGTCTCCCTTTCCCTCTGCCAGTCCCCTGCTCACCCTCTGTCTCTGTCTCTCAAAAACAAATAAACATTTTAAAAATTATAAATATAAAAGTAGTGGATTTAGATCCAAAAGGAAGCCCTTACTCTAGGACATTGTTGGCTGGTAGGGTTTTGGGTGTGTGTTGTGTGTTTGTGTGTTGCTTCTTTTCTAAAGAAAATTGCGGCAAAACCTGCATAACATAAAACTTAACATTTTAACCATTTGAAGCGTACAGTTCAGTGACGTTCAGTACATTCACATTATTCTTCAAGCATCCCCATTATCCATTTCCAGAACTTTTTCTTTTCCCCAAATAGAAACCCCATAAATAAGGACTGCTCACTCCCTGACCCTGACCCCATGGCCACCACTATTTTACTTTGTCTCTATGAATCTGTCTACTTTAGGTCCCTCATGTAAGTGGAAGCCTCTAGTATTTGTCATTCTGTGTCTGGCTTATTTCACTTAGTATATTATCCTCAAGGCTCACCAGGCTGTATCACGTATCAGAACATCATTACTTTAAATTAAAAAAAAAACATTTAATTTACCATCTTGCCAACTTTTAATAGACTTGTATTTTTTAAGAGCAGCTTTAGGTTCATAGCAAAATTGAGCAGAAAGTAGAGAGTCCCCATATACCCCTCCCCCCACACAGGACAACCTCCTCCATTATCATCCTCCTCCCCCAGAGCCAGGTATTTGTTACAATTGATGAAGCTACCCTGATATATCAAAAGCCCAAAGTCCAAGTTCACATGAAGTCTGCTCTTTGTGATGTACATTCTAAGGGTTTTAACAATGTGTAATGATGGTATATCCACCAAGAGTAGTTTTACTGCCCTGAATATCCCCTGTTCTCCACCTGTTCATCCCTCTCTTCCTTCCTCTAAGCTCCCGGCAACCACTGATCTTTTATGGTATCCTTGTTTTTGTCTTTTCCAGATGTCATATAGAAGGGATCCTATAGTAGGTAGCCTTTTCAGATCGGCTTCTTTTCATGAGTAATATGCATTGAAGGGTCCTCCATGCCTTTTCATGGTGTGATAGCTCATTCGTTTTTCGCACTGAATCGTATTCCATTGCCTGAATGTTCCATGGTTTATTTATCCATTCACCTATTGAAGAACATCTTGGTTGCTTCTTTGAGTTTTGGCAGTTAGGAGCACAGCTGCTGTAAGTATTTGTGTGCAGGATTTTGTGTGGACATAAGTTTTCAACTCATTTTGGTAAAATAACAAGCAGCACAATTGTTGGATCATAGGGTGAGAGTATGTTTAGTTTTCTAAGAAACGGCTAAACTGCCTTCCAAAGTAGCCGCGCCATTGTGCATTCCCACTGGTAATGAAGGAGAGGGTCTATCGCTCCACATCCTCACCAGCATTTGGTGTGGCCAGTATTTGAGATTTTGGTGATTCTAATGGTTGTGTGTGTCTAGTAGGTGTGTATCTTGTTCTTGTTTTAATTTGCGTTTCTTTGATGACCTGTGATGTGGAGCTTTTCATATACTTACTTGTCAATATACTTCTTTTAAGGTCTTTGGCCCATTTAAAATTTATTTTTAATTATTAATTTTTCTATTTTAATTATTAATTTTTCTATTTTAATTATTAATTAATTATTAATTTTTCTAAGCTTTTCTTTGGAAGAGTTCCACACAGGGGCTGGTGAGAAAATGTGTTCTGGCCCCTTGCTTTGCCCATCTTTAAATTCCTGCCTGGCCCTTGGACCAAAGGGAGCAGGTACATCTTCTTTAGCTCTTGTTCCAATGGCTGGAGACTGTGAAGCATTTAAAGAATTGAAGAGTGATAATATCTGTTTGTAATTCTAAAATGTTTGAGACAATAAGCTTAAACATAGGTCATTAACTCCATGGATGCATATCAAGCACTGACTGTTTGCAGACACCATCCTGGGCACCGGCAGAGGGGAGTGTGAAGATGGACAAGGCAAGTCCCCTGTCCGAGGGAGCTTGTGGACCAGTACAGTAAGAAACATATTTTATATCATGATCAGGACACACAGACCCATGTACAGAAAAGCGGAAGCAAAAGTTTTGTGGAAGAAACTGTGACTTCTTGCCTTGACTATGTACAGGGCAGGCTAATATGTCCTAGTCTGTTTTCTTCTATCTTATTTTTTAAAACTCTGTTCACAACCCACCAAACTGGTTTCATAAACCAGAGATGGGTTTCTTTTAGCTTTTTGAAAAATGCTGGGTTGGGAGATGTTACTGATGCCATTGTGTGTGATGTCAGGAATAGGGTGTGTGTCAGCGGTAGAAATTAAAATCTCCATATTCCGCACTTCAGTTCTTACTGGGACCTTGAATATCAAGTGCAGGCTCTCTTTAATAGCAAGCATAGGTAAGTCAGGAGGGGTTCTGAGAGGAGTGCATCTGCCTTTCGGTCCTAGCCAGACTGAACAGTGTTGGGAGGCCTGTGTAGTTTTCCCGTCGGGATAGCATTCACTGAGTTTCACTGACGAAACGACCTTGGGGGGTGAAAACATGAACATTTCAGTAATTTTCTTTTTGAACCCAAATCTGCTTAGTGCAAAGGAAAGCATCTAATAGGGACAGATTCCTTGTCACTTAACCACAAGCACTTAACATGCAGAGAGTATCATCTTTATTGAAACCCCTCATAGCTTAGTTTTGTATCTAGTGATATAAGATGGATAAACACCTTTTTTCCCCCTGTATTTACTGAATAGGCAGGAGGAGCCAGTCATATTTGGGCCTCAGTGCAGCACTCCAAGTGCTCCCATAAAGGACCAGACCCTCCTTTCATTTTGTCTTGGGAGGAGCATGATTTCTCTCCTTTAGCCTGTAAAAGCCTGGACATAGAAGGTATAGGAGGATTTAGTTATTCAGGCAGTGTGGCTGTGGAGATTTTAAATAATTGGGCTACATATTATGGTTGAGATAAAATTTCAAGTTTACTTTTACTGAGGAAAGGGTATAGGAGCATTGGATGTCAAGGATTAGAACGTCTGACTCAGTCAATAAGTGGGGGAAACAGCCGAAGATGGCCACAGCTTCTAGATTCTCTCCAGTTTCTGGCCTTTATTCTCTGCTGGCTTCATTCTCCCTGATCTGATTATGGCCATTTGAACTGAGTTCCATTGCTTTGAGCCTGTTGAAATTCATCAGATTGTACAGTTTACTGTAATCTAATCCTGATATACCTGCTTAATGGAAAGATTTACTGTTTATAAAGAGGTACGTTTGTGAACATTATTTCTATCAATCTCCATGCATCAGAGGAGGCGAGTGGTGTGACCCTCATTATGAGGCTCAGAAAGGCTAAGTGGCTTGCTGGGGTCACAGCAGAGCTGAGTTGTAGGAGAGTTTTCCCCCCAGTTCATTGTAGCTATTCTCTCTCCTGGTGGGTATTCACAGCATAGGAGAAAGTACTGGAAGAGGGACCTGTGGCTGCTGACTCCCTAGAGAGCACTTCAGTTTTTCTCTCTCCTACCAAGAAAGGTAGGCTTAGATGTCCCGTGTCTGCCCCAGGTGTGGGAGTGTGTTGCTCCCAGGGGCTGGTGGTCAGCATGGTTTTGTCACAGGTCAGCTGCGTCAGAAAATGAGGAAGTGGAGCGGTCTCTGGGCTTGGCCTAAGTGCAAGTGGGCTTGAGCCCAAGGAGATCACTTTCCACCCATCTGGAAGCAGCCATAAGGTAGGAGCGGCATCTCATTACCTGCGGCTCACCTGGCCTGCGGGCCTTGCTGTGACACTTCTGGGGACAGAATGGATCCCTTCCCTCACCCCATCAGCCCTAAAAATTACTGTCTTCATTTCAGGAAGTAAAAGGGGATGTGCTTTGGTCATAACATTGAAGACCTCATTGAGGATACTAATTTGATGAGTAACAGGGTGACCTTGGATAGAGAAAGAGAAGTAGTTTTCCAAGATTGGAGCAAGAGGAATTTTTGTTTTAAGGATTTCGTGTCACGGGTTGTCAGATACTGGTTTTCACTCTCATGAGGAGTTCTGTTTCTTAAAAATGGTCGCATTATACCAGAGAGCGGATTGACATGGTGTTAGGGTTTTCTCAAGAAAGTATGTGACAGCACCAGCTGGCTTGCCGACCTTCTTTGCCTTTCCTTTCTTTTCCCTCCTACCCTCCCTCTCCCCTTCCCTTCTTTTCTTTCCTCCCTCCCTCCTTTCCTCCTTCCCTCCCTCCCTTCATTATGAGTCCTCTGGCTGAATGGCTCTGTGTGGAATTTCTTTTCTTTCTTTGTGGAGAGAAGAACACAGGCGCTTGAGGGCGGGGCAGGGGCTTTCCCAGCCTTCCTGTGGCAGCCGAGGAATAGTTCCCAGCCTTTGCTGCAGGCAGCCTGGAGGCAGGGACCGTGCTGAGCCTCCACAGGATCAAACCTACCTGGGAACTGGTCTGGGAGAGCCAGCGCCACCTGTGAGTGCAAGTCTGTGGCTTGTCTCTGTGTGTCCTGTCCTGCTCCCTTGGCCCAGGGAAGCTGACAGACTGCAGCTTTGTGTCCCCTCGGCTCCTGACCCCCACCGTCTGCCACACTTGGAGGGCAGCGTGGGCCTGCGTGTTCCAGGCCATCCATTCCGCTTGCTGTGTTCCCGGATCTTAGCTATCACCACCGAAACCAGCTTCTCTGATGAAAGGAAGTAGGTGTAGAGGACCAGTTAGAAAGTTGTCATTCTGGTTTTTAATCTCAGGGAACTTGGGGCCTGTGAAGAGCAAAGCTGTGCATGTTAGGAGGATTCTAAGGCCAACTCCAGAAGGCTGGCATTCCTTCCTCTCAACTCAACATTAAAGATTTAGGAAGTTTCAGCTGCTGGTTTTAGGATTTCAGGAGCTCCTTCGGCCTTTTGAAAGAAAATGAGATATTAAAACCAAATGGTTGCTTCGGAAATATTTGATCAAATCAAAACAAAGGAAATTAGATGGTAGTAAGGAATATATTCAGGGGCGCCTGGGTGGCTCAGTCAGTTAAGCGTCTGGCTTCGGCTCAGGTCGATCTCATGGTTCGTGGGTTCAAGCCCCGCATTGGGCTCTGTGCTGACAGCTCGGAGCCTGGAGCCTGCTTTGGATTCTGTGTCTCCCTTGCTCTCTGCCCCTCCCCTGCTCATACTCTGTCTCTCTCAAAATAAAAAATAAAAAAATTAAGGCTCAGTCGGTTAAGTGGCCAACTTCGGCTCAGGTCATGATCTCGTGATTCATGAATTCCCGCCCCGTGTTGGGCTCTGTGCTGACAGTTCAGAGCCTGGAGCCTTCTTCAGATTCTGTGTCTCCTTCTGTCTCCGCCCTTCCCCTGCTCATGCTCTGTCTCTCCCTCAAAAATAAATAAACTTTAAACAAAATTAAAAAAAAATTTAAATCTGGCATTTGTGTCCTGTTCCCTCTTTAATCAAGTACTTCCCAGTAAGAACGCCACTCAAACACAGGCAGGGGAAGAAGCCATTCATTCCCCTCCTATCTTAGGATTTCTTCTTTTCTGAAAAGCCACAGATGGGGGTGAGGACTTTGTAGTCCAGCAAACAGTTGTCAGCACTTCGTTTGGAGAAGTGTGAAAGGTATCCATCATCTATAAGTTTCTGAAGGCACGTTCAATTCTGGGGTCATGTTTTAAACCTTTGATAATGGCTCACAATACATGTTTCCCCCACTTATTTTTCTTTAGGTAAGGTTTTTAAAAAGTCCTGTATCTCAGTGGTTATATAGAATGCCACTGTGTAGTAAGTGAGGGGCTTTTAATGGGGACCCAGGCTTACATGCAAATGTGGACAGTTCTGGAAACTGAATTTTGCAGACATGGTTTTAGACCCTACAAAAATGAGGCTGTTCGTGAGCCCTTGCCTGTCAATCATATGAACTTTCCTGATTCATCTTAGAACATCATCTCCTCAGAAAAGGCTTTTCTGTATATATTGGCTCAGTGAACATCTGTGGTCAATGTCTCTCATAGCCCCCACCCACTCAGACTTCTGGAATTTCCCCTATATCTGAGTTCTCTGTAGCCCCCAGGTCACTTTAAGATCCTCATCTTTTTTTTTTTTTTTTTAAGTTTCTTTTTTCTTTCTTTTTTTTAATGTTTATTTAAGTTTGAGAGAGGAGAGAGAGTGAGAGAGACAGAATGAGTGAGCACAAGCAGGGGAGGGGCAGAGAGAGAGGGAGATAGAATCTGAATCAATTCCAGGTTCTGAGTTGTCAGCACAGAGCCCGATGTGGGGCTTGAACCCATGAACCATGAGATCGTGACCTGAGCCAAAGTTGAACGCTTAACTGACTGAGCCACCCAGGCGCCCGTAAGGTCCTGTCTTGAGGACAACATGAGGAACTTTAATAGCATTCCAATTTTTTTTTTAAGTTGGCTTCACTCCCAGAGTGGAACCCATTGTGAGGCTTGAACTCATGACTGTGAGATCATGACCTGAGCTGAAATCAAGAGTTGGACGCATAACTGACTGAGCCACCAAGGAGCACCTGCTCCCACCCCCACCCCAGCATGCCACTTTTTAAAGCCTATTTCAGGTGACCCTTGTAACAGCCTTTCTCTTCATGTGTCAAAAGTAAATGCTTTTTTTTGTATAGGATGCAAAGTTCATTTATAATTCAAAAGAACCCATAAACATTTTAGTTTCCCATAGAGATGCTACGGCACATAAATGTCTTCTAACAGAAGGCAGTCCAGAATTTTAAGGCCAGTTTGCAGGTAAAAACCCATGTTTGTGAAACGTACAATCCGAATCCATGTGGCCCTGTGAGGTCCCAGCCTCCGCGCCAAGAGCGGAATGCATTGCTCGGATCTCTGAAGCACGCGGTCTGTGAATATTCACTTCTGTGGAAAAGCAGTGTGGAAAAGTGATGAATTCACACCAAAGACAGCGTACATAATACAGGGGGCTCCTAGCCTGTTGATTTGTAAGGTCCAGGAAGGGTGGTGAATCCTTTTGGGATTCAAATTACTTACTTAATACTTGTTGACTTTCCCTGTTATGTGCCCTACCTTAGCATTGTCTGGTCAGATTGTTATGTAATGATTTCCAAAGTGGTAGTAAAATTTTATTCTCTTAGCAGGAAGATCATTCTTCTAGCATAATTCGACATATAATCCTTGTAGGAGTACCGGGCACTTCATGTATTTGGAAACATAGATACTGTAACTCCTTAGTTCTTAAAAGACTGTAACTCCTTAGTTCTTAAAAGCATGAGCTAGTGTTCATGGCATTATTCTGGAACATAACCCAGTCCTTTCTCTTTTCCCTGCAGGTACATGGCTACGCGCCGGACACCTGCTGCGCCTTACACAGGATTCCACGGTCCCCTCCTGGTGAATTCTTGATGGATTTCACTCCTGATTGCTGACGACTCCTGGGCAGGAGAGATGGCCCTGATCAGGCTGGGGTTTGGAAGGCAGCATCTTCGTCCGACAAAAAGGAGGAGTTTCTTGCTGTTGAAACTCATAGCTGCTGTCTTTGCCGTGCTTCTATTTTGTGAATTTTTAATCTATTACTTAGTGATCTTTCGCTGCGATTGGCCTGAGGTGAAAACTGCAGCCCAGAACAGTGGACAACAGACTCTGAAAGCCATGTTTTTGGCCGATACCCACTTGCTTGGGGAAATACGAGGCCATTGGCTAGACAAATTACGAAGGTAGGAGCCACAGTCAAGAATCTGTCTGATTCTGTAGACAAAAACGGTAGAGAGTCTCTCCCCATAGGTCAAGGTACTCATTATTTTCTTCTCAAAAAGAGACTTATGGGGCATTGGACTTTTATTAAACATCCTATTTGCTGAACATCTGTTAATTTATGAGGACCCAGAATTTGGGAAGCAGACTGGGTTTGAGTCTTGTGACTTTGGACAAGTTACAAGGGCTCCTCCAAGCCGGTCTCTGCCTCCGTGTTAATACCAGAGACCTCACCGGCTGTGTGAGGAAAATGCCCACAGTAAGGTCCAGCACATGGGTGTGGCTGGCTAAGCCACACTCCCTTTCCCCTGGGCAGGGGGAGAAACAGAGCTGGGTTCATGGTCCTCTCTTGCAGCAGTGGTGTAGAGTTTATTTTTTTAAGTTACTTTTTATTTTTCTGATGTTTATTCTTGAAACATAGAGACAGAGCATGAGTGGTAGAGGGACAGAGAGAGAGAGGGAGAGACAGAATCCAAAGCAGGCTCCAGGCTCCAAACTATCAGCACAGAGCCTGATGCTCGAACTCATGAATCATGAGATCATGACCTGAGCTGAAGTCGGACACTTAACCGACTGAGCCACCCAGGCACCCAGTAATGTGTACTTTGAGCCCACTTGGCTTTTGCCTGCTCCGGGGAGCAGAGACAGAGCACATGCCAGATGCATGGCTTTCACCCTGGGCAGAGGGTCGGGTCCCATCTCTCCCACTTAGACCTGCCCAGCATAATCCATCTGGCTTCCCATCAGAAGGCTTTTTAAAAATTTAACTGTGGTGAAGTATGCGTAACATAAAAGTTACCATCGTAAACAATTAAGTGTACATTTCAGGGACATCAAGTATATTCATATTATTGTGCAACCTTTCCAGGCTGAAACTTGGTCCTCGTTAAATACCAACTCCTCATTCTCCTTCCCCGCCAACCCTGCAGCCTCCATTTTGTCTTCTGTCTCTGTGGATGTGGTGTGTCTACCCTTGGTTCCACGTATAAGTGGAGTCATACAGTGTTTGTGTTTGGCTTATTTCACTTAGCATAACGTCTTCAGGGTTCATCCACGTTGTGGCATGTGTCAGGATTTCTTTCCTTTCTAAGGATGAATAATATTCCGTTGTGTATTTAGATCACATTTGGTTTCTCCATTCACGCATTGATGGATACTTCCACCTTTTGGCCACTGTGAAGAATGTCCACTGAAAGGCGACCGATGGGGCTTTCTACCCCGAGGCATCAGAGCTCTCTTCTTGACCTTGGTGATGCCATACCCTGCCCCCTTTCGTCCCCATGACTACATTGGTGCGAGTCTTTAGCCTTGTTAGCAGGAGTCCCCGTGGAGTACTTTGGATATGGATGGACCTTATGTTGAGTGGGGCGGTGACATGTGTAATGTCCCTAGGCGTGAGTGAAAAAGGGAAGACGAAAGAAGGGAAGATGGAGGGGGGTCTTCCTTTTTACTCAGAGTTTTAAACCAAATGAGGCATGAGATAGGGAAGGGCCAGCGCGAGACTTCCTTTGGCTTCGTTTGGGTTTTACCAGTTGAGCTTTCTTCCCTGCCCTCTTGCTGCTGCTGTTTCTAGGTGCTTTCTTCTGGGTGAGTAACATCCAACCAAGAAACACTGAGAAATGACTTTTGGGAGGTACCTTCAGTGAAGGCGTGCACCATGTAGCAGTTTACATGGGGCCTGGGTAGTTTTCTCTGACCCCAAATTACCTTCCCCTATTTATGTGCCCCGGGATGTCACAGTCCCCTTGGGTAGGAGAGAAACGGCCAGGAGGATGCCTTAAAAAGGAGGGAGGAATTGGAATCTTAGGAAAAGGACACAGGTCATAGTTGGTCAGGGAGAGGGGAGGATGAGTCGAGAAAACACTGACATGTCTGAACACCAACTGTGTGTTGGTACTGTGGGGGGCACTTTACAAACGCTGTCTCATGGCGGGGCGCCTGGGTGGCTCAGTCGGTTAAACATCCAGTTTCAGCTCAGGTCATGATCTCATCATTTGTGAGTTCGAGTCCCGGGTCGGGTCCTGTGCTGACAGCTCAGAGTCTGAAGCCTGCTTCCGATTCTGTGTCTCCTTTTCTCTCTGCCCCTCCCCTGCTCGCGCTCTGTCTCTGTCTCTCTCTAAAATAAATAATAAAACACTAACCCCCCCCAACCAAAACAAAACAAATGCTATCTCATTTAATCACATAACTGTCCAGGAGAGTAGGTTTTATTATTCCTATTTACTAATGAAGAATAGAAATTAGAGAGGGTAGGCAACATCCTCAAGGTCACACAAGTAGTTAGTGAGTGGAGCTGGGGTGTTAAGCTGTTGCCTGTCAGGTTCTAGATCCCCGGCTCTTGTCATTCACTTGTCTTATCAATGAGATGATTACCTGGATATCAGAAGTCTCTAGGATTTACAGTTCTGGCATTAGCTAGTCTGATTCTCTCATTATCTCCTCCCAATTCTGAAGGCAGGTAGGAAGTTGAGGTCCCTTCAAGAAGAAGTGAAACTTAAGCCAGATACTTTCATCTCCTTCGTGTGGGGTAAAATCAGTCTAACTTGAGGCATCTTCGGAAACTGCGTTAAGCCCTTCCCTGACCTCTGGGGCTGTCAGAGAGGTGGCTTCTGGGGTACAGTGTGCGCACCCTGGTCTGTGGGTACCACATAGGGGAAGTCAACCTTTAAGCTGTGTGGGAGGGACAGCCTGACTCCCCGGGGGCTGTTGTTCCCGCATTTAATCAATATGGACTGTGACCCTTCCAAGCATGAATGAGAAGCAGGGATGGGGCCATTCAGTTCAATTTTTTAAAAAAATTTTTTATTTCGAAATGCTTATTTAATTGAGAGAGAGAATGAGAGAGCGCACGCGTGCGTGAGTGTGTACAAGTGGGGGAGGGGCAGAGAGAGAGAGAGGAGAGAGAATCCCAAGCAGGTTCCACACTGTCAGTGCAGAGCCCAATGCAAGGCTTGAAGCCACGAACCATGAGATCATGACCCGAGCCCAAATCAGGAGTCTGACGTTTAAAAACTTTTTTTAAAAATGTTTTATTTATTTTGATACAGAGAGAGACAGAGCATGAGAGAGGGAGGGGCAGAGAGAGAGAAGGAAACACAGAACCGGAAGCAGGCTCCAGGCTCCGAGCTAGCTGTCAGCACAGAGCCTGATGCGGGGCTCGAACCCACAAACATGAGATCTGACTTGAGCCAAAGTCGGAAGCTTAACTGACTGAGCCATCCAGGCGCCCCAGGAGTCTGACATTTAATAGACTGAGCCATGCAGGCGCCTCTCAGTTCACTTTTTAAATGGCCGTAAGACAGATGTGGGCTCCCCTAAGAAACAGGCTGATGCTGTGCTTTTTCCTGTTGGCCTCAAGGGAGTGGCAAATGGAGAGAGCCTTCCAGACAGCTCTGTGGTTGTTGCAGCCGGAAGTCGTCTTCATCCTAGGGGACATCTTTGATGAAGGGAAGTGGAGCTCCCCCCAGGTAAGACCCTGTGATCCGGGCACCCTCATCCTGTTCTGCTTTCTGCGTGCAGCACAGGCAGCCAGAAAATCCGTGAAGTAGAATCAGTGCGAGATGGAAGGTTTGCTTAGCGCCAGTATTAAAAATGTGTGGTCTATCTTGAAGGTCATTAGGATCTGTACCTAACGCCAGTCTTGAGTTAGGCAAGCTAATCTTAAGGCAGTTGACCCTTGAACGATGCTGGCTTAGGGGTGCTGACCTTGTACAGTCAGATATGTGGATAAGTTTTGATTCTCCCCAAACGTAACTACTAAGAGCCTACAATTGACTAGAAGCCTTACTGTTAACATAGTTAACACATATTTTTTATGTTACGTGTATTCTATATTGTATTCTCTCAATAAAGTAAGCTAAGAAAAGAAAATGTTATTAAGAAAATCATAAGAGAAAATACATTTATAGTACAGTTCTGTCTTTATATATTAAAAAAAAAAGCCACATATAAGTTGACCCGTACGGTTCAAAGTCTTCTTGTTCAAATGCCAATGGTATTTGTTTATGTAGGAAATAGGTAGTTTAGTCAGACCTCACTTTGTTGGCATGCCTATTCCCATGATCCTCTTGGAGAGGGAAAAAGAAGCAAGGTGGATTCGAAGTTACTTTTCACCAGGATTACAGAATGCGTCTGGAAATATAATTGGACTTAATGCTCTTTTATTTAACCACGAAGGTATGAGAACTGCGGTATAAAAGTTACTTGCTACTCTGGTCTTTCTTCTTCTGAGGGAGAGGTGCAGAAGGAGCCTGGTGTGACGCACAGAGGGTCTTGGTCCAGACCTGATAGAAACCTGATAAGGCTGCCTTGTTTGTTATAATCTAGTCTATGATTAGATTTGAGATCATGGAAATACTATATGCACCAAACACCTAGTTATAAAATGAGGTTGCTCTTGTAAATTAAGGGTGGCATTTTATGTTTTATATTTTTCTAATTTTATTTTATTCTAACTTTATTTTATTTTTTAGTATGCTTTAAAAAATGCTTATTTTGAGAGAGTGAGTGGGGTAGGGGCAGAAAGAGGCAGAGAAAGAGAATCCCAAGCAGGCTCCGTGCTGTCAGGTCAGAGCTCAATGCAGGGCTCAATCCCATGACCCTGGGATCATGACCTGAGCCAAAATCGAGTCAGACTCTCAACCGACTGAGCTACCCAGGCACCCCTATGTTATTTTAACTTTAAGTATTATGTGTTAAAGTGAAGTCTTCGTAAATGCATTGAAGGACTCTATCCAGCATATTTTTCTAGCATGGGCCTTATTTAAAACTTTTAGGATAAAGTTAAGTACTATTCAACTGAGCATTGTCTTTTTAGTGTTCCTCCAATGGATGCTTTTAGGCTTAATAAAAGAATGGTACAAAAGTAATTCTCAAGCTTTAATAGTTAAAGCAAATGTCTGAAGAATCTTGAAAAGTTGGTTGGATTTTGCCTTTTCCCCACATCCCATCCTTCTCATGTCCACAGTTGTAGCCACAGGGAAATGCTAAGATAAGTGATGTGCTTATGCTTGACTTGGTTGAGACACACAAATTTACTTGACATTTCCTACGAGCCTCTTCTTACAATGTGTCCAGATCTAGAGTGATTATCAGCCTGGAGTCCATGTGTGGGCCTCAGGGGATCTTTTCAGGGGGTCTTAAAACAATGGATGTATGAATCAAATATTTTGAGGACTGCCATCTGTTTTTAAAAAAATTTTTTTTACATTTATCTATTTTTGAGAGACAGAGAAAGACAGAGCGTGAACAGGGGAGGGACAGAGAGAGAAAGAGACACAGAATCTGAAGCAGGCTCCTGGCTCTGAGCTAGTGGTCAGCACAGAGCCCAACACGGGGCTTGAACCCATGAACTGTGAGATCATGACCTGAGCTGAAGTCAGACGCTCAACTGACTGAGCCACCCTGGTGCCCCTGCCATCTAATGTTTTAATACAGGAGAGTATCATTTAAATTTTTTTCAGTGTTTGTTTATTTTTGAGAGAGAGACAGAGTGCGAGAGAGCAGGGGAGGGGCAGAGAGAGAGGGAGACACAAAGTCTGAAGCTCCAAGCTGTCAGCACAGAGCCTGATGCAGGGATCGAACTCGGAATCATGACCTGAGCCGAAGTCAGATGCTTAACCGACTGGGCCACCCATGTGCCCCTACAGGAATATCATTTCATTAAAATTTGGCATCAGATTAAATAAGATATTAGGTCTTGGAAAAAGAAGCATGACATAGAATTGGAAATTTTAAGTTCTACATTAGCTCCATGAGCATCTGATTTGGACAGGGGAATTAACTTCTTATCATCAGAATAAGGAGCATATTTTTTTTAGCCACTGGGAAGAGAGTTCTCTAGCTCTCAGCAGTGACTTGTTTTTTCCATAGGCCTGGGCGGATGATGTGGAGCGGTTTCAGAAAATATTCAGACACCCACATCACGTGCTGCTGAAGGTAGTTGTTGGCAACCATGACATTGGCTTCCACTATCGGTAAGTAGTTCAGTGAAGCATTGTGTCCTGAGGGCCATCGTTCACTATGACTTTAAACCCACTCCCATTCCGGTGAACACCTTACTTGTGCCATGTGGGGGACATCTGTCATCCTTGCAAGATGTGAGCCCTGGAGCATAAGCTCCACAAGGGCAAACATTTTTGCCTTGGCACTTGTACAGCCTTAACAAATCTCTGTTGAGTAAATGATTTGTATGTGCCCTTGGGTGATTCTAACTTGAAACTTACATTTAATGATCATTTATTTTCTTGGAGACTCTGAAAACAAGACCATTTCGGCTTTTGTACATAGCATTTGTATAGTGTTTACGATGTGCCAGCCTGTTTTAAGCGCTTTACTTCCTTACATTAACTCACTTAATCTTTCTGATGGCCCTGCTATTTTAATCATTGTGCCAGTGAGGAAACTGAGGCTCTGGGGACTGAGGCACTTGCTCCAGTCCTTATGGTCTCTCTGGTGGAGCTGAGATTCGCACCTGACAGTGCGGGCCAGCCTGAGCTCCCACCTCACGGAGCTCGTCCAGCCCCCAGATCCTGAGTTTATGCTAAGTCTGAAGAGGTCCTAAGATGGCTTGCTCTGAAAAATGTTTCTTTTTACAACTGAATGTAGGATGAGCACATACAAAATAAAACGATTTGAGAAAGTCTTCAACCCTGAAAGGCTGTTTTCTTGGAAAGGAATTAAGTGAGTATTATTTGTGAATTAAAAAAAATGTTTTTAAATGCTTATTTATTTTTGAGAGACAGAGACAGAGTGTGAGCAGGGGAGGGGTGGAGAGAGAGAGGGAGACACAGAATCTGAAGCAGGCTCCAGGCTCTGAGCTGTCAGCACAGAGCCCGATGTGGGGCTCGAACCCACAAAACGTGAGATCATGACCTGAGCCGAAGCTGGCGCTTAACCAACTGGGCCACCCAGGCGCCCCCTTGTGAATTCTCAAGAAACTCTTCATTCCTTGGAAACTTAATTTTTTAAGGGACTTTTTAACTTAATGTCTTTATGGGTCATACCCGGGCTCTGGGTGGCCTGGTTTACAGTTTCTGATGAAGACACCACAGGCCTCATTCTCCCTGATGGTCACTGTCAGAGTCACCAGCCCGGTGGACCCGCCCGTCTCGGATTTTGCCCAGCCACCACACACAGAGGGCATTGTCATCTTCCTGTGTGCGGTGTCTCTGGGTGGTAGAGATTCCATCAGGCCACTTCATAAAGGAATATATTTTATTTGTTCAAAATGTACTTGTTTCCTTTATAAAGGATACTGTTGAGGTTATGCCATCCCAGGATTGGGGACAGGTGTGTGTCCACTGTGCTGTGTAGCCGTGTGCCCTGCCCCAATCCCATCAGCCTTGATCTGTGGACCAAAGCATCCGGCCCTTTCATCTGACCACGAATGAGCACCAGCTCCCCTTCTGCGTGGCCATTGTTGTGCCATGTCTGGACCCTGTCAGGTCCGTGTGTGTGTTTGCGGCACAGTGGGTGAGACCATACACCTTGTTCTAGTTGTAGACCGAGTGGAGAGAGAATAGGCAGGAGAGGAAGGCGCTTCCTCTTTAGGTCGTGGCCCCCATGGGTGTCCAGCACTCCTGGCTTTGGCCGTGGCAGCTCACTGGGCCCGTCTCAAGACATGATCCATGATGCTCCCAGAGACCGGGTCGGAAGTTCTTTCCCTCCCTTTGCCTGTAGGACTGAGTTTCTAGTAGCTTCTTTTCCTGAGTCATATGAAGACTTGACATCCTTGTAATCCTTTTTCCCTAAGAGTAGTGTTTAGGAAACCTTAAGTGCACTGACCATATTTCAGCTCATTTGGTCAGTCAGCTCCTTCTCACTAAAATTCTTTAAATTTCAAGCAGGCTTTACTGCCAGCTGCCTTCTTCATGCCCAGTTGATACATGTGTAGGAGATAAAAGCATATTTAATGGGAGGCTATAAAAATAGAATTAAGGTAAAGTGGTTATAGAGGGCAGCCATACTGACTTTATCATCATCCTGGTTTGGGATTATCCATACGGGTTAGCTCTGACCTGCAGACTCCTTCCCCATCCTGCCTTGTTTGCTGAGTGTGCAGATGTTAGCGAATGATGCCTGTGGTTCACTTTATGTGATAATAACGGTGTCTAACATCTACCCAGTACTTCCTGGTGGCAGGCTTGGTCATAGTATTTCATTCGGTCCTTACCATGAGTCCGTGGCATGGGCACCTATTATATCCCTGTCTTTTCGGATGAGGCACAGAGGACACATGGCCAGACGCGAGGCTCAGTGGTAGTCTGACCTCAGAGTTTGTGTAATCTGGGATTTCTGACAAGTTCAAGGTTACAAATCCTCTTAGGTCTTAGACTCCACTCCTAGTATAATGCTGTTTTGTTTTCTTAACATCGACTCATACCTAAAAACATAGATTAGTTGAGTTGAGATTTAAAGCTGTTCAGGGGCATGTTTTTCCACACTGTGGGTGCCTTCCTTTTGCTTCATGGGAACGGCATCGCAAGAAGACAGTACACGGGAAGCCCAGTGGCCCTGACTCTCTGCTTGCTCCCTCCGTCTCAGTTTTGTGATGGTCAACAGCATCGCCCTGGAAGGGGACGGCTGCAACATTTGCTCTAAAGCAGAAGCTGAACTCATCGAAGTTTCTCGCAAACTGAACTGCTCCCGAGAGGTAGGAGAGCATGTGGCTGCACAGGTGCTTCTATTCTGGCATCTTCTGCAGGCGTGGTCGCTGCACTCTGTGTCTTGTCCACCTCTTCCCTTCCTACCACTCAGAGGATGCTGGGTTTGCCGGGTTAACTGATTTCTCCCCAGCAGGAACATCACTCTGGCCCGTGTGGAGGCGAGCAGCCGCTGCCCGCGTCAGCCCCGGTCCTTCTGCAGGTGAGTGGGGCAAGCGCGGCTCCGCGGGTCTGGTAGGCCAGCCAGGGGCTCCTGGTCACATCTCACCGCCTCTAAATCCTGGCAGCATTTCCCCCTTTACCGGAGAAGTGATGCCAATTGTTCTGGGGACGACGCCGCACCACTGGAAGAGCGGGGCCTCCCCTTTAAGGAGAGATACGACGTGCTTTCCCGGGAGGCCTCACAAAAGGTTTGTGGTGGACCCTGATGCCCCTCGACACACAGACACAGTTAGCCACCTGAGGGCGGAGGGCAGGGCTTTGCCAACATCAGCTTTTCCCGTCACCCTTTCATCCCCCTGCACTAACCAGCCCCCCAGTACTTCTGTTGCCTCCTATCAAGTTACTGACATCCTCGGCCGTTCTTTATTCCAGGTTTTTTCCACTAATTTAAATGTATTTGGAAATGTGAATGGAACTCAGGGTTAATTGGGGGGGTACTTACTTTAGATGTGCTTACTTATATGTATTATATTATACAAGTTTGTATTTGTGTAATATATTTAAATTGCAATATAATTATAATATAAATATTTTATATTATTTTATAAATATATTGTAATAGAAATATTTAAATTATAACTATGTAAATATATAAATGTTTATATTATTTTAGAAATAATATAAATATTTATATCATACCTATTTGTATAATGTGTCATATGCTATACCATGTAACAAAATATATTTATAAAATAAATTTATAAAAATATCTATAAAAATATAAAATCTGCGGGCACCTGGGTGGCTCAGTCGGTTAAGCATCCAACTTCGGCTCGGGTCATGATCTTACGGTTTGTGGGTTCAAGCCCCATGTCAGGCTCTGTGCCGACAGCTCAGAACCTGGAGCCTACTTCAGATTCTGTCTCCCTCTCTCTCTGTCCCTCCCACACTCATGCTCTGTCTATCTCAAAAATAAATTATAAAAAACAATTTTTTTAATAATAAAATCTGGGGTGAGAGGGATGGATTCTCCCTAAAAGCCCGAATTTACTTTTGATAGGATTTTAAGGAAAAAAGGAAGCACTGTACCAAGTAGGGATTTTATGTTTAACCTAATGAATACAGGCCCCAACAGGGCTCTGTCTGAGCACTAACTGCCTGTTGCTGTCCCCTGGGCGCCACAGCTGCTCTGGTGGCTCCGGCCGCGCCTGGTGCTGAGCGGCCACACGCACAGCGCCTGCGAGGTGCTCCACGGGGCGGGAACCCTGGAGATCAGCGTGCCGTCCTTCAGTTGGAGGAACAGAAACAACCCCAGTTTCATCATGGTAATGTGGACATTTATTTTCATCTGAAAGCTTTCATAGAAGTATTGAAATCAACACAGTAATCAACTATTTAATTGCCGCGATCCGCAAACACATACAAAAGCTGTAAATACAAACTTCCCCTGCTCCACACGCGCACTTGGTTTGATACACTGACCCCTATTTAAACACCTTCCTGGGGACAAATAAACAGAGCATTGCTCCTGGAGGGGACGGGAGGGTGGGGGTCCGCCTTACAGAGTGTTTCCTCTCCAGGGACAGCACCGTTCTCAGATCTGAGGCTCTCCGTTTTTAATTTTCTTAGGAAACAGGATCATGTCTCCATTAGCCATACCCCAGCATCTCGTCTTATGTTCCAAACAAGCCTGTTTGCTCTGGCAGAATAGGGCCACAGCTCTTGTAAGTTAACGGATTCGAGAAGTTTCAGTTAGTGGCCACCTGGTGTTTATTTTACCCAGGTCATAGTGCTTTTATGTCAGGTACTTTTACTTCATGAAACAATGGGGAAACACTCATGTTTTCAAATTCAAAGTAAATGAAACTGTTCCCCAGTGTCATTCTACATAGCAAAAATGTCTACAGAAAACCCATTGAGATGCTCCTGTGCACGCATTTCTGGGTAACAGGTTGCTTACGTTAGCATCAAGCGCCACGAGAAATGGGCTTGTACCCCTCGTTTCTCAGTGCCCGCTGCCGTCAAGCTCCACGCCTCGGGCGTCTCTGTCAGGTGTGCCCACTGCACTTGAGGCGAGCCCGCTGTGCCGGGGCCCGGTTTCAGGGGAGAGGCCAGCTCCACTCGGCACACTGGGCGCCTCCGCCCCGTGCCTCCGATCGGTGCTTGCGGTGGGTGGGTGGCTCGTGGAGCCCGTGCCCCTTAGTCTCGGGGGGAGGAGAGCCACTTCCTGGCCCCGCCTGAGGAGGCCCAGAAGGCCGCCTCTCGTGCCTTGTGTCTAAGCCTGGCGCGTTGGTGCTGCGGCAGCGCTCTCACCGCAGCGTCAATGTGCTCCCTTCCCAGGGCAGCCTGACGGCCACACGGCACGCCCTCGCCAAGTGCTTCCTCCCCCGCGAGAACGCCGTCCTGGCCGCGTACTGCGTCGCAGCTGGGCTCCTCGCGGCCCTCTACTGTAAGCTCCTCGCCTCGCCTTTCCTCTTTGGCTGGAACCTGCTCAGAAAACTTAAGACAACGTAAAGCGCAGGAGACGATTCTGCCCTTCTTCACAAATAACAAGGCCAGGGAAACAACTCTGGGTGGCGCCCATGTGAGAAGGGGTCCGAGTAGGCGGCCTTTCCACCCCTCACAGAACCTGTAAGTCATGGATGCGCATCTGCAGGGTAAATAGTTGATTGTACTGTTCTCATGCTATAAAAATGGAACATGTGCTCTACAACAAGTCTGTTTTCTTGGTTTATCAAATATATGTGTAACCAAAGTCATGTCTGTACAGTATGTAAAAGCTGTTAAAATCTCACTCGCATGCACTATGCTGTCCTTCCTTCCCCAAGATGGAGGCGGCACCGGGGATGATGGGCGCACAAACACCGGGCTTGCTTCTGTCGGCCTGTGGCGTGGGCCTCAGACTCCTGCATATTGTAAAGCTGTACACTTAAAACAAAAGTACGGCTGCCAGAAGCAGGATATAGTGTTTTCACAGACTTTTGTACTTCTGTGCCCATACGGGAATCAGATTTTTAGCTAAGTGTAATTTTCTCTCCAGCAGGCCACGCGGTTCAATCTGAATATAATGCCTATCCGTGATCAAAAGAAACTCGACGGAGAGCAGGAAGTGGCTTTTGGTACTTAAAAATAAATATGTCTTGATCATTTTAAGCCAGGTTAACTGTGTTCTTCTCTAAGAGTCTGGCTCTGTGTTTGAAGAGGAAGTCGAGTTACTGCTGAGTGATGATGCATGTAACAATATGCAGCTTCGCTTTCTGTGCATGTGGGGGGCGTGGCTCTTCAGTCCACATTTTACATGGAAAGTGCAATGGAAGCACAATAATTTCCACTTCACATGTCTCATTTCAGATCAGGGTTTTACGAAACAGGGAAGAGAGGTGCAGGAATTTAGGGATGCTGACATAAATGATGTGCTTATCCTTCTGATGGTCTACAAAGTTACCCTTTCTTTCATGGAACAGCAGTATTTAAGTCTAGATATATTTGTAAAGGATTACAAAATGCTGATTCAGAGTAAACCTTAAAATACTACAGACTGAAGGAAATGAAGCCGTGTCAGTGAGGCTGTTACCTCTGGATCTGTAGTGTTGAACCAGAGCTTTGGACATCGTTGCCGATTATCTCGCACCGAAGACAACGGACTACCCTCAAAGCCGTGGCTGCCGATAGAACACGAAGCGTCACCGCTACAGTGATTCTCAACTTCCAGAGACTGAGCTGTAACTTTGGAGGCTGCGCTTACAGATCTTTCAAGAGTGAGAAATAGCCATGTATTTTGACTGTGTATTCCAAATAAGGGTGTGTCGTGTTTCTTCCTGAGAGCAGGCAAATGGAGGTGCCATCCTTTGACTCTCTCAGGCTGGACGCGAACATTGACACCCCTTTGTCTTCCTGCTCTTTGTTTACCCTGGAAGCTGTGAGCTGTGGCCCAAGGAAGTGGTTCAGAAACTTTCACTAGAGGGAATGGTTGACCTGTTTCCACTCAGGGACCTTGTAAAAAGTCTTCAAATAGGAAAATAATCAAAAGACATATTGTCTGGAGAAAAAAAAATCCTTGGTTCCTGAAAACCTTGTGATGTTGGTACAAAATTATTTGTAAAATATGAATGATTAATGTGGATAATTTATACATATATGTATACATATATATTTAATCAAGGATATTTTTAAAAGCACTAACCTGAAGACTATCCTAAATTCTACACATACCATTTCTTTTTTAGAGCAAGCAGCAGGTTATGTTCACATTTAGCTGTTCAGCACGATAAACACATTTCTTTTACAGACATAGCATCATCAAGGCACAAAGATCTACAAGGATGTTTAAATAATTATATAAAATAATATTACATTTTGTGGTCTGTACAGTTATAATAAACCAGCAGTAAAACAACAAAACAACAATATATGAGGGGAGACTCTTGTCCAAGCATCTCAAACTCTAGAGAATCATGTTTAGACAGGACATACTTTCTAGTGGTGAATGTGGTAGGTTTTCTGCTCAGAGTACGTCTAACTTAATGCCTGAGGTTGGCATTGACTCAAATATGACTACAAAGGGGTTTCTCTCCACCCTGTGACTTGAGGTCTAGCCTCGCCCTTGGACTGGTGCAGCTCAGAAGAGGCGGCCCCTTGCCCACCTGCAGCTTCATAAAGCTAGAATCACAAAGCATGTGGCTCACCGCATTATACCCCTGCTACCAAAATCATGCTTGATAATTCAGAAAAAAAGTGCCATTTCTCCCCCATCGCCGAATGGCTTGCAGGGACACAAAGTGGTTGGGGTGGGGAGGCCATGGAAAATTGTATTCAGTGAAAACAAAAGCTACAAACCAAACCTGAGGGGAACAGAGGTAGCCAGAGGCTTGGTGGTCACACAGGAGCCAACACAGAACAGGACAGGGCGGCAGCCGGGTGAAACCAGGAACTCCCTACTTTCTACCATGGTTTGGGGTTGGCGGACAATCCTGGAATAAATGCTCCACCTGGTGGGGTGGCCAAGGGAGGAGAGGCAGGCGGAGAGAAAGGTGCCAGAAGGCGCGCCCGCCTGCCCCAGGGCTGCCTCACAAGAGTTCGTACTGTTTGAGGTGCATCCTCTGGATGATGTCACGGCAGTCATTGAACACCCTGCGAATGTTCTCGGTGTCCACGGCACAGGTGAAGTGTGGGTAGCAGTAGTGCTTGCCATCCCCTGTCGCTGTGCTGATCCTCTGGAAAAAAAAAACAAAAGGCCATCTATGATGTGGGACCCTGGCCACCACGCCAGGTACAAGGGAACACTGCTACCATTCCATTAATTCTTGGAGAAGAATTTAGGCAATACTTTGATCAAAGACAAGAGGAGCTGGGGTTGTGACTGTTTAAATACTGAACAGCCTGCTGGGAACTCAACGTCACACTTGTCTCTGGTTGCAGATGCTTAGTGTTCAGTTGAGACAGGACATATATTTAAAAGACTGCCTCTCAGAGAAATCAGAGTAGAACTTTCCAGAAATGAGTGTTGGTCCCAAACCAGCGCTGTCCAATTGGACTTTTTGCACTAATGGAAATGTTCTATATTTCCGCTGCTCTTCTGGGAGCCACTATCACTAGCTGATGCAACAGAGACTGGATTTTTAATTTTATTTAATTTTAATTAATTTACATTTACATATCCACATAGGACTAGTGGTTGCATGTGGGTGGCACATCAGTCCTACTGTGCCCTCCTCCACATACAACTTGAGCATTCCCAGGAGGTGTCCCCTGGTTAGAAGTGGGGGGCTCCATGGGCTTTCTCCTGGAGGAGAAAAAGCATAACTGCGGATTCAGGAGGGCATCGTGGAGGGATATGCGCATGCACACTGGGAAGCTAAGTGGGGCGGTGTGGAGAGGCTGCCAGGGGCTGACCAGTGTCCTCCCCCACCAATTCCTGTGGTGAAGCCCTAACCCCACCGCCTTTGAGTGTGACTGTATTTGGAGACAGGATATCTTTTTAAAGAGGTAATTAAGGGGCGCCTGGGTGGCTCAGTCAGTTAAGTGTCTGACTTCGGCTCAGGTCATGATCTCCAAGTTGACGGGTTTGAGCCCTGCAATGGGCTCTGTGGTGACAGCTCAGAGCCTTGATCCTGTTTCAGACTCTCTATCTCCCTCTTTCTGCTCCTCTCCCACTTTCTGTCTCTCTCAAAAATAAATATTACCAAAAAAAAAAAAAAGGTAATTAAGTTAAAATGTGGTCATATGGGTGGGGCCAAACCCAGTAAGGCCGGTGTCCTCATAGGAAGGGAGGAGATTGGGACACCCACACACACAGGAAAGGCCATGCGGCAACACAGGGAAGACACAATGAGAAGCTGAACACCTACACATTAAGGAGCGAGGCCTCAGGAGAAACCAACCCTGTCGGCATCTTGATTTCAACTTCGAGCCTCCAGAAGGTTAGAGAAATATGTGTAAGGCCCCGTCACTGGTTCTTTGTTATGGCCTCCCCAGCCAGCGAATGCAGAGGTCATAGGGAGCTTTCTTCATAGGCGCCCACGGGGATCCCCAGATGACCTCCTCATCCCCCCCTCCCACCCCCTGTCCTGCAAAGCATCTTGGGAATCAAGATGAGACCCGGCTGGGCTGGGGTAAAGATGTTCATCAGGTTATGAAACTCCTGGGAACGCAGACTTACTTTTAGCAATAGGCTTCTCTCAAGCAATTACAATTTTTAAACAACTTAAGGACACTGGAAGGTGTAGGCTAGTGTCTTTGTGGCCCTACAGCACGGGGTGGAAGAGACGCTGTGCACACACGCGGAGTGGGCGAATTAGAAACGGGCTTTTCTGTAATGACCTGACCAGCCTGTCCCTGCCCGGGGCAACAAAAATGTCAGGCAGAGTCATTACAAAGGTTGTGGCGGTTTGCTTGTCTCTAAACACGCTGATTTTCATTTTAAAGGACAGCAATAAGCTTGACAAGGAAAACCGGGCAGTTCTAGACCGTGCTTGACTGGGTCCTGGCTGCTGGCCATCTCTGAGGTCCTCTCTCAGGAGATGACGTTCAAGGTGAAAGAAATCAGAGGGGAGCTCATACAATACCGGGAAGAGAAGCCTGATTAAAGCATACAGGCTTCTAACAGATGCCTACGGCGTCAGGACACCGGGCGCCGACCTCGTGCTGACCACCTTCTGCTTTAAAAGGCTCGGTGACGCTTGCCCCGGAGGACTCTCTAGCCTGAGTCTGGGCGAGGGCTTGTAGCGGGCTGCTGGTGTGATGGACAGGACTGCTTGGCGGTGGGAACTAGGGGACACGGGGGGCTCACCACCTGGCCCTCCCTCCTCCTGGCTCCTGGCCCCCTCTGTTCTGAGTTTCTCCTGCTCTGAGGATGATCTGGGCCCCCTGTCGTGGGAGGAAGTGACCATGACGGGACAAACCTGGTGGTCACTTCCCTCCTCAGGCAATGACATTTAAGGGGAATGCTCAGACAGCATGTGGCTTTTTCTTACAGAGGGGTCCTTCTCAATATGCCCTTGACCTTCTCTCCCCAAGCCCACCCTTACCTCCTCAAGGCCAGGTCCCCCCCGCAGACCTCTCCCTCTCCGTGTGCGGCCTTCATTCCCCACCCCGGCTCAGGGCCCTCTGTCACCAGAGTTGTTGTTTCGCCAGAAATTGCTCCTGTCCGGATTCGATGCAGTCAGAGAACCATTTCTCTAACCTGCCCCTGCTGCCTTCTAAATCCGGGTCAGGGCTTCCAACTCAAAACTCCGCCTCCAACTCACTGGCCCAGGCAAGTTCCACCATAAAAAAACCCCCAAGTTATTGACTTTTATCAGCTTTTGTTTCTCTGATTTGCAAACTGCATACAAGCCAGATTTCGCCCACTGTTAGAGAATAAAAGGTTTCTTCCCAACATCAAATAGTGGTGACACAGCCATTCATTGGGGAGGGGGGAGCTCTGCACACTTAGTTAACTTTTCATCCTCATTAGAACAGCTTAAAAAATTTTTTTTAAATGTTTATTTTTGAGACAGTGACAGAGCATGAGCAGGGGAGCAGCAGAGAGAGGGAGACACAGAATCCGAAGCAGGCTCCAGGCTCTGAGCTGCCAGCACAGCTAACAGAGCCTGACGTGGGGCTTGAACCCACAAACTGGGAGATCATGACCTGAGCCAAAGACAGGTGCCCAACTGACTGAGCCACTCAGGTGTCCCTCATTAGGACAGCCTTTTATGTGTCTTTATATTTTATGGTCTTGCAAGACACTCCTCAAATAGGGAGCCTGTGATAAACTACAAACCGATTTACCATCGCAAAGGTTTTGGAAAGTCTGGCAATGGAGAAGGCTGTCTTGCTTTATTTATTTCCCAGATTTACTCATTGCAAGGCCTTTTCCCGTGTTACCTGTCAACCTCGTGGGAAACACTGTTCCTCAAAATTCACTTTGGGGACTTGATTTCTTATCCTTGTTACTTTCTCCCTCACTATAGGATTTCAGCAGGCAACCACTGGGGGCTGTAGCGGGAAGAAGATAAAGAGATCCCCCCTACCTCCCGAGGAGTCAGGAAGGTACCCATCCCCATGGGAATGTCAGGCAGACTGTGGGACCGTCCCTTCTGCAGCCTGGGCTGATTCTCACCTCTCCAGAAGCACACAGGCCACGTGTCCAGTGCTGTTTGGTCACTAACTGGGAAAACATCTTCAGGTGTGGTGGCATCTATTGGTGTCAAGCTAGTAAAAACTCATAGGCGCTACACATGGCAGGTTATTCAAGGGAATAGGTATGTATGGGTGAAGAGCATCTGGGACTTAACTGTATACTTCTTTCACTTTTGATGTAAATTTGAGATCATCTCAAAATAAAAAGTTAAAAAAAAAGAGTGAGATCTGAATTTGAGTGTCTGAATTAGCCTCTTAGTGGTGAGTGAATGAAGGAGGAGGGGCACTCAGTGTGGGAGCTGCTATTTCAGACTCTGCTAAAGGTCTCTTTCCTTTTAGGAAAACACAAGTGAACACAGTGTGGCTAGTCTCAGTGCCATTCCCTGGGGTTTTGTACTGTGCTCCCTGTTTTTGCTTGAGTGCTGTGTGACCTGAGGTGAGAAGCCCGACCTCTCTGATCCTCAGTACGCTGAATGGTGAGATGAAGTTATAATGCCATCCATCATCTCTCATAATTTGGGTGGAGATTAAATCAGATCATGAAAGGGTAAGTGATATGCAAGTTGCAAAGAACAATATAACTCTGAGGTGGTAGGAAAACAAAGAATAAAATTGCTTACCAAAAACAGGTCTCGGATAAAGAACTTGGCTCGTGTAACTTTGGGATCTTCTCCTGCATCTGGTGTTGCTGTGAAAATTACAAGTGGAATTTTGTTTAAGTAATGAGAAACAAAGCTGCAACTCTATGGAAAATAAAGGAATAACAAAGTAGGGCTGAGGTATACTCACAGCACTAAAAGACTCAGAGCAAGGCAAAAAGCTAAAATGTAACTTTATTTCTCTCATGTAGCAGCTGATAAAAGTTTTGGTTTTGTTTCTGGTGATGGGGGATGACCCCGCTCAGATAAAATGAAAGCATGACGCTGAACACTGACTGACCAAGCCTACAGCTGCCATCGCCTTCCATGCTCCCGGGAGAGAGAAGACTCCAGGGGCTCTTGATTTTAGCAGGTTGTGCTCATGTGGTCTGCATTCTCTTAGCCTTGTTCCTGAGAAGGTCTCCCCTTTACGGTTTCTACCCTGGACTCTGGCACTTGGAGTGTGAATAGGAAATTGACTCTAGTAGCTTAATTCTTCTCCCATGCAGATTCCAAGTTCCTAAAATCTGGGCTTCCCTGCATGGTCTCATCGCGCTTTTCCTTCTCTATGATTATATGGTATTATATGATTACTCACACTTAACAGGTGATGGGGAATTCTACAGGTGCTGAGTCCGCCCTGATCTGGAGACTTGCCACGCTTGACCCAGGGCAGGTGCCTGGGTGGGCTCAGTGCAGAGGGGACGGAGGAGCAGGCAGAGAGAGGAGCACAGGATCCATGGGGGTTCGGGGGGAGGAGCACAGGATCCATGAAGGTTGTGGTGGGGAACCTAGCTTGTAGTATTTTCTGGCTGGGCCACATTTAGCAGCAGCATGTGGTGAGATTAAGTCCGTGTTGGTAGGGATCATTAGTAGAGTTGTGGTTGTGTTTCAGAAAGATTTTGGCATAAATTCAAAAGTGTTCTGGAAAGCTGAGTGAGCAGAATAAGGGAGCCTGGGAAGGATGCTACCTTGACCAGATCCAGAGCTGAGAAGAGGGGAAGGAGGGCCAGGACCAAGACAGAGAGGAGGGAAAGAAGGAAGAGCATGTCACAGGGGACGCTTCGTGTCCAGAGTGCGGGGATGGGGCCTGCTCGCTGGGGGCCGTGTTCCAGGGGTGACAGGGCACCACAGGCTCTACCGACTTCTCTTAGGCCAGGCGCTTGCCACCAGACTGGCCAATGTTAGCACGAGGATGATGAATTTTCTTCATTTCTTACCTAAGTTTCTAGGAAAGTCCCTTTCATTCTGCGTTATCTAGTTGGGGTTTCAAATTTTAGGAAGTGGTATCATTTCACCACAAATAAACCCCTCCTACAAGGTGGCCCAGCGTGTGCTCAGAACTGAGGAGCTGAAATTGGAAACGCGGTGTGCTCCGGGCCAGGCCTTCCAGGCTTTAGCACCGAGAGCCCCCTGCCCCTGATTGGCCAGGCCACCCTAATGGTAGTCAAAGTCATTGCTGGGGACAAGACAGGTGGTGGCCGAAAATGTGGGGTTGGGCATGAAAGTTCAGAGGCTGCCTTGTCCTGGCAGGCTCTACCCAAGTGACCGTGAACAGCCGACTACCGTTCTGAGCTCACTTTCCACAGGAAAACATGCAAATAACAAACTCTCACATAGGGTTACGGTGAGAGTCAAGGTCGACGTAAAGGGCTGAGCCAGCGCCCGGTTCAGGACAGACCCAACCAAGATGCCCAGAGAGAGAACTTCATCGGCATACAGCCAAAAGTGCCCGTCTCCTACTGCACAGTTTGGATGGAAAGTCAAACCGTGACATTTTTACAATTGGAATCCTAACTAGGACATTTTAATACTCTAGCACTTGAAGGTGGGGGCAGCAGTCCAGAGAGCAGATGCAAATTAATTGCATTTCCTAAAGTTTCATAACAACTGTTTGAACTACAGTTACAAGGCTATTGAAAAAAATAACCGATTCTTTTCCTGAATCAGAACTGGTTTTGAAATCTTACCGTCTTCGGGAACAGTATAATTTGCATACTCTGGGAAATAATCTTCAATTTTTGATTTCCCTGCCAAAACTTTTTCTGCCAACATATCCTGTTTGTTCAAGAACAAGATGATAGAAATGGTCCGTAACCACCTGAAAAGAGAAACAAACACGAACTTCACATCCGCTAGAATGCGAAAGTACCTCTAACAGAGGAGGTACTCAGTGAAAAAGAATAGCATTTCCATCTTCCTGAAATGTATAGGATCTAGAATGATCTGATGTACCAATCTTGTGGACCCTCACTCCATCTGCAAGCACGCCATTTGTACAATAAGTCAGAAAAGAATGACTATATCTAGAGAATAAAAATGAAAGCGAGCTGAGTGGTATTTTTAATGAAAGAAAATTCGCAATCCAGAGGTGCAGCTGAATTTCTTATTTTTATAACCTGTTGTTCCAGATGCTTTCGAAAAGGTCCAGGGACTCTCTGAGCCTGTTGGTGTTGTTATCCTCCCGAATCACCATGTTGTAGCTGCTGCAGGCCGCGACGTAAATGATAGCTGTGACATCTTTGTGGGAGAAGAGAGAAAAAGGGAAGCCCCTGAGTTAGACAGCAAGCCACTGTGTGGTTATGGTCAAGTACATGTCCAGCTGCTACTCATGTTCACCCTGTGACCCTAAGAATGACTTAAAGAAGCACTGTGTGTGTGGTTGTCTCAGTGATGTACCCGTATGAGCAAATGAGAAATGTAAATTTGGGATGCTTAAATTTTAATTAAAAACAATTTTTTAAATGTTTACTTTTGAGAGAGAGAAATAGAATGTGAGCAGGGAGGAGCAGAAAGAGAGGGAGACAGGGAATCTGAAGCAGGCTCCAGGCTCCGAGCTGTCAGCACAGAGCCTGACGCGGGGCTCGAACCTACAGTCCGTGAGATCATGACCTGAGCTGAAGTCCAAAGCGTAACGGACAGAGTCACCCAGGCGCCCCGGGATGCTTAAATTCTTTATGAGGTTCACATTTAAGGCATTGGATGGATGATCTGATCTGATTCAAAGCACAGAAATCACCGTTAAAGCACTGGATCCATTTTCTTCTCTCGTCCCTCTGGCCGCCGACATCAAACATGCTGTGGAAGAACAACAGGCCACTGATGACTGGGGTGTGACACCTCTGGGCTGCTTTCCTCTGCGGAGGCTCCCGGCCTGCAGCACTGCCCCCTGGTGGCGCCCGCAGACTGCTCCGCAGGCTCTAAGGTTCTGCCTGACCTGGGAGTCCACACCCAGTTATTTCTCGGGGGCGCAGCCCTCACCCTGTGGTCACCAGGCCTTCTGGGGCCCCTCTTCTCAGGTAGCCTGCGCCGCATATCCCCCTACCTGAACCGCTGCACTGTCCCTACCCAAGTGCCAATGGATCTTTCTCACCTCAGGTGGCTCTGGCTCCCACCTTCCTCCCTGCCCTAAACTTACTGCTTGCCCTTTAGGCCCACAGCGTCGGTGCGGACTTATCCAAAAGGGCAGCGAGGCACATTTGGGATGTCTGAAGTCCTGGGGCCCAGGGGTGGAAGGCCGGGCTCCCTGACCCGGTCAGGACTCCAGCACGCAGCCGGTCTGGGGGCGGGGCCCGTGGGGGGCGTGGAGGGGCGTCTTGCCTTCGCCTCGTGGCAGGCTGCTCTCAACAACTTACTGAAAGTTTACTTTGTCCACTTGGAATCGGGTCTCAAAAATCCCTGATGTCAGCACTCTGCATCTGAGAAGGTCCTGAGAACAAGAAAACAAACCAAGTGGCATCACTGTTCTCCTTCAGAAGGAAAGCCCTGAATGCAACCATCATATCGGAGTTTTTCAGATGACCACCTCTTCCAGTTTTAAGAGAAACAATAATAATTTTAAAAAGTCAGACAAATGCTCTGTCTCCCCATCTCGCCCCACCCCCAGCAGAAAGTCACAATTAATGTTTTGGTTTGGTCTTAGAGACTTAATAGCTGTGCTTTAACTTCCTTCAGTAGGGTTTTTGTTTTAACTGATCATTTTTGCATGTATCTCCCTGACCCCGCTGCTCCTTGCAGAGCCGACAGCTCCGGGTGGAGACCTTCTGGGTGAGAAACCAAAGGCTTGGATGGTTTTGAGCTCTTGGGGTCAGCCTCACAGGAGATGGATTTTGGGGGGAGAGAGGAGCTCAGGCCTTTAGGGGAGGCAGAGAGGAGAGCCGCCAGGAGGGGGTCCACCGCCAAGGTCCTCCAGGGGACACAGACACTGGGGGAGTGCGGCAGAGGCTGTCTGACCCGGCCCCCTAACTTCCTGGCGTTCACTAGCTCTCCGAGGCCGCTGCTAGGCTCCTAAACAGAGCAGTTCAGGGTCATCCAAGTCTCTGCAGCTGCCTGAGCGCCAAAGGTTTCAAGGGGCGTGGAGGTCCCTCCCTGCTACTTATGAACGTGCAGCGGGACACGTTTATCCAGCTCGACCGAAAGACGACGCTCTGGGTCACACCGGGAGAGTGTGCGTGTGATAGTGAGCCAGGCCAGGGCCCAGAGCAGAATGGGTAGAGTTCACGAAGCCGGGGAAGCACAGGTTTAGTTTTCTGCTGACGGCTCCCAGCGGCGCGGCAGTTGCACACTTCTATTTCACAGGGAAAATTACTTTGATATTGGCCGTTTAGAGATGGAGTAGGTTTTAGAGAGCTAGATCGGGAGGCACAGCACAGGGTCTGGTAGATACACTACGTGCATGCACAGGGACAGTGGAAACAATTTGCAAGAAGCAGCTATTTTATGGATTCCCCCCTCCTTAATGCCCGTTAGAATAATTGGGGAGTGATACTGGCAATTCCTCTAGTCTCAGAAAGTTCAAACAGGTGGCTGCGGGCTCCCGCTTCACATACCTGGTCTGTGGGCGTGTAGTCCACCAGACTGACACTGTCGATTCTTTCCAGGAAGCTGAAAAGAAAGCCAGTGTGTGCTCAGAAGTGTTCTCGGATGGCTTTCACCGGGGCTGTGGGCTAAGGGGATGGGACAGTCACACAGGCACAGGAGGGCAGGGGCAGGTAGAGAAGCTGGGGCAAGTTCCCCCTTCCTTCCCTGAATATGTGTCCTCCTCGACAGCAGAACATTCCAAGGCCAAGGCCGAATTTTCTTTTCTTTAAAAAAAATTTTTAAAAACTGTTTATTTATATTTAAGACAGAGAGACAGAGTGTGAACAAGGGAGGGGCAGAGAGAGAGGGAGACACAGAATCTGAAACAGGCTCCAGGCTCTGAGCTATCAGCACAGAACCCAACGTGGGGCTCGAACCCATGAACTGTGAGATCATGACCTGAGCTGAAGCCGGATGCTTAACTGACTGAGCCACTCAGGTGCCCCTCTTTTCTTTTTTTTAACCTCTGCCTTCCCTCTTCCCTTTTGCCCACTGCCCTAGAGTTGGGGGTGAGGGGCTACTTGGAAACTGGGAAGGGGCACAGGGCGTCCTTCAAAGCCAAGCTAGTAGCAGAAGCCCGTGTAGCAATGTAAACACAACATCAGAGGTCACAGGTGTCCCTCTGGTGTAATGAGTTCCTAATAAGATCGAAGTTAGGTGTCAGTCTGCACATATTAGGAGGTTTAATCCAGTGTGTTCAGTTGTAGGGACTCACGGAGGAAGGGAGAAATAAATGAAAGGAAAGAAGGAGGAGAGAAAGGAAATGACACTGTATGTGCATGTGAAAGAAGACACAGACGCGAGGGGCCCCACGGGCACTTGCTCTCTCTCCCCACAGAGAGGCCATCTTGTCCATCTTAGCACCTTGTCCATCTCCTCGCCAACCTTGCTTTATTCTCCTATGTGGCACTTTCCATGGCCCAACATGAGTTACATTTATTTGTTTATGTTTATTATCTATCTCTTCCTCCCAAACGCGAGACTCCCAGGGCAGGTCTTTGTCTTGGTGGCCCAGGTGTCCCCAGCACCTAGCGCAGGTCTGGCCCCTGAATCTTTGTTCGGTGAATGGATGTCTGCCCTGCTCCTCCTCCCGCAGCGGGAAGACGTGAGTGAGCTGGTGGCCGAGAGGCCCCGCCCATCATGGACAAGGTGGGAACTTTCAAGGCACAGGAAGACCTGGGGACCGGTTACCTAGTGAGCAAGGACTCCTTCTGGACAGAGAGGGGCAGAAGGGGCTTCAGAGGGAGGGACGACATACAGGAGAGGGAGGGGACTGAGTGGCCCCTGGTCTCCTGGCCGTGGGTGAGGCTCCAGCCCTGGGGAGAGTGAATGTGCCCCAGACTAGGGGGACACAGTCGACTCCTTGCCTGTCCAAGCCCAGATGGTTTGGGCTCCATTACGAGGCCTTCCTCTAGTGCTCTAATGCTTGTGGGCATTTTGCACAGTGCAGGACGCTGTCACCTCCCCATCTCCACGTGCTTCCCACACCCACCTGCGTGGCAGGCCCGTAAGAGGCTTCCAGCCTGGACAAGAGGGAGGCCGAAGGCACATTAAGCCTACTTAATTCCTTTGCCTCTTGTTATCTTCTTCTGCCTGGAGAGCTACAGATAGCCCCCAGGGCCCTAGAGGTGGCCTGGTGCTGGGGTGACATGTTGGGGACCCTCTATCCCTGCACCCTTGTGCACAAGGCCCTGGTGCTCCTCAACCCAGGCCTAGCTTAGAGCTGCGACAGGGGTTCCCCCAGTGGCAGGTAGGCACACGCAGAGCATAGGAAGGGACTGGAGTAGATCTGCTCGTGTTAGGGACGTCCATTCAGAGGCAGGAAGTGGTGGGCGGACAGCGTCAGGAATGAGGCCATTTTAGCTGGAGGACAGGGCCAGCCCCTCCCCCGAATGGCAGCAGTGGTGGTGCTGGGTGGGTTAGTGACTGCACTGCCTGCCATGGCAGGGGTCAAGCGTCATCTGCAGAACTATGGCCATGTGGCAAGGCTGCCGAGAAGCCAAAGGGACCCTGATCTGCCTGCGGCCTCTCTGGAGTGGCGAGTCCCCAGAGCAGGAGGAGTTCAGACAGGTGGGGCAGGTGGGCCTGCCGGGAGCTGGGGAAACACTGGCGCCTCAGGGAGGGGCCCGGCTTGCTTGAGGCCTGGATTGAGAGCCACAGTGCAGTTTGGCTCCGTCCTTGCTGACCTTGAATTTGGCGCGGTGAAGAGTGTCCCAGAAGACACACCGAGTTCCGGACCATCTACTGACTGGGAAAGGGGCAGAAAACTCTGATGGAGTGAGACAGGTTTCTGCTCCTGGAAAGGGGGCTTTGGTCCGTAACCCAGCCAACCCGGCGGGTCCGGTGGGGACATGAGTGCTGCGCCCACACCGCGTGGGCTACAATAATTCGATTCAGAGATGGTCTGTCCTCTTGGCAGGAGACATATAATACTGAACATGTGATACAAAAACCAATCCTCTCGGATGAAAGGGGCTAGAAAATTAACCTAAATATGGAGCCTTTGAGTGTAGTTAGAGTTTAGGAAGCAACCAATTTCAAACAGGATGCAAGAGGGTGGAGGTAGGTGGGTGAATTAATTCAGATGGTAATAACTAGTATAAGTAGAAACAATGAAATGTGGTTAAAAAATACATCAAAAGTTCTCGATAGATGTGATTAAAGACTGCCTTCCAAAGGAAGCCGTGGGAGCACCTTACCCAACGCTATTAAAAAAATAAGTAGTTTTAAGATGCCAATGACAAGGCAAAAGATGTCGAGTTTCTTTCCCAGCCCTGATTTCCAGGACGGATATTCAACGTTCCACCCGGCTCTGGGACTTAATGATGAGACCCGAGAGGCATTGGTGAACATTTCCAAGAGTATCTTCTGCATTATTACTGACGCTGAATGGTATTGCGAGTTCATGCATTTCAAATTTGTGCAATGAAAATAAAATGTGAACATTTCCCCACGAATGTGAATGCATCCCTCAGTTCTTTCAAAGACCCTCTAAGGCATAAAGGAATGAAAGAAGAATCTATACTAGTAGATTTCTGCCAGCCTTTTGCCTTCATCTTTGGTTCAATTAGTGCATTTTCCAGAATGTTGGTAGAAGTACTTCAAATTGGAGCTCCTAAGATAATATCTATAGAAAGCTGGGTTTTAAAAGGGTCTTCTAAATCATACACAGAAATTCACATGACTACATTTTAAAGGATTAGTAAAATTATCTTCTTAAATATGCCATTGCCTCTTAAGTGGAAAAATGAACTAGATTTAAGAATCAACCTTGGAGACCATTCACTCCCACTTGCAACTAGATACAGTTGCAAGACAACACCAAACTATAATGATAAAGCGTCACCATTGTCATATGCATGCTATTAAAAAGGAATTAAAAAGCAATTTACTCCCCCCCATTATTTCCTGCTACAGCTCAGGATATTCATGCTTCTGGAAATAGTTTCATGCTTTCCATTTGGAGCCCCTTTTCTGCTTGATACTGGCACGAAACAGCAGCTCACTGTCTATTTCTCAGCTACTGTCTGCTACCCCACTGTAACTCAAAAGTCACATAGTTCTTATGACCATGGAGCTGATAATGAAGCAGGACAAGGGATTAAGAAAAGATGAAAACTATTCTGTTTAAATACCTTTAAACTTTTTTTTTTTAGTGTTTTATTTATTTTTGAGACAGAGAGAGGCAGAGCATGAGTGGGGAGGGGCAGAGAGAGAGGGAGACACAGAATCTGAAGCAGGCTCCAGGCTCCGAGCCGTCAGCACAGAGCCTGACGTGGGGCTCGAACACAGGAACGTGCGATCATGACCTGAGCCGAAGCCGGACGCTTAACCGACTGAGCCACCCAGGCGCCCCCCCCCAAAAAAAAAGTTTAAAAAAATACCTTTAAACAATGAGGTCTGAGAAAAAGCACCAACTATATTTAATTAAAATGCATTCAAAATGGTTTTGTTTGTGAAAAATGTGGCACCTTGGAATTCCGTCAAAGTTCAGTGAGTGACTTTTCTCAGTGTTAGTGAAATTTACTTCATGATGCTAATGTATAAGACATACAGGGGTGCCTGGGTGGCTCAGTCAGTTGAGCATCCGACTTCGGCTCAGGTCATGATCTCAACGCTTGTGGGTTTGAGCCCCGAGTCAGGCTCTGTGCTGACAGCTCAGAGCCTGGAGCCTGCTTTCAATTCTGTGTCTCCCTCTCTCTCTGCCCCTGCTCAGCTTGCACTCTGTATCTGTCTCTCTCTCAAAAAGAAATAAAACATTAAAAAAAAAGACATATGAATACTGTTACAGGGGAAAAATATGACCTCTACAGTGACAAAGTACCAGGCGATTCTGATGTGCAGCAGGTGGAGACCCATGCTGCTCAGAAGGTGGTCCTCAGACCGGCAGCACAGGTGGCGCCAGCACCTGCCGACCTTGAGAATTGAAATTTACAGCTGAACCTAGGTCGTTCTGACCCACAGCATTCTCGGCGACTCAGTGACCCCTGTACATGTCAAAGTTTGAGGAACCCCTTTTCCTCTGTTTTTACTAACTACTGCTCCCGGCTCTGTCTTGTGTCACCAGGACAGTATAGATTCGGATGACTCACACTCCTGTTCCTTTCTCCTCAGGGGAAAGTCCACGTTTTTGTTCCAGCCTCCAAGCCCTTTGCAATCTGTCCAATCTCTTCGCTCCTGTTGATGGCCAACGAACCCTCCACTCCTTTCAAATCCCTGTGTGGTTTTGGGCCTCTCAGACCTTTGTGTAATTCCCAATTTTTTCTCTTTGAAGCCCCAGATTCAACCCTACCTCTTGCAAGAAGCCAACTCTAACCACAGTTGACACTGATCCCATTCTCCATGTATTTAATGCGTATGATTTTATTAGCATGGGCTACTGATTTATACTGTAACTTCTTTTCATTTTTTATTGCTTATTCAATTTTTGAGAGAGAGAGAGATATCATGAGCAGGGCAGGGACAGAGAGAGAGAGACAGATACACAGAATCCGAAGCAGGCTCCAGGCTCTGAGCTGTCAGCACAGAGCCTGGTGTGAGGCTCAAACTTAGGAACCGCGAGATCATGACCTGAGTTAAAGTCGGATGCTTAACTGACTGAGCCGCCTCGGTGCCCCACTTATTCCTTTTTTAAAAGTCGAGGTATAAAACACATAATGTGTGTCAAGTGCGCTGATCTTAGTGTCCATTTTGAGGGCTTTTTAACATTCGTATACACTCATCTCCATTTTTCTCTCCATGTATGTATATGCTTTACCTACCTAAATGTACTGAGTACTGTTTAAGGCAGAACTGTACCTTTTTTTCTCTAGAAAGAGGCCCCAGATCTATCTAGTTAACATCTGATATAGTCTAAATCCTTTACTGTATTCATTCTGAATAAACACTGCTGAATTGTTTGTCCTGATACTATTCCAGAGGGAGGGAGGATGTATAAAGAGCAGGAGCAAACATTTCAATTTGGGGAAAAATGCTGAAAGAAAAGTATACACCGGGCTTCTGAGGAGACAGAACAGGGCTCTGGCCGAGTGCCCACTGCACCCCCTTCACCCATTGTGTACGTTGCCATTAGAGAGTTCTAGGCACGATCACAGGTGAGAGCCCCAAGGGAGTAAGCGTTTACGCCAGGGACACGACCAGGAGCCGACTCAGCTGGGTACTAAACCAGGCCCAGTAATTGTCATCAAGACAGACACTGTCTTACCATCTGGCTGCAGGAAAACAAACCTACGTAAACCAGGCAGGCATTTTGCTAATGCCAGGCAGTTGATTAAAAGAAATGACAAGTGGCTGCTCATCAGTTTATTCAATGTCCATGGCCTGGACCTTTTCGCCAGAAGTACTGAAGGTGTTGAGCTTTAGATTTTTGGCTACAGAAATGCCTCCCAGAGAGTGTTGTGCGTATGACAGAGGAGGCATCTAAGAGACAAGGTCCCTCACTTCTGCCTTATGATGTGAGGTTGGTTTGGCTGACCGGAGACTATGTTCAGTTAGTAAGGTTATCAGATGGGTGCTTGTTTTAGGTGACCCTTTTCCTTTTCCTTTTTTTTTTTTTTTTAAATTTTAGTGTTTATTTTTGAGAGATACAGACAGAGTGTGAATGGGGAAGGGGCAGAGAGAGAGAGAGAGAGAGAGAGAGAGAGAGAGAGAGAGAGAGAGAGAGACGCAGAATCTGAAACAGGGTTGAGGCCCTGAGCAGTCAACACAAACCCAGTGCCGGGCTCAAACTCGGGAATGGTGAGATCATGAGCTGGGCTGAAGTTGGATGCTTAACCGACTGAGCCACCCAGGCGCCCTGGGGTGACTCTTCCAAACCAAGGACAGCAGGGTAGGCACCCAGTGTACAAGACATTCATAGCATGCCCCCAGCTGAAAAGCACATATGCAATAACACCTCTGGGAGAAACAGCTTTAGTAAGAGTTCTCCAACTGCATGTATATCATCTGAGATGAAGGAAGCTAAGTTTTTCATAAAATAAACTAAAAGTATATTCCAAATCCATGTTAAAAATTGTACATTTGAAGACAGAAAAAGAAAAAATAAGAGTAAAAATTGTACTAGTACCCGTATTACTTACTTAACTATTTCTTTGGGATGTCGGAGTTGAAGCTTTTTATAAAATATATGTATAATTAGTTCCAGAAGTTTCAATTTGAGGAACAATTCTTGTTGCCATGAATAAGCTATTATAGGAAAGAAGTAATAGCTAGAGTTTCTAGAAATATACATAAAAATTCCATGCTAAAAAAAAACAGGAATTAAGGTAGTAAGGGGGAGTTTGGAAGAATACCATGCTTTCTGAACCAAATCTATCTCTGAATTCTTTTTTTCTTAAATGGTTTTTTAAAATAGGATGCACACTCACATGCAATAACATGCAGTTTAAAATGATTTATTTGACAAACTTCTGTGGCTTACATTTCAGCATTTCATCAACTGCAAAAGTAAGGAAATAATTCATGGGCCTGGTATGCTTTTGAAAATATTTATGGTTCATAAAAATGTACATTCATATAGTTTGAAATGAACATATTTTAAGAAAGTTCTAGCATATACAAGCATTATTTAATCTCACAAAATATATTAATTTTGTTGGGAGTATTTGCATTATAAAAGGGTCTTTAATTTACCAAAGGATTCAACACTAAGCTATATTTTAAGTTGTAATTATTTTTCCCAGTCTAAAGAGGCGGTTATGACTCATGCTATGCTCACATAGCTGCCTCTGTGCAACCACGTGGATAAGAAAAGACCCCAAAATGGGAGAGTTCTAGAAAGAAGATGCAGGGCAGATAACTGATAAAGTGTCCCTTACGGAAGACTTCGGAACGACAACCAAATGTAAAGACACTTAAATATGAGGGTCAGTCCTCATCTGCATATACCTGTCCTTTTTTTTTTTTCCTTTAATACACCCATTCATACTGGAAAACATAATGGTGACTATTTGGTTATGACTCTTTCAAGGGGCTTGAAAGAGTCCCTATAAGTTATTTTTTTGGAACACTGGAATTCTCTTATGGAGAAATCTACTAGTGAAGGAAAGGGGGAATTTTGAATATCCTTAAGTATTTAACTTAAATTAATACACTTGCCAAACCAAAAGCAAGTTGCTGTTCTCCATATTCAGAGGCTATGAGAAAGTGGTGGCTACATGCTTTACTCTGCAGCCAGCGAATACACACTGCTGTGCTAGAAAGATGAAAGGCGGCACAGATGGGCTCTAGCCTTAGAGGGTCAAGCCTACTGTCAAATTCTCCATCTTTCCTCTTTCCCAGACTTCCAGCTGGCTGCATATATATTTTAAGTTATTTGCGTGGCTAAATAAAACATTCCAACTTACATTTCCAAGGTTTCTCAACAAGTTGTTCCTCTAAAAGAAAATAACAAATGCAAGTAACTAGAACTTAGAATGCGGTTCTAATTGTATGTCTATTTTTGGTTATGAAAATAAAAAGAAAACCTACAAACACACCACCCCACGGTTCTCTTAAACCAGTCAACAGTTCTTTGGCAATGTTAGAGTAATATGACTGCCATGCTAATGAACATACTTTATAACAAGTCTAATTAAAGTGTTGAAATAGGAAAATAACTAGAAATGTGTTCAAGATATTCACTTGAAACTGTCATGTTAAATCTTATCTTTTGAAAAACTATTTAGTAAATAAAAATAGAAAGGAGCACACAATTTTTCCTTATAATAAATGAAATTATGTGGCATTTTTCCAGTTGTAAAAAGATAACTACCACATGAAAAACTTACAGAAAATAAACAGTAAGAGTATTATGCAGAATGTCCCACCATAATTTTAGTATAAATTATGTGATCAGATCAACAGAACAGTAGTCTGGATGTGATGGCAAAAAAACAAAAACAAACCCACAACACTCCCCCCCCCCCCCCCCCCCCCCCCCGCCCCGAAATAGCACTGTCCATTAAGTAAGTTGAATGAGGTGTTGAGAGCCCTGTAATCAATCTAAATAATCATTCTCCTCTTTTAATTTTTACGGCCACCTGTCAATTCTAATATTACTAATCACACTAAAAAAAAAAATCTCCAATTTTGTATAATTCAGGCAGAAAACTGAATACACCGAACAAGAGTTTTGACCAAATTTTTGAGAAAGATTCAAACACATCAAATTAACTAGTTCTGTTAAAAGGCAGCTATAAAAATACACATCATCACAAGCTATGCGGAATTTCAAAATCCAGTTAAGATGGAGGGAGCCTGGAATTTTTTAGTGTATCCGGAGAGCACTGTAAACCCAAAGGTAGAAGCATCTTAAGTAAAGAGCATTTCAGCATTCTGGCATGTTCGGAGTTTCTAGTGTATAGTAGTATCTCACTAATATACAGAGGATTTCAGAAGGTGGCTAAGGCCAGGAAATCTCAGAGTGGGTTCTGTCGTCACACCTGATCCCGAAGGCGGGCCAGTCTCTGGGATAGTTCATCCTGCTCGGCGGAGGCCACGCTCGTGCCCACAGAGCCGGTCTGCCCCTGCGGCAGCTCCATGTTGAGGTCTAGGCCGGCCTCGTCTGCCATTTCCTGGAGCAGCATATCCACTTGGTTCTGGGGAGTGGTCAGCGTAGTCGTGCTGCTCATCGTGTCTTCCATTTGCTGCGTCTGGACGTCCAGCGTCTCAAACTGGTGCTCAAATTTGTCCATCAAAGCGGAGATCTTCTCCAGATTCATAGTCTTCAACGTCGCATCCATCGACTTAACCACACCGGCCATCGATTTGGTCACCTTGCCCATCGTCACCGCCGTCTGGACTCTGGCAGCCACGGCATCGACCCGCGCACTCATTCTCAAGAAATTCACCGCTTGGTTCTTCTGGCGAATGGCATTTTCGGCGTGTATCCTCGCCACTTCCATGTTGCCCTTCTGAATGGCCTTCTTAATCTTGGCCTTTTCGGCCTTTTCCTCCTTGTCGCATTTTTTGGCACTCCTGCTGAGTTCTTTGGCGGCGAACTTTAGGTTGAACAGGTGTTTCTCCATGTTAGACATGGTTGAACGGCTCCTAGGGGTCTGTGGCCAGGGCCAATACGAGCCGGAAAAGGGAGAAAGAGGCAAGTCCGCTCCCAGCCGCCGCTCCTTTGTTTTGGTCCCACTTCCTGTTTCTACCGCGCGCGGCGCAAACGGTGACGTCAGAGCCCGGCGCCGGGGCGGGGCCTGAGAGAAGGGCGGGGCTGGGGCGGGGCCTGCGGGACCCCGGGGCGGGGGCCAGGGCACGCCCTCGGAAGTGGGGCTCGGACCGGACCACGCAGACGCGGATGCGTGGAGGTGGGCGTTGCCCGTGCGGACAAGGGCACTTGTTTTCTACGCCCAGTTTTGAAAAAATTTAAGCATTGGTAAATTGACAAAAATGAATGCCCATGAACACTTGGGAATACATCTGCCGAAACAGGCACTACCCGTAAAAAAATCTCCCAAGTCCACTTGGCAGGCCTTCAGGTGGCTGGTCAGAGGGCTAAAAACCGGCAAACTGTCAACTAGGTCTGCAGACTAACGCTTTCTTTATTTGCCTGGGTAACTTCCACTTTCTCAGGGGAACCTGAACCGTGGTTCACTAACTCATTAACGAAACAAAACAAACGTGCTTCTCAATTTCTGACTACAATTTGGGATGAAATACAGTGATATCCTTTAACTGGGTGAAAATACCTTCAAAACCATGGACCACCATATTCATACAGTAGCTTTAAGTTCAGTTCATAGGTGCTTTGCCAGCAACTGTCATCTATCTTTTGCTGACACAATTCTATCTATTTGATGTTTTATAAATATCCAAGGAACTTCACTCACATTTAAGTTTGACAGGCTACATTGTCATTTAAAATTATGCAGGCAGAGAATGGTGAAGTATTGGGACCGACACCCACTGGCATACATCAAAACTGTCACAAGGTATTAGGCTTTCAAAAGGCGGCAGTGTGTGCTGTAGTCTTTTTGTTTTAGCAAGATTCCTCAGATACAGCAATAACAAAAATCTAAGAAGGCCCAACCTGACCTAATGAGCTAGGTTGAAAATGAATACTGGGAGCTGATTCTGTTTAGAGAGAATTTTAATCCGGAGTCGTACCATCCCGTTCAGTTTCCTGGGGTTACACGCCAGCAGTCTTGCACCACAAAGTAAAGGAGTGTGCGTGCCACAAGCATCTACCTAAACCACAGCTCTGATGAGATCACTCATTTGTTCCAAAATCTGGGTGAAAATGCTGAACTTATCTACCAGGCATCCTGGGTCCCCTCCTTCTTTCCTTCCCCTGTGTGCCAGTCAAATCAGACTGGAGCATGGAAGTCTACAATCATTTGTGTCATTTGATCAGTGTGCAGAATGAGGCACACTCAATGCTCTTCCCTCTGTGTATACTGTCCCTGCTGCCTGAGTGTATATCCCATGCACCTCTGCCTACTGAGATCCTGACATTTCTTAAAGCCCCCTTCTCCATGAAGCCTGCCAGGATTCCCTCCTCTGTGCTGCCTCTGTACTCTGGACCTCTGCCTTAGCACACAGGGCATAACTGCTGGTACCGGCTCTGTGGGTTCAGGGCACTATTATATCATGAACCACATGGAAGTAGGGAACAGTCTTATTCCTTTCCCCCTAAGGAACCAGCAAGCTCTCTTCACAAAACAGGCACTGAGTCCAATAAGGCTTTGCTGAATTGAATTGTGGTCAAGAGGAGCTAGAACATTATCCTTGTTAGCAGGTTAGCCAAGATTCATTTTCTTCCCATAAACGTAGAACTCTTTCTTCACATGAGACACTTCTAGAAACATAAAAAGCAAATAAAAGGGAGGAAATTTGTTTGAAGTGGGGATAGAGGACCTATGTCTCTTCTGCTCGCCCCACCCTCCCTTTCTTTTGGGCTTGGTGAGAGGGTTTGGAGTCTATAATCATGAGAAACTCTGATAGATGATGAGGAGGAGGATGACAAAAAACATTTATTAAGTACTGATGTGCCAAGCATCATTCTAGGCACTTTACATGAATTAGCTCATCTCATCCTCACAAACCGTATGGGGCAGATGCTACTAACATCTCCAATTTACAGGTTAGGAAGCTGAAGCACAGAGAGCTAAGCAACTGGCCTGTGACCACCAGCTGCCAAGTGTTAGACATAAGATTCCATGGGAGCGCCTGGGTGGCTAGCCCCTTAAGTGGCTGACTTTTGGTTTTGGCTCAGGTCATGATCTCACGCTTCGTGAGTTAGAGCCCCACAACAGGCTCTGCACTGACATCATGGAGCCTGCTTGGGATTCTCTCTCTTCCTCTCTCTCTCTGCCCCTCCCCCTACTCAAAATACATAAATAAGCTTAAAAAAAAAAAGAAATAAGATTCCATGGATATAGCGAGACCAGTGATAAAACAAGGCAGACTCCAATCAGTTAATAAGAATAAAGGACTGTTCATCTTTGGCCTGAAAGAAGAAGGTGAGTTAGCTGTTCTTTTGAGAAGACTGAGGAATTGCATGGACTCTGAGGTTAATGCGACGTAAGTAAGGTTGCTAAAAGCAATTAACATCCCCTGAAGCTACTGTCACTGATGGGTGGCAAAGAGCATAGGGTAGAGTTCCGGAAGCCATATTTTCAGGTAGCTGGAACGAGGAGGGGCCAACCTTGCCTTTGGCCAGGGCCCCTCCTCCCCTTGAGCTCCATAGCAGCAGTCTTCAGGCCTCATCCTCTTCTCTCCTCTATCAATACTTCAGCCATCCACATTGTGTTCAGTATGATCTGTAGATAACACTTGTGCATTTTTGGAGAAGCTTCCTTCTGCGCTCCAGTATCCCTATTGTCTCCTGACACTGGAGAATTTGGGGTGCCAGACAGTTTGGCAACTCCTCCAACTGACTGAACTCAATCCTTCTCCCCCAAACCTGCTCATCTTAGTTATTAAATGGAACCTCTGTTCACCCAGTTTTGGAGCCAGATTCTCAGGAATCATCCTGGATGACCCCCTTCTCTACATCTATCCACATTCTATCACTAAGTTTTTCCATTCTTAACATTCCATCGAGGGTGAAAGCCTTCAGGGTCTGTTTCAGACTAGCATGCTTTGTTTTTCATGGATCCAGGAAAGGGGAGATTATTTTGAGTTTATGTAAGATTATCAAAGGAGCCTTTGTCTTATGGCAATTCTGATGGCACATGAGAATCCTCTGGACTCAATTCATGGTGTAACGGAAGAATACAGACCTTCCTTGATTTATGATGTGCTGTATCCCAGTAAACCCATCATAAGTTGAAAATATCCTGTTGAAAATGCATTTAAAACACCTACCCTATTTAAAATTTTTGAAGTGCTTATTTATTTGAGAGAGAGAGAGAGAGAGAGTGAATGACTGAGGAAGGGTCAGAGAGAGAGGGAGACAGAATCTGAAGCAGTGTCAGCACAAAGCCCTACATGGGGCTTGAAACCATGAAACTGTGAGATCTTGACCTGAACTGAAGTTGGACACTCAACTGACTGAGCCACCTGGTGCCCCAATACAGCTAATGAAACAGCTTAGGCGAGACTGCCTTAGACATGCTCAGAATACCTCTATTAGCCTGTCTTTGGGACAAATCATCTAATACAAAGCCCATTTTATAATCAAGTGTTGAATAGCTCGTGTAATTGACCAAATGCTGTACTGAAAGTGACAAACACAATGGCTGTATGGGTGTAGAATGGTTACAAGGGTATTATCCTCGAGATCACGTGGCTGTCTGGGAGCTGTGTCACTGCCGCTGCCCAGCATTTCCGGGGAGGAGCTTACTGCCCATTGCTAATCTGGGAGAAGGTCCCCAAATTCCAAATTCCAAGTATGGTTTCTACCAAACGTGCATTTTTTTCCACAACATTGTAAAGTCGAAAAGTCCTAAATCGCAGCCTTGGAAGTCCTGGACCCTCTGTAAACAGTTTACAATCGATCGTGGGTCTAGTCAAAACTTCTGCAGTAATAGCGCTACCTTATAACACCCAGATCCAAAGTAGAAACTTTCTTCTTAGGGGCTGTAAGAAAATGTTGATTAGAGGGCACACATCTCTAGAAAGCTGTAAGTCAAGCCAGTTAATTATTTTTATGATAAAATGGGGTAGAAAGATGTTTTAATTTGGCTCATACGGCCTATTCTTTTTCTTTCTTCCTCTGAACCAATACCAATGGCTATACTTGAGATATTTAAGCAGGTCTACAGCTTGAGTTCGTTGGAAAAGAATCATTTACTAAATCCAAAGACATTCCAAAACAAAAGAAGGAACTAAATATATATGAAAAATAATTTTATTGTGCGTGTTAAAATACTACTTCTCACAGGTAGTTTTCTGGGGGGGGCGGGTTGAAATCGTATGCCTTGAATTCTTTTAGGGTTCCTTTTCACTCCTCACAATGTGTAACTATGTATGTATCTGTGATTTGCTCAGTAGCACTGTATCCTTTCTGATCTTTCCATGGTGACATTTTGTTTCTTGATCTGGGACCAGTCAACCTCCGGGACACACAGATGCTTAATATATTTCTGTTGAATGTATGAACGCATTCAAAGAAAATGGCACTGGCTGTATATACCCTCGATGACCATTTTAAGGACCACATTACATATACCGTATTACTGTATATGTTATATATATAATTGTTTCTATCACCTTTTTATTTCGGAATATGGCTATGATTGAAAACTCCGAGACTGCTCACACCTTGGGAAACTGCAAAGTCATTGTACCTCAAACTATGTTAACATGGTGTCAAGGTTGTAAAATGAGAACAAGGAAGAGTCAGAAGACTTGCATTTGAGCGGACCTCTGCATTGCTGTGTGTACAGGCTGGTGACACCTAGGTTATCAGTCCTGATGGTGGTGCAGGGAGTTAACACTCTCAGGAGTACCCGAATGCCCTCTGTCCTCATGGTCTGATTTGGCATCTACAACTACACTGATGTGGGGCTCTTGTTCCTTCTCTATACTGAACAACTTACCAGTGGGATGACAGGCTAAAAATTAAATCTAGATACTCTTGGCTTTCTAAGGATAGTCCAGGATTTCTTTTGGTGTTGAGAGGAGCAATGATCACCTTGTCCTAGATGTTCACAGAACTGGGAGGAGGCCTCCATATTCCTTCCCAGTCCTCTTTGCAAGAAGGACAGATCTGGATTTAGAAAAAAATCAATGGCAGCAATTCTTTTTTTTTTTCTTAAGAAGTCACTAAATATTAAAATTTCTGCCTGGGTTTTGTTAAAGCATAACTCCAGACTCTTTTTAGTCCAGTCTTATTTTAAGACGATTTTGGATCTTCCCAGCAACTGGAAAGCAGAGGGAGAGGCGTGCGGTGTGGTCCTGACTGAGCACAGGGCACAGGGCTCTTTTTTTTTCTGTCCTGGGCAAAGCTGTGTGACCCAGACCAGGTCAGCTGTCCTTGCTGGGCCTCATTTCTTCATTTATAAAACTGGAAGAGGAAACATTATGATCGGGTCTTGGCACCAGGAAGGACTGTTCTAAACTACTAAATAAAAAAAAAAATCCCTCAGAATAATTCAGGCAAAGTCTCAAAATAGTGTGTTCTGGCAAAGATATAAAGCAATGAAGACTCTCATAAGACTCTGATGGGAGTGTCAGTAGATATAATGTCCTTGGGAAAAAACTGGCATTCTCTGATAACGTTAAAACATGCGTCCTCTCGGCACCGCTTCCTTCTCGGGTCATCCACCCCAGAGAAGCTCTTGCACACATAAACCAGGCTACAGAACAAAATGGTCACAGCATCACGACTTGTCATAGCCCAAACCTGGAAACAACCCGACTGTCCGTGAACAGAACAGAAAAGTGAGTTGTGGCGTATTTTTATAATCGAATACTACGTAGTAATGAAAATAAATAACTAAAAACAGACACAACATAGGAATAAATCTTAAAGCCTTAATTTGAGCAAAAGAATCAGACCAAAATGGTACAGGCTGCTTAATTTCATTAAAAAAAATCCTGAAACAATCTGCACAGATTCACAAGAGAAAAACGTGTATTATCTAAATTGCCCGTTTCCTAGCAATTTGTGGTGGACGTTTGCAGATCTCACAGGGAACATGTGGAGTAGATTCAGCGAAACAGACAAGGCAGCCCGTGTCTATTTCCGTGTTACTCCTCCATTTACAGAATGTTCTGTAGAAAGAAAACCCGCTCCTTTGAGGGAGTTCCTGCCTCAGAGGGAGAGAAAAATAGGAGTAGAAACTAAACTACGGAAGGAAAACAAAGACTTAAAATTTTTTCTGACTGTGAAACAGGCAACATATTCCTCTTTCCAATCATGGTTCCCCTTTTTCACCAGAAATTTTCATTATGCTACTTTTTTTTTCCTTTTTAAGAGAAGCTGATTTCTCTCCATAGAAACACACAGTAATATCTAGCACTGCCTGGCTGTCTAATGGGACACTGGCAGGTCATTCTGCAGACAGTGCCGGATGGAAGCAATTTCACAACGACAGATCCAGGGCAAATGGGCAGCGGGGCACACTGGCCTGCCCAGGCTGTGTGCGGGGCCACCCTGCAGGAATCCGGAAGCTGGGTGTTCTCACATCACTTTTTAAAAAACTTGAACATCAAGCTTACAACCTGCAAGTTAAAAACTTGTTAATGTGCACACGAGGCAGCATATTTCTTTGCATATTAAAACCTCCTCTTGTCTTCCTGTCGGTGCACCTTGTGTGTGTAATGTAAGCAGGTGGTCAGAAGCTGGGAGCTTCCCCAGGGCTATGTAGGACTGAGGACTGGGAGGTGGGGGTGGGGGTGGGGTGTTTGCTGCTACTCCTGGGAAGAAGTGTGTGCTGCAGACGCACCCCTGTCCCTCATCAGTGCTGCATCTGATCTGCCACGAGACACAGCTGTTAAGTCACGTCACCTCACAGTTAAATTAAGCTTCAGTCAGTGATTTAAATACTCCTGTCCACAGAATAGAGAGTACTAGTTCTAACAACCGCACCTTCTGAGAACCATTTAAAGCCCTTTCAATTCTGGTTTAACCCCTGCTATATACAATAAGGAAGGAGTCCTCAGCTGTCAGTGCCCCTGGCAAGGTTAAGCCTGGGAATTCCCTTTGGTTAAGGCAGAGCTGCGATTAAGCTTTTGGGCCAGAGCATAAAGATATTGTTATATAGATAGTTTAAGCTGATATCTTTAGTTAAGAAGCAAAACTGTATTAGAAACCAAATACAGGGGCGCCTGGCTGGCTCAGTCTGTTAGGCATCTGGCTCTTGATTTCGGCTCAGATCATGGTCTCCGGGTTGTGCGATGGATTCTGTGCTGGCGGGGAGCCTGCACGAGAGTCTCTCCCTTTGCCACTCCCCTGCTCCTTTCTCTCTCTCTCTCTCTCAAAAATAAAGAAAAAAGAAAAAAAGAGTAATAAAGAAAAGAAATAGAAAAAGAAGAAACCAAAATATAACTTAATTCAGGGAGTCCTACTAGAAATAATTTATTTTTAACCCTTCTGTTTAGATTGTATAAAGCCCTATAGTGAAGTAGAATATTTCTTGCTGCTTCTCACTGCTATAATGTACTATGACAGGACTCCGTTTTCTCTGAGACAGTGAGCACTGGTGGCTTCAAGAAAGCCAAAGGCAGGTATATGTCTTTTAAGTGTTAATTTTAAAATGATTTTGAATTAAGGGGCCAGATAGCTCGACTAAAATATAATGGATATGCTTTCTTGTTCTATTATCTTTGATGGAGTTGGGCTAGAACCTTCCAGCTCATGCCTGTATCTCACAAATACTTAGTGAGTTCCCGGCTCAGGGATGTTAGGTAAGTAATCAGCAAATGTGATGCATGTATAATGTTCCATAAAGCAGAGGTATTTATTTCCCCCAGCTTTTCTTCTTGTGGAAGGTTCTGCACAACAGGGGTGTCGAGGTGCTGGCTGGGCTTTTCCACTAAGGTAAGTTCAACATGTGGTGGTTTCTTTCCCAGAACCACCAGACTGCCTCAGGGCACGATTAACCATGTCCTAAATATAATAAGCCCCGCCAAGATGAACTTTTGGAAAACAAGACCTAATAGTGAATCTCAGCATATTGCAGGAAAAGGAAAATGTACTTTATGAGTATGTTAGGGGTTAAAGGAGAATTCGAAGCTAATTGAATTTCAACTTCTGCTACAGTGTGAAACTTTGTGAATTCTTCAATGTCATTTATAGGAACTAGAACAAGGAAACAACCACAAATTGCATTCAACGTGGTTCCTGCTCGCTGGAAGCATCCTAGGGTTTCCCTTCTGCAGCGGCTCACGACGGTATCTCTGTGACAGTACCATCCCGGCGGGTCCCGCCATCTGCCCCAGGTCCTTGCAAGAAGGCCAACCTTTAGAATCTAACTGTGGAGGCATGTGGTTGACCAGTGGTGGAGAAAGGAGCTGTAGGGACTTCTGGACGAGGTGAGCCTTCCCAGAAGGGGTGCCCCCAGGGCTCTCTACTTTCAGAGACCAAGTGTATGCTCATTTGTTCAGAACACACCATTTGTCAGAGGAAGAACTGAGATGAGAAACGGACCTTCCAATCTACAGTCACCTGACACTGAATTTCTTACCTTAAAAGAGATCTGAGATGTCATTAAACATATTCAGTGGAGGATAATAAAAATTGTCTTTTCTTTTTCTTTCTTTATTTCTCTTCCTTCCTTCTTTTTTTCCTGATTTGCAAAAATGACCTATTCAGTCTCACAGATTTTAGGAGATATATTAAGTCACTGCCTGGATCTTGGCAGAATGTAGCGAAGTGATCAAAGTGATTTCTTTCTCAGCAGTTACCACCTGCCTCGGATAGCTGGTATGAAGACTCATTTCTTCTTTGCAGAACAGTCACATTAATGCAAAATATTAATTCCAGATTCACAGTAATATAAAATAGATTAAGAAACATGGCATACCATGCACTTAATTGTTACATGAATAAAGTCGCTAGTGAGCAAATGGAAATTCTATTTGTGCTTAGATTTCCTTTATCTAATATAATAACAGAATAAACTTGGATTTGAAAGGTAGCTTTTCATTGATCTCATGGATTCTAATTATTATGTGATCACTGTGGTCTGGTGTAAGGAAGATTATGTACTTCTAGCCACCAACACCATGCACCATCCCAAGGAAGGCTTTTTCCTTTCTTCCTGTTTTGAGCGCTTTCTTTGATGTGACATTGCGAAGCACAGCTTCCTTACTGGCTAAATCTGATTTAAAGGCTTAATTAAATTTACTGATAGAGTGGACACATTTTCATTGTTTACTGGGTGGAGGGAAGTAGTTCTAGGACGTTCTGCCACGACATATAGAGTTTTCTCTGAGACAGTGAACACGCCTGTCCTAACGGAGTAGCTCTCAGTATCTCATCCTTTGAAGGGCCGAGTAACAGCCCATTGTATGCAGAGACCACATTTTGTTTCTCTATTCATATGACAGATGTTTGTGTCGTTCCCACTTTCTGGCTACTTTGAATAATGCTGTCATGAACAGACGCTGTGCCTTCACCTGAGCTTTACAGGAAAATTAATTCTGCATACCTGAGAATGGTAGACTATACATGGTAGAGAACAAACAACACAGGAAGGGAGAGTTCATTCAATTAACAACTATTTTTTAAAGACCTACTATGAGACAGGCACGGCTCCAGGCACAGTGGTATGCAATAATTCCGTGTGAACACAATAGTGGAACAAGCACTATCCATAACGAAGACTTTAAAACACTTGGTTAGGTTTATTATTCATTCAACAAACATTTAATGAGATGTCACCGTATCAGGCCCTGCATGGAGAGGAGTAATTGAAAATGCCGTGGAAATAACTTTTTGTAAAATTATCTGCCAATTTCCAAGATGACTATATTTTAGAGAAGGTAAGACATTTTCAGTACAAGAATCATATTTTTTGCTTGCATCAAGTATTTTTGCTTTTCCATTTTTTCTTCTTTGTTCTCTTAAACTGATTTTAAAATGTAAGAATACTCAAAATGTGGAATGTTATGAGTCTTATACCGAATACTATTCACAGCGTAATTACCGCCACCACACTCAATTCAGCCGCACAGATATGCCAGCATTCATTGTATAGGGCAAGGAATATCGACTCTACTGAGCAATTGTTCACTACTTTTGGTGGAGTCTCTTCCCCTTGCTTGGAATAAAATAGAAAGGCCCTGAAATTAGGAACTTCAAATTATCAGCAGTCTCCAAATTAATTTTACTGAGGAGTCCAAGTTAAGATCTAACAAACTAGTTGCAACAGGGGATCTGAATTTAAAGTGCATCTGAAGTGCACAATTCAACGGTGTTCTACTTATTCAGAGTTGTGCAACCATCTCCATGATGACTTTTAGGACATTTCCATTACTCCAAAGGGAAACCTTGTACCCATTAGGCAGTCATTTCTCGTCTGCCCCCTCACCCTCCCTCAATCTATGCAACCCTAATCTACATTCTGTCTCTAGATGTCTATTCCAGGCATTTCCTATAAATGGAGTCATATAGCATGTGGCCTTGAGTGTCTGCCTTCTTCACTTAGCATCATGTTTCCAAGGTTCTTCCATGTTGCAGCATAGATCAATCAGTGCTTCATTCCTTTTTATAGCTACCTAGTCATCCATTGTATAGACAGACCACCTTTGTTTACTTATTCATCAACTGATGGGTATTTCGGTTGGTTTCCACTTTCTGGCTCTTACGAATAATGCTGTGATGAGTATTTGTCTTGAAGTTTCTGTATGGATGTATGTTTTCTGTTCTCTTGTATATATATCTGGGAGAGGCATTGCTGGGTCATATGGTAACTCTGTGACTCACTTTTTGTGGAACTGCCAGACTGCTTTTTGAAGTATATGTACCATTTTATATTCCTACAAGCAATAGGGGTTCCAATTTCTCCATGTGCTTGCCAATTTTTTTTGTTGTTATTTTTTAAACTTTTCTATTATAGCTATCCCGGTGGCTGTGAGGTGGTATCTCATTAATGGTTTTGCTTTGCATTTCCCAATGGCCAATGGTGTTGAGCATCTTCTTATGGGTTTATTGACTATTTACATATCTTATCGAGGAAATGTCTATTCTGCTCCTTTGCTCATTTTAAAATTGATAAAAGTATTAATATTAAAGTTATTTCTATGTTTCTTATTGAGCTGTAAAAGTTGCTTCTGTGTTTTAGATCCAAGTCCCTTATAAGATACATGATTTACAAATATTTCCCTCCTTTGGTGAATTTCTTTCTCTTTCTTGAACCATGAGGACCTCTATAAAAAACTATCCTGGCATTCATTTGCAAACCATGCTCACGACAGGAATTGGATGGAAATGGAAGGTAAATGACAGTGGCTTCAGAATCTGAAAAAAATGGGTACCCTTGTGAAAGTCCACAAGCTTAGAGCCAAGATTCATCATCTTTACAATTTAGCATCTGGCTGCACCTGGCACACATTTGATGCTCTGTTAATATTTCTTGAATTTTTAAGAAATAATCTCTCACATCTTTAGGATTTTTTTTAAATGTTCACTTACTTTGAGAGCCAGAGTGCGAATGGGGGAGGGGCAGAGAGAGAGAGGGAGACACAGAATCGGAAGCAGGCTCCAGGCTTCAGCTGTCAGCACAGAGCCCGATGCAGGGCTTGAACTCACAGACTGTGAGATCATGACCTGAGCTGAAGTCAGATGCTTAATCAACTGAACCACCCAGGCGCCCCATCACCTCTTTAGGGTTCAGATTTTAAATACCGGATAAATCAAGACTGGCATGACACAGTCTTGTGTAAACTTAGGTGATTTTGTTTCCTCCTCTTTGGAGGGTTAGAGTGAGGATTAGGTTGTTAGGTTTTATGATGTGCGCAGAATAGTGCCCCACGTGGTAAATTTCTATAACTATGAACTACTCTGTAGCTACCCTTTGACACGCCTCTAAGTCTTTCTGAAATTGTACACTCTGTTAATACTTGTATTTAGGGGTTTTCAATCTGAGGTCCTTGGGTTCTTTGGAAATATTTCAAAGAATTCATCAAACACTTAAGAGAATTGTAATAAAAACCCTCATACAGGCAAATGTCTTATGTGGCATATGATACTTGTGCGGTACCACTGACCTGTATAGCTAGGTCATTTATTTTTTTCTAGACTTCTCATCACATCTGTACACATGTATATTCCTTCCACCTATATTTCACTATGAAACATTTCAAACACACAACCTGGAATAACTTTATAGGGGATGCTTGAATATCCACCATCCAGATGCTGCGATTGCCCTTTTACCATACTTAAAAAGTCATCTATCTCTTATTTTTGATACATTTCAAAGAAATTGCAGACTCCAGTTCACTTCCTCCTAAATACCTTGGCTTGCAGATGTTTGTCTAGGAATCAGCATTTGTTCACATTTTTTTGTTCATGTACAATTTAGGTCCAAAGAAACACAAATCCTTCATGCGCATTTGCTGCGTTTTGATACTCGTGAACACCTGTGTGACCCCATCTCCCATCAAGCCATTATGCGCACATTTTCAACCTCTTGCAGATGTGCTGCTGTGCCGGGAGAGTGGCTGTGGCCGTGCGCTGGCTGCTGTGTAGACGGCACAGCCCATGTCCAGCAGTGTAGCCATGAAGAGAGGTCCCTGTGAGGCACAGAAGAGGCAGCGCCCTGCTGCAGCAAGGCTGTCCCACTGGGGCCCAGGCTCTCATCACACAGCCACTGTCACAAGTGAAAATGTGGCACAGAACAGATTTCTGTCTCAAAGACTGTATCTGTGCGTTTAAGAATTAAAAAACATCCAAAAACGTAAGTATCTATCAGACTTCATGTTTTAGAAGTGTGAGGGAGGCTGTCAGGAATTCAATTTGGAAGAGAATTTCTTACTCTTCTCCCTTTCACATGCTGCCTCATTTATCTTAAAACGTTTCTTGTGATTACAGAGCAAATTAAAAAACCTCCTGTTTTTGCTACTATTTGTTATTACTCATCTGCATAAACCAGAATGTTTCCAAACATCCTGCTCCCAGCAAGAAGAAACTGGATACTGAGCCCTCGTGAAAGATTCAACGGTCATCTATGTGCACTGAATTCCGATTTTGTTTTGATCAAAGTGACTGCACAGATCTTATAATACATATATGTTATCAATGTGAACATCTAAAATAAATTTCACTCTAAGCAAATACCACTTTGGTTTGATATATTTATTCTAATAAAATGTCGCTTTGATTTGGTATTTGATGCGAGTTGCATTTGGTCCTGCTGCTACAACTTTAGAAAAATGGCCTTAGTCTTTAAAGTGGGCCCCGGGGCTGTTAATTGGGACCAACTGAACCACCAGAAAGGAGCACGGGAGAGGCTAAGGGTGACCCTGGGGCTCCTCGTTGCCGCTGGCTACCCTCCTTACTGCTGGCACCCCACACAAGACACTGACAAAGGTTCTATTTCTAAGAAATAATTGGGGACATACAGCTCTAAAGCAGCAAAGACATTCTTATAATGTATATATGTGTGTATATATATATATTTACCATATATAGTTCAAAGCCTTGATTTTCACAGTTTCAAAAAGAATCTAACCATATCTGCTGAATGGGAAACACCAGAAACCAGTGTGGCGTGCTGGAAGGGACAGGACCTGAGCCACCTCAGCATCCTCTCTTTACAGGAAGCCTGAGGACTCAATGAGATGATGTAGGGGAACCCACTAGGATCCTCCACTCAAGACAGTCATTTTTCTGAAAGATTTTAAGACATTTGTTTACACATGTGAGATAATCAGGATCTCTGATCGCGATTCCTGGCCCAGCGCTTCTGAAACTCTTGTAAATTCCTAAGTGATAGGAGCACTGGGAGCATTTTCCATTCCAACATTTGGTGGGTGGCCCTGTTCTTAACACCGCGCTCCTAAATCCCTTGTGCCTTCCTGTGTGACAGGAGTGTCTTTTGTTTTAATGAGGTGACTCTGGGTGGGCCGGGAAGAAATGAGTATAACCAGGGGCTGACCGACTGAGTCCGGGATACCTGGGCCATCTACTCTGCCCTGCCATCCACCCATTCCTCGGACCACAAAAAACGGACTGCATGCCCATAACCAGGAACGTTTCCAATTCTGCAGATCAAGAAAATAAATCTGACAATAAATTTGACTAGAAACAAAGATCAAAATGAGTGTTAAGGAGAATGTGTAGGTGCACCCAGGTGGTTGATTATATATTTAATGAATTCAACAGTATGTAGTAACATGGACATTGTAAACTCTAGTTTCTTTGATTTTAAAAAGACCTACAAAAAAACAGCTTTGAAGTTGAAACTTTATTTTTGCTAATAATTTCCTGATTGTCTGAAAGCTTAAATCCGGGGACTTGGGAGCCATGAGAACGAAATCAGTGCTAGAGAGTAAATGTGGTAAATGTGGGAACCAAGACGCCCGAGAGATGGCCAAAGGCAGACGGGGATGTAGCAGAAAATCACTGTACCTTTCTTGCAATTCTTTCCTTTCTTTCTGGAATATTCTCTCTTTGAGAGTATTCTAAAACCCATTATTGAAACGGATGCGCTCCCAGAGGTGCTTATCATGTAAACAGTCAGGACAAAGCATTGGGACCTACACTGTGAGCAACAGAGTTTCAAGTTACATTAAGCGAAGTCTGAATTTATAAACCTGTTCTAAAGATCCAATTTTCTCTGATTTGCTTTCTCCCAAAATAGCTGTTTCCATGGCTACATAATCACTTATTATTAGGACTTAGAGGAAACGCATTTGGGGGGATAATGCAGTGAGATTGTCTTTTAATTTTCACAGTGGGAATTGGATAATTCTGTATAAAATTTAATCTCTAGTTATTTGCACAGCTTGCTTGGTGCTTCAAAGACATTCATTTTTACCCAAAGCATAATACTTAATGCTCAATTATAATGATGGTTCCCACAATCCTCTAGCCAAATCGGGCCGTCCTGGCGAGCAGCCTTGCTGCCCTGCCTTACCGCGGCCACTGCTCAGGGGTGTGGGTGTGGCCACTGGCCACCCGGGGACAGCAGGTGGGGGCACCATGTGAGCAGGCTGGGATCGTGGCCAGACGCAGGCTGCCTCCCCTTTAGCAAAGCTGATCTCTCTGCTTCCTCTGGGACCTGGCCTGCAGATTGCAGAGCGGACCTGCCATTAGGAGCAAAGGACGAGAAGAAGAGACAGCGAAAGCAAAGTTGAAATGTCCACACGGCAGGAACAGAAGAGCTGCTCCCCACAGCGTCTTTGGCTCAGTAGTGGTTTCTGAGAGAAACTCAGAACAAATTCCCATTTTTTTTTGAAGAAGCCTGAGCAAGTTTCCACTCTTTGCATGCCAAATAGCATAATATAGACCATCATAGCTTTTTTCGTTTTTATACCACAGGCACTTTATAATTTGGGGGCTCCCATTTGCTCATATGTGCTTGCAGAATTGGAGTGTGGTATGCATTTGTGATTGACGGAGGCCTTGTAAGCACATGTACAGACTTTCATCTGCTGTTGACAAGAGGACCCCTGGCTCATCAAGGAGACTGTCCCCCTGGCCAATCTTTTTTTTTAATTAAAAAAAAATTTTTTTTAATGTTTTTTTAAATTTATTTTTAAGAGACAGAGACAGACAGTGAGAGCAGGGTAGGGTCAGAAGAGAGAGGGAGAGAGGGAGACACAAAATCTGAAGCAGGCTCCAGGCTCTGAGCTAGTTGTTAGCACAGAGCCCAATGTGGGGCTTGAACCCACGAACCATGAGATCATGCCAGACGTTTAACTGACTGAGCTACCCAGGCACCCCGCCCCCTGGCCAATCTTGACTAGTGTTACCTTTGCTTTTCCTGCCCTGAATCTCTGCCTCTTCCACAATCTTTCTTTCTTCTTCTTCTTTTTTTAGATTGACTATAACCCATATAACATAAAATCCACCATTTTGGTGATACAATTCAGTGGTTTTTAGTATAGTCACAAGGTTGTGCAACTATCAATACTATCCTAATATACGATCTATCTCATATACTACTATCAATACTACCCTAATATCCAGAACATTCCCACTGTCCCCCAGATAAATTCTAGCAGCAGTAGTGGTCCCTCTCAATTTCCCCTGCCCCCAGGCCCCCGGCAATCACTAATCTACTTTCTGTTTCTGTAGATTTGCCTCTTCTGGATGTTTCATATAAACTGAATCATATCGTATGTGCCCATTTGTGTCTGACTTCTTTCACCTAATAGAATGTTTTCAAGGTTCCTTTATGCTGTTGCATGAATCAATGTTTCATTCCTTTTTATTCCAAATGATATTTCACTGTGTGATGGATCAGGTTGTGTGCATCACTTGAGGGACCTCTGGGTTGTTTGCACATTTTAGCTATTGGGAATAACGCTGCCATGAGTTTTCGCGTGGACGCATGGTTTTAATTCTCTTGAGTAAATGCCCAGGAGAGGAACTGCCAGCTACCCTTGTGTTTATGCTTTTAAGGGATCGCCGGACTGTTTCCAGATGCTTCATCAGCAGCTCAGCCTTAACAGAATTTCAGCAGCACCAAGAAGCACCTCTTCCCCACAAATATTGCCATGGTTTCTGCCATGGAAGAGGGTACTTTAACCAGGCTTAGAATTATTCCCTTTGTAACAAGCATGAAGGTTCAAAATGCAATTCTGTTGAGCAAGGTAATATAGTGACTTCAATTCACACCAAGATAGAAGTCCAATATTTTCTCTGAGCAATTTTGATGAGAGGAGAAAAAGAAAATGTGTCAGGACGCCGGGGGTCTGCAAGGGGGAAGAAGGAGGCCACAGAGGCTGAATCCAGGGTAGGGCGTATACTTTTACAGGGACGGGCCAGCTCTTCCTATCAGTGCCGTAGTGAACACCAGGCTCTCGTTTTGCTAACTCATTTATTTCAAATAGCCCCTACGGAGCAGCGACTTCATGAAACAATATTCACCTAAGAGCTGGGCATTTAAGGATGAATAAGACACATTCCTTGAGGAATTAAAAATGGAGTGGGTTGGACAAGATGGCCTGAGGATCATGGTCCCAGGGATTTCCTCTGAGATCATGTCCCTTCATTGTTTTGATGCTGAAATGTGCTTTCTTTCATGGAGGGATGGGGATGGCTGAGGGAGGCAGCTTCTGTTCCTTCAACATCCAGTTTGGCAACATGGAATTTGGTAGCCATTTGTTGGGTCTAACCGATGTTATTGAAATACTCCTTGTTCTTTAAATCTCTCACCCCCCCATCTCAAAACCTGAGTTTAGAGGAAAAGCAACAGCTATTAAGAGACAAAGATTACTGATCCGGCTCGATTCCCATATGTATTAAAATAGATAACAGAAGCAATGTTGGAGAAGTTGGAATTAGTGAGGCCTAGAAGGGGAATTGCTTTCTGTGATTCTGCCAGGCCCCGAGTCAAGAAACATAATGAAGCGTTGGTGCCTTGTTCCTGACGAGCCTTGAGTCTTGACCTCACGCACAAGGCACTTTGTCCCATGGCTCTCGGTAATCTGAAAAGATGTCAAGAAGGAATTCCACGTCGTGTCTGTGTGCCACCTGTTCTTGGAAAACTGTGCCTCAGTTTACCTCTCTGGACCTCAGCTCCCATGCTGATGGCCTAACATCAAGAGCTTATGTGGAGTTCATCATGTGGACTTTGATATATACCTATTTAATCTTACTGGAACTGAATGAGAATGGGACCCATAAATAATAGTTTGCTCAGAGTCTCACACAATGGCTGGTGGCAGAGCTGAGATCTGATTTCTGCCCATTGTCAAGGCTCATACTACTTCTTCCTTTTAAAAATTTTATATTTGCATATTCTACCTTAAATTCAATCATTAGTTCTATTCCTGGAGTGGTAGGAAACTAAATTATCTGGTTGTCTTTTTTTTTTTTTTAAATTAATGTTTATTTTTGAGAGAGACTGAGTGCGAGAGGGGGACGGGCAGCGAAAGAGGGAGACAGAATCTAAAGCAGGCTCCAGGGTCTGAGCTGTCAGCACAGAGTCCGATGCGGGCTCGAACTCACGGACTGCGAGATCACGACCGGAGCTGAAGCTGGACGCTTAACCGACTGACCCACCAGGCACCCCAGTTTCTCTCTCTTTTTTTTTAATAAAGCGAAATTCCTAATTTGACACTGAGTAGCACTGAGGTGTTTGCTCTTGATGTCTCTGCTCAAGAAATACGGGAAGAGGATGACAAAACACATATTCACATCAACTTTAAATGCCAACATATGTGAATTTTAAAATTATTTTGAGTTGTGCTTGAAATTCCCACTGCTAGCATTAACTTCGGATATTCTTTCCAGCTCTCTAATACTGCTGTGGGATCCCCCTTTGGGATCGCTAACTTAGTTTCGCCAAACCAGCGCTTGGTCCTGTCCCCTGTCCTCCCATAAGCAATATGTCTCAGGTCCCTCCATCCCAATAAACGGCGTCATGACCGATCCTGTTGTCATCCTTGATCTCCACTTCCCTCTGCCTCCTACATTCTGATCCACCACCTAGATCTGCCTCTATGTGACCCAGGGCTCGCTTCCATGACCCGAGGCACCCTTGTTTCCTTCTTTTAATTCTCCACAGAGCAGCCAGAGTGACCCTGACAACCTCACTCACTGAGTCATGTTTGCTCACTGCATATGGAAAAAAATCCAAGTTCCTTGGCATGACCTTTGGCACTTGGGAAGCTCTGGCTCCCCTGGCCTCTGTCAGCTGTTCACGGCCACCCTCCGGTTACCCAGCTGCCTTCAGCCTGGCTTCCTGTCACGGTCTGGGACACACCCACCACCTCTCCTCGGGCCCTTTTTATTGTCTTCTCTCAGTGTCCATCACGAGGTGATCAGCCCTGAACTCCTAGGGGAGCACACACAACTACCCTCTCCCGGAAATCAGTATTCACAGCACAGCTCCATCAGTAGGTGCCAAATATTGTAAATTCCCAGGTTGTATGCTTATGAAATCTCTTCCACAGGTATGAATTTTTAGAGTTTATAGACTTACAATGTAAAAGCACTCATTACTTGCTGTCCCAAGAGTTATATAAAACAACCTGAAATACAGTTTTTATCAAAATAGCAAACATATCTACAACTTCTTGATTAACCTTCTTAGGCCTATTATTGACTAACAGTTATAGAATGACTTTATAGTTATTTATAGAATTAACAGTTATAGAATGAGCATTTCAGGGAAAAAGTGAGCCAGCCTAGGCACCAGAGTCCTTTCCTTATTTCTTATTTCTCTTCTTATATTTTTTTCGTCAAGCCTTTACTTACTATATTAATTGCCATCTACTTTCAAGGTTCTAGTCTACTTCTAACTGTATAGGATGATCACTTAGTACCTTAAGTAAGAGCTTGGGCTCAATTGCAGACATTGATATTATTTTATTTATTTATTAAAATTTTTTAATGTTTTATTTATTTCTGAGAGAGAGAATGTGAGCAGGGAGGGGCAGAGAGAGAGGGAGACAGGGGATCCGAAGTGGGCTCTAGCTGACAGCAGAGAGCCTGATGTGGGGCTCAAACTCATGAACTGTGAGATAACGACCTGAGCCAAAGGCCAGATGCTCAATGGACTGAGCCACCCAGGTGCCCCGATATTATTTAAAAAAATTTTTTTATGTTTTTTATTTATTTTTGAGAGACAGTGAGAGGCAGCTCAAGCAGGGGAGGGTCAGAGAGAGAGGGAGATACAGAATCCAAAGCAGGCTCCAGGCTCTGAGCTACGTGTCAGCACAGAGCCTGATGCGGGGCTCGAACCCATGAACCACGAGATCATGACCTGAGTTGAAGCCGGACGCTTAACCAACTGAGCCACCCAGGTGCCCCCCGATATTATTTTAAAGTTTAATTTGGGGACCCCACTCCAAAATGAAAATACAACCACGAATATCTAAGTACAGTCTAATTTAGAGATATGCCTATAATTTTATAGAAAGCACGAAAAGGAGAACTGAAAACACTGATCAGGGTAAAATGAATACACCTGCTTCTGACTCCTATTGGATTTTCAGTTTTCCACCTGCCAAATGCGTGTCATTTTAAAAGCTGATTTCTGTAGTAAGGTGTTAACGCTTTGTTCCTGGCACTGAAGAGACTTGGGTGACCGTGGGAGGCAGCTAACCGTGGGGCAAGGGAAGCTTCAGGCAGGCCGGGCCTTGCTCAGAAGCTGACTTACTACTGTGCGCAGTCAATCAGCTGGTATTCGTTGGACCTCTCGAAGCACGCCTTCACGCCTTCATCGTCCCAAAGCTTCTTCACGTGGTCAAAGAATTCCTAAAATCGGAAAAAGTTACAAAGAAGATAGCACATGTGGTACAATATTTTCAAAAGATAAAAGTGAAAAGAAACTGCCAGACAATTTTTTGCAGGTTAACACATGAATGGTTTTCTTTGAAGGAGTCGACGTGAGTGACACGCAATAAACGCATGTGGCTTGCGATCGCAACATGCACCTGTGTGATCACTGGTCACATCAATGTGTCCAACATTCTCTTGTTCCAGAAAGTTCCCCCAAATGAAAATTACAAGTCAAAAGTAATTTCCTGGCATTCTTCAACTATACATACGACAGCTATTTTAAGAATAATTTTCAAGTTCTTAGTGCTCAGTCACCTGTCTAGTGGTAACACCATTTCAGCAATGAAAAATCATGCCCATTACAATGCTAAGTTTGTTTTAGCTGTTGTCTTTTAAATTTTCTGTGAGCCATGATTATGAATGGACATGGCTGAGCAGGTGGGTTAAATTTGGCCCAGAAGCATTAGGTACAACAGAAGGAAATTTCTGGAAATTTTGGAGATGCTAAATCACTGTTTTTTGGCATTTTTTTAAAAGCACGAGTTAAATGTTAAACGCTGATTTTGGTTCCCTCAAGCCCACACGAGTGCAAAGCTCGATTTCATCCATTACGGCAAGGAGCACTCTCCTTGAAAGGAAGGCCAAGAACTTTCCCTCTCTCAAAGTAAGAGGTGGCTTTATGAATTCCTTTTCCAAAATTATCCAAATTAAATTAGCAGTGCTATGGAACCAAATGACAACACATCAGCCGCTAAATATAAAAGAAGTTACGTAAATTTTCACAAACCCGTTCATTAGAACATTTATATCCCTTCCCACATCAGTCCTCAGCCCCTCCTGGCAGCCCTAGGCAGCACCCATTTCTATTTCTGATCTGCACCAAAGGGTCTGGGGCTTCTGATGCCTTATGTTCTTTGTGGCTGCCATGTTCCCTAAACATCAGCATCAAATTTTTGGAGAAAAAATAATAAAGGGCTGGTTTTTTAGTTGGAGATTCACAATTCCATACCAGGTGGATCCAAGTACTGTGGGGGCCTCTTTGGAAAAAGAATAAAATCCTGAGTACGCAATTCTGTACAAAACTCTAGAAGGGGCAGTAGGACTGAGGGGCCCTGAGGTTCTGACTTCCTAGAATCAGGGACAATCTTTAGAGGTCTGCCATGTGTCTACACCTATCATCTGTCTGGCTGCCTACTGTCATCAAAGAATTCAAACTATCCACAGCTGTCAACGAAGGGGGGGGCTCTCCATATGAAGGAGAGATGCCGAGCGGCTGTTTTTATCTCCCTAGATCTGTGGTTCCTTCTATCTCCCACTGCCGCTCTTGTCACTCCATTGACGGAGTTTTTATCAGCATCTTTAACAATTTTTTTCCTTCTGAGAGCCATAGGAAGACACATATACACACACACACACATGACCAAATGAGAAACACTCTGTTTGCTATTGTCCAGATGGTCTGGTCTTGGAAGACAGAACACACCCCGTGTCATGGTAATGTTCAGAGTTGAGTCCCATCTCTCTCCTGTCCTGCAAACCTCCAGTGCAGTAGTTTCTTGAATAAAGTCCCTGACTGTCTTTATCAATGTCAGACCATTTTGTCTTTCAGCAGTCTGAGCTGAAGCCTCTGAGGCAGCATTACAGAGGAGTGCTTGAATCAAGAACCAAGATACATGATTTGTGAGGTCCGTGTTCATAGCAGTGGTAAAACAGGAATTGTGGGCGCTGTGGGTTTATTTTTTTTCTTTTATAGTTTATTGTCAAGTTGGTTTCTATATCACACCCAGTGTTCATCCCAGCAAGTGCCCTCCTCCATGTCCCTCACCCTTTTCCCCTCTCTCCCACCCCCATCAACCCTCAGTTTGTTCTCAGCATTTAAGAGTCTCTAGTGGTTTATCTCCCTCCCTCTCCTTAACTATTTTTCCCCTTCCCCTCCCCTATGGTCCTGTTAAGTTTCTCCTGTTCCACATATGAATGCAAACATATGGCATCTGTCCTTCTCTGCCTGACTTATTTCACTTAGCATGACACCCTCGAGGTCCATCCACGTTGCTACAAATGGCCATGTTTCATTCTTTCTCATTGCCATGTAGTATTATTCCATTGTGTATGGAAACCACTTCTTCTTGATCCATTCATCAGTTGATGGACATTTAGGCTCTTTCCATGATTTGGCTATTGTTCAAAGTGCTGCTGTGAACATTGGGGTACATGTGGGCACTGTGGTTTTAAAGTAGATGCTTTGGACAACACCAAATGAACACAAAAGCAACAATCTCTCTGTTTCAGCTTCCTAGTTGGTGAACAAAGATGTTGGACTACAATAGAGCTAAAGACCTATAGAGAGCCAGGATTCTCCAAGTTTACTTTTTTTTTTTTTTAACGTTTATTCATTTTTGAGAGGCAGAGAGACACAGAGTGCAAGCAGGGGAGGGGCAGAGAGAGACGGAGACACAGAATCCGAAGCGGGCTCCAGGAGGGTCTGAACTAGCTGTCAGCACAGAGCCCGATGCGGGACTCACACCCACAAACCATGAGATCATGACCTTAGCCCACTGAGCCACCCAGGCACCCTAGTCCATGTTTACTTTCTAAAAGCCTCATGGAAAATTCAGAGCTGCTACTGCTGTTGCTTCTGCCTTTTATTAGGGAAAATTTCAAACTTAGCAAAAGGAGAATTCCCCAGGCCACTCACTACTTAGCTTCCATGTTTATCAACACATGGCCAGTTCTCTCTTTCTCTTTTTTAATAACTCATGCCTTTCCCCCCACATTTATTATTTCACAGCACATCTCTTATGTCATATCATCTTATTTCAACAGATAAAGGCTCTTAAAAATCATAGCCACAGTACCACTAACTCCATGAAAAATATAACAAATAAATGATTCTGGAACGTCATTAAATATTCAGTCAGCCAATTCAGCTTCTTTAGCTATATTTAAACAGTTGTCCAGAGCCAGGCTAGAATTTTCATGTGTTTGCTAAACCAACTGGGAAATAAATACGAGGAATAATTTTGGTATGCCTCCATTAGCAACTAGGATGAATAGTATGAAACAAAAATAATTTCAGTGTTGTGTGTATGTCTGAAAAAAAAGGGATGACTCACAGAGAAATGTAACTTGCTTATGACAACTGAGAATATGTAGAAATTGAGAGTATAAAATGAAAATTCTTGGGGCACCCGGGTGGCTCAGACGGTTGAGTGTTCGACTCCTGGTTTTGGCTCAGGTCATGGTCTCACTGTTACGAGATCAAGCCCCGTGGTAGGGGGAGGGGGGTCTATGCTAACAGCACGGAGCCTGCTTGGGCCTCTCTCTCTCTCTCTCTCTCTCTCTCTCTCTCTCTCTCTCAAAAATAAAGAAATAGGGGCGCCTGGGTGGCTCAGTCGGTTAAACGTCCGGCTTTGGCTCAGGTCATGATCTCACGGTTTGTGGGTTTGAGCCCTGCGTCAGGCTCTGTGCTGACAGCTAGCTCAGAGCCTGGAGCCTGCTTTGGATTTTGTATCTCCCTCTCTCTCTTCCCCTCCCCTACTCATGCTCTTTCTATCTTTCAAAAAAAAATAATAAAAATAAAGAAATAAACTTAAAAAAATAAAATTACTGACGTTTCTTAATTTTTTTCTGTATTACTGAACAAAAATTGCCTTGTGATTTTCATATATTTAGCAACTAAAACACACATTTATGTTACTCTTACTTAAAGGGATTTGACATAGCATAACCTATACACGTATCAAGTCACTGAGGTGGACGGCTGAAACTAATGTCACATTGTGTGTCAATGCGCCTCAAAGTAAAAGTTTAAAAAATGCAAAATTTTTTTTGTTGTGTTATAGAAAGTAAGAATCATAAAGATAGCAAATTTAGACCTACTTTTTTTTTGAGAGAGAGAGAGAGAGAGAGAGAGAGAGAGAGAGAGAGAATCTCCATGCTGAGCATGGAGCCTGACACAGAGCTCTTTCTCACGACCCTGGGATTATGATCTGAGCTGAAATCAAGAGTCAGACACTTAGCTGACTTGAGCCACTCAGATGCCTTAATAAATCTACTTTTAAAAAAGCAAGGCTTTAACATTTTTACAGCATCATTCTGATTTTTAAAAAAAAATTTAAGCTAAAATTTAAAAACATGTAAATAGCTAACTACTCCATTTCATGTTACAACATTTTCCTTCTGGTACTGCCGTCTACGTTTTCCTTTATACACAAAGCACGAAGCTAACCTGAGGTTCTCACATGACTAACCATGTTTTTCTTTTTCTTTTAAATTCCTCCATGGGGCGCCTGGGTGGCTCAGTCGGTTAAGCGTCTGGCTTCGGCTCAGGTCATGATCTCACAGTTCGTGAGTTCAAGCCCCGCATCAGGCTCTGTGTTGACAGCTAGTTCAGATCCTGAAGCCTGCTTTGGATTCTGTGTCTCCCTCTCTCTCTGATCCTCCCTTGCTCACACTCTCTGTCTCTCAAAAATAAATTTAAAAAGACATAAAAAAATAAATTCCTCCTAAGTGCTCTAAAATGGAAAGAATCCTATGACATTAAGAAATGTTACAAGTACAAAATCTTGCATGATATCCCTGATAATATACCCTTTTGGTTACACTAACACCTGAGATACATTCTTAAGAACCAAAAGCGTATGTCCTGTCTCTTGAAGTGAATGCGGTACAGGGATGTGGAGTTAACGCTCTGGCTACACACGCAGGTCTGACGAAGAAGAGCTCTCCCATGTGGTGTGGGTGGAAACTGTCACTGGGTTGAACATAGAGATGTTCTTCGTCAAGCTTATTACCTAATACCCCTTCTAAGACGACTTGCAGAAAATCTCTCTCCAATATTAGTATCAGGAATACTGTTTTTGCATCTCTCAAGCAACCACTTTTATGTTTTACTATTAATTTTTACTCGTAGGGACGCCATGGCTCTTTGGCTGTTTCCATTAATGTCACTGAGCTGACTGCAGGAAAGCTCAGAGGTCCCGTTTTGGGGTCAGTTTTCATGTGTGTGTGGGGCTCTGCCTTCCGGTCTGGATGCTAATTCCACTTTTGGTTCTGCATAAATTACTCTCCTGATCTTAACTTCATTCTCCTGCATTTTCATTTATTTCATTACCTTGTCTTACAACTTTGTAAGCAGCATTAAATCCTTTCTGGAACAGGCTGAAGGATAAATAAATGTTTGATGGAACTTTGTATGGGAACATAGTGGCTAATGCCCACCACCACAAGCAAACAGACCCTAGGAAAAGGCAGTTGCAGGTCAGAAGGCCTTTGCTTACTTGGGACTCTCTAAAGCTCAAGTTTAGGTCTGATTCATTTAAAATATACCCACTCAATATTAACCCTTGGCTAACAGAAATATTGAAGAGGTTTTTGTCATTTGTTTTTTCAGATATATCTGGTGGATATCAAGTCTGTGGGGGGGTCTGTCATGCCTGTTGACACTATGATTTTGTTATTTGTGATCTCTGTCCATCCTCAAATCTAATCTAATATATATGTCTAAAATTCTATCGAGGAACAGCTTTCAGAAACTATGTCCAAAAAATCACAAGCAGTCCTCTCGCCCATGTCTTTCCTATGACCACCCTGGGCAACAAGCTCACCAGGTTACCACAGATGAAAAGAGTTCACGCTGGGGCACCTGGGTGGCTTGATTGGTTAAGCCTCTGCCTTCGGCTCCAGTCATGATCTCATGGTTCATGAGTTCGAGCCCCGATTCGGGCTGTCTGCTGCTAGCATGAAGCCTGCTCGGGATTCTCTGTCTCACTCTGTGCTCCTTCTCTCTCTCTCAAGAAAAAAAAACATTAAGAAAAAGAGGCATGACGCCTAGTATTTGTTGAGTGCCTTGTATGTTCTAGGCAGTGTTTTTTTTTTTAAATAGTTTATTACCAAGTTGGTTTCCATATAACACCCAGTGCTCTTCCCCACAAGTGTCCCTTTCCAGAACCATCACCCCCCTTCCCCTTCCTCCCACTTCAGCCTTCAGTTTGTTCTCAGCATTCAAAGGTCTCTTATGATTTGCCTCACTCCCTCTCCCTAACTCTTTCCCATTCCCATGGTTTCCTATTAGGTTTCTCCTGTTAGACCTATGAGTGACAACATATGGTATCTGTCCTTCTCTGCCTGACTTATTTCACTTAGCATGACACCCTCGAGGTCCATCTATTTTGCTACAAATGGCCAGATTTCATTCTTTCTTATTGTCATGTAGTATTCCATGGTATAGATAAACCACATCTTCTTGATCCATTTGTCAGTTGATGGACATTTAGACTCTTTCCACGACTTGGCTACTGTAGAAAGTGCCACTATGAACATTGGGGTACATGTGCCCCTAGGCTTTGGCACTCCTGTATCTCTAGGCAGTGTCCTAAGGGCCTTATAAACGAGGTCTCATCAGAAACACCCCTGCCATGTAGGTGATTCAATTCCCATTTACCGATGACAGAACGAATATAATTACAGATGCTTTATCCTTGCTCAAGCTCTCTTGGCGAGGAAGTGGCCAACCCTGGGTTCCAGAGGCTGCTCTGAGGCCAGCGGGCTTCCTCCTCTGCCGGATAGCTACTCCCAGTGAGGACACATGCAACTTTACAATAAACCCCACACGCGCCTATTTTTTCCCCTTTAGGACAGCCTACTTTAACAATCCTTAGAATCATTTTTAACAATTTTTTAGGTGTGCTGTACATGCCATAAAATTCACCCATTTACTTATAAAGTCGTGCAGCCCCCAGCACAGTCAAGTTTCAGGATGCCTCCAGGACCTCCTCACCCCTCACTGGAGCCACACGTTGCCCCAACCCCTGGCCTCAGACACAGTTAATCAGCTTCTGTCTCCACAGCTTTGCCTTTTCTAGAAGTTTCATATCACCTTGTCTTTTTGTGTCTGGCTTCTTTGACTCAGCATGACATTTTCAAGATTTGCCCATTTTGTTATGTATATTTGGCAGTTTGTTCCTTCTTAAAAATTGCTGAGTTCTACTCCATTGTACGAATCTATTCATTCACCAGTTAGTTGATGGTCATTTGGGTTATTTCCAGTTCTGACCGTTATGAGTAGTGCCATTAGGAATAACTGCGTATCAGATGGCGTTCATAGACGGAGTGGAATTGTTGGGTTATATGGTAGGTGTTTAACTTTAAAAACTGATGCATTGGGGCACCTGAGTGGCTCAGTCACTAAAGGTCCAACTCCTGATTTCAGCTCAGCTCATGATCTGAATGGAGCTCTGCAATAAGCCATGGAGTCTGCTTAAGATTCTCTCTCTCCTTTTGCCCTCCCCCCACTTGCATGTGTGCTTTGTTTAACCCCCCCCCCCCCGCCCAACCTGCTGCATTGTGTTCCAAAGTGGGTATTCTATTTTACATTGTCTAGTTTGACCACATGGTCTTCAATGCTTGGTTCTATCAATCTTTCTTTTTTTTAAATTTTTTAATGTTTATTTACTTTTGAGAGAGAGACAGAGAGAAAGTGCTAGGGGAGAGGGGCCGAGAGAGAGGGAGACACAGAATCTGAAGCAGGCTCCAGGTTCTGAGCTGTCAGCAGAGAGTAGGATGCGGAGCTTGAACCCATGAACTGCGAGATCATGACCTAGCCCAACTGGATGCTCAACTGACTGAGCCACCCAGGCGCCCCGGTTCTGTCAATTTTCTTAATTTGAATTACTCTGCTGGGTGTGTAGTGGCATCTAATTGTGGTTTCAGTTTGCATTTCCCTAATGACCAGTGAGTTTGAATATCTTTTCTATGTGATTGCCAGCAACTTGCATATCTTCTTTTTGAGTGTCTATTCATATATTTTGCCCATTTAAAAAACTGGGATGTATGTCTTCTTCATACAGAGTTTTATTTCTTTCATTAGAAAAACAGATTAAAAATTGTCTGGATTTAAGTCCTTTGTCAGTTATAGGTTTTGCAAATATTTCTTCCTCAACTGTAACTTACATTTTAATTTTCTTAAGTGTCTTTTTATGAGCAAAGTTTAAAATTTTCTGATGTCCAGTTAATCAATTTTATCCTTTTAGCATTTATGCTTTTTTTGTGTTCTAAGAAATATTTTCCTAACCCAAAGTAAAAAAAAATATTTCCCCCAAGTTTTCTTCTGAAAGTTTTATAGTCCTAGCTCTTATGTTCAGGTCTAGAATTCATTTAATTTTTGAGTATGATGTGAGGAAAGGGTCAAGTTTCACTTTTCCTCCAAATGGGTATCCAGCTTCCCCAGCTTATTTATTGCAAAGACCCTTCCCCACTGATTACTTTGGTACCTTTGTTGAGACAGACCATATACGTGTGGGTCTATTCCTGGGCTCTCAATTTTGTACCCCACTCTCCCTTCTTATGCCAACACTAGGCTGTCTCGATTGCTGCGGCATTGGAGTAAGTCTTAAAATCAGTGCTGTGAACTTCTCCAGCTTCGCTCTTGTTTTTCAACATCATTTTGGCTCTTCTAGGTCTTTTGAATTTCCACATACATTTTAGAATTAGCTTGTCAATATCTTTTTTTTTAATGTTTATTTATTTTTGAGAGAGAGAGAAAGTGCGCGAAAGCTGGGGAGGGGCAGAGAGAGAGGGAGACAGAATCTGAAGCAGGCTTCAGGCTCTGAGCTGTCAGCACACAGCCTGATGCGGGGCTCGAACCCATGAACCGTGAGATCGTGACCTGAGCCAAAGTTCAACGCTTGACCAACTGAACCACCTAAGCGCTCTTAGCTTGTCAATTTCTATAACAATCCTGCTGATACACCGACTGAGATTGCACTGACTCTACAGCTCGCTTAAGGCAGAAGTGCCATCTTAACAACAGTGAGTGCTCTAATCCATGAACATGATGTGTTTATTTATGTCTTATTTAAATTCTCTCAATACTTTTGCAATTTACTGGGTATAGATCTTTCATATCATTTGTTAAATTTGTTTCCTCTACAGACTTCTTGGATGTTATTTTAAATGTATAGGCTTTTAAAATTTCATTTCTGGATTTTTTTTTCATTGCTAGTATGGAGAAATACAATTGGTTTCTGTATATGATGTTCTAGCCTGCAACCTTGTTAATCTCACCTGTTACTTCCAGGAGCTTTAAAGTGCAGCTGTGTATAAAATAGTTACCCACATAGCTCTGGGCTCTCCCTCTCTCTCTTACTGGAGCAGACTCAGAATTCTCTGTGGTTCCAAGTACAGAGCACCGAGCCAAGGGGACTTCAGTGCCCGCTGTGGCCAGGTTTTATGGCTTTTGCTGCTCTTAAACACTTTTTTTTTTTTTTTTTTTAAAGAATCACTAAGGGGCGCCTGGCTGGCTCAGTCAGTTAAGCATCTGACTTCAGCTCAGGTCATGATCTCATGGTTCATGAGTTTGAGCCCCATGTTGGGCTCAAACTGTCAGTCAGCACAGAGCCCAGAGCCTGCTTCAGATTCTGTGTCTCCCTCTCTCTCTGCCCCTCCCCCTGCTCACACTCTATCTCTCTCTCTCAAAAATAAATAAACATTAAAATTGCTTTTAAAAAAATATACACTAAGATTTATCTAGGGATTCTACTTTTATTTCCAAATTATAATCTCACAAAACAACTGTGGTAAGTATAAAGTTTTAATCAGATCCATGAACCATAACAGAGAATTAAATAAATCGACCTTATAGTGATGAGAACATAATATTCCTCAACTATTTTTCCCCACAAACTTAATTTTTGAGCTTTTGATTTCCCCTTGACAATACTCCCACTCTTACACCTCAGAGCCTCTCTGTAAAATCCCTATTCTCTGAGAAAATTGTGCACTTGGAGAATGCCTAAGAGACTCATCAGAGAAACTTATTTGTGTGGGAACAGAAATAAAATAATTAGGTATTTTCATTAGGGATAAGAGAGTCAAAGAATCACGACTTTAGTCATTGCTTCCAGACAATTCTCTATCAAGTCTTCTGACACAAGTTCTCGTTGGAACATAATGACATAACACTTTAAGGTATTATTCTTGGTCTTCTTAGTCACTCCAAATCCTTTCTGTTTTATTGCTGAGAGTCAAAATGAAAGGAGGAACCCTCCTTTTTGGGAAGAAAGTTAGATTTAAAGTAAATGTCTTTAAAAGTGCGTTTGCTATTTTCCTACTGGCAACAACTATAGAATTAGATACACATTTCTTTGGGAAAGTTTTAGTGTAAAACATACTAAAGGTATCTAATAAGGAAGCAGAAAATACTTATGGTTTGAGCATATGAAGTGTCTGGGTTCAAATCCCAGTGACTGAGACTCAGTTTCCTTTTCTGCTCCATGGGATGTAAGAGTTCTGGGCACAGGTTGGCCAGGACGGGTCAGTATCTGGGGAACAGGAGGGGCACATGTGAGGGGTGAGGGCAGGAAGGAAAAAAGGTGGCTGGAAAGACAAAGACGTGGGATGGGGTGACATCGGAGGGGGGCAAATTCTGACTCGGGACAGCCGAGAGTGTGATGACCAACAGTGTGAGGTGCTAGTAAGTGGTGAGGGTCGAGAAGAGCCCTTTGACACAGGAGGGCACCCGGAACGCAGCGCTGTGTCAGTAAGAATGGGGCAAGACCTGCCAGATTCCAACAGGTGGAGAGGGAAACACACAGCGAGGAACAGAAGTCACAGGTAGGCTCCAGAATGGAGTTCTAGAAACATCTACAGACCACTTGCTGGTGTAAGGCATTACACTAGGGGTGGTAAACAGAGGGCATGCGATGTCAGAACGTAAGAAGAGGGATGAGCCGGATCACCAGACAAGGCAGGTGACCATGTGGCTGTGCAAAGGGCCAGGAGCAGTGCTTAACTCCCAACCAGGTGCTTCTGATCCTGGATTTAGAGGATTGCAGACCCTTCAAGAAAGGCCTCCACAGACAATGTGGCTTGTCCAGATTTACCCACTTACCAGCTGGGGAGGGAATGAAGCTGTCTGACTACTGTGGAAGAGGTCTAGAAGGTATGAAAGAAAGGAGTGCAGAATATTTACATAAGACTGTGTGCTACAACTTGGGAAATGTGCCGTCATGGCCGTGTGCTATAAACTGAGCCTGCGCAGAGGGACGGTGTCAGTGACTTCAAGGACCAACAGCAATATGGTGCAGCCAGGAGTCGCCATGGGGGGCAGCTACATGGGTACCCAGTCCCTGAAATTAGCAGATCATGTCCTTAGTGGGAAAGAACACAATCACGCATAGTTTTGTTATGGGAAACCTGGGGCCCCGCAGCTCTGAAGGGCGGACCAGTGAGAGCCCTCTCTGGGAGGTAACAAACAGCCATCAGAAAGTTCAACACCTTGCACTATGTTGCAGGCATTTGGTGATTTGAATTTCCATGTAGATATAAAAGAAAGTATTTCAAAGGCCACCTCGGAGCTCCTTGGTGAGTCTATAGCAGCTGCAAATCTGACAACAGACAACTGACATAGAAGGGAAAGAAAACTGTCCCCAAACCCCAAACACCTTGAGCGTTTGTGCAAGATCATCTTTCAGATTTCTTCCAGTTCGGGCATTCTATCATTTTAAGGGTTAGGTTTTTTCTCTCTTCTTTTTATTTCATATGCGCCAGTTCTATTGAGCCATAATTCACATACCCTATGATTCACCCACTTAAGGTGTATAATTCAATGGTTTTCAGTACAGTCGCAGAGCTGTGCCACCATCTCCACAATTGCTTTTGGAACTTGACACCTCCCCCCGGAAGTCCTGTACAGTCAGCTGTCACCCTCCCAAGTTCCTCCCCCTCAGCCTCTGGCAACCACTAATCTACTTTCTGTCTCCTTGGAATTGCCTATGCTGGATGTTTCATATACACGGACTCAACAGAACATGGAATTTTGTGTCTGGCTTCTTTCCCCTAGCATGTTTCCAGGTTCATTCATATTACAGCACAGATCGGTGCTTCATTCCTTTTTATTGCGAAACAACATTCCATTGTGTGATGGATTGTGTCTTGTTCACCCATTCACCATTTGATGGTCATTGGGTTGTTGGCATTTTTTGCCTATTGTGAACAACGCTGCCATGAACATCTGTGTGTGTTTTTGTGTGGATGCCTGTTTTTAATTCTTTTGGGCACATACCTACCAATGGGCCTCCTTTCTTTCCCAAGGGAAACATATGGAACCATTTACAAGAATTACTAATTGGAATGTCTAATTGCACGTATTTAATTCATCTCAGCATTTAATGACCAAACAGTTATGTGTCCTAATGGAGGCTGACAGTGCAGCAGATATTACAAGATGGTCCATCTTATCTGGCATCTGAATGGACTTCAGGTTTAATCTGAACACAGACAGGAGCATCTGGGTGGTTCCATCAGTTAACCATCCTGCTTCGGCTCAGGTCAAGATCTCACGGTTCATGATTTCAAGACTCTTGTTCGGCTCTGTGCTAACAGCTAGGAGCCTGGAGCCTGTTTCAGATTCTGTGTCTCCTTCTCTCTCTCTGCCCCTCCCTCGCTCACACTCTGTCTGTCTCTCTCTTTCAAAAAACAAATAATAAACATTAAACAAATTTAAATTTGAACACAAACAGACCTGGGGTTCTTGAGTTCTTGACAATTGCAAAAAAAAAAAAAAGAAAAGAAAAGAAAAGAAAAGAAAAGAAAAAAAAGAAAAAGAAAAAGAAAAAGAAAAGCAAGACTCAAAGATGACCCGAGGCCCCAGCTCCTCCCGCCAGCCCCACATCTGTGCTCTGCTGCAGTGGCCAGCAGTCACCTCCTGAGCTCACCCAGATGCCATGCCGTGTGGAAACGGGAGGCATCAGGGAAGGGCAAAGCCAGTTCCATTCCTTTGGAGCTTACAGTGACCAAATGAGTGCTTGGAAGGAGCTGTGGGGGGCGGAGGGAGTGACTATTCCTTCCACACCCTCCACCGTGGACTCAGTACAATAGGTATTACTCATCGATTGACTCAGCAAATGTTATCGAGGGCCTGGAACGGGTAGGATTTGTGAGGGGCAAGAACAAAAAACAAAGTTAAAAAAAAAAAAAGAATAAAAAGGGCTTGGCAGGCAAGAAAAGGGGACTTCTTGTGTAGGTGATGATTAGGCTCACGACCTCCCGGCTGCTGAGTTCAGTGGTCAGTTCTCAGTCCCGTCCTACCTGGCCTATCATAGGCAGCATCCAACACAGCTGACCACAGTCTCTGGACTTCTGGCTTCCATGACATACATCCCTCTCTCCTGATTCTCCTCCTATCCCACGGCACCCTTGCTTGGTGCTCTTTGCTAGGTCCTTCTCTCTTCCCCTCCTACCACTGGACGGACGCACGAATCCTCCTGGGTTGTCTTCTTTGGCTAAGCTCGCTTCCTTGGTGATTTCCTCCATTTTGCGGCTTACATACCATGGACATATGAGTGACTTTCACATTGATGTCTCCAGCTGGGCCCTCTCCTCTGAACTCTGCATGTGTACATCCACTGCCTGCCTGACATCAACACCTGAATTCTGCAGGGGACTGCAACTCAGGAAGTCCTGAACGGGATGCCTAATTATCCCCCTAAAACTTGCCCTACTTGAAGTCTTCCCCAGTAGATGGCAATGCCACGATCTAGTTGCGCAGGCCCAAATCCCTGGAGTGATCCTTGACCCCTCTCTCTCACACCCGACATGTGATCCTTAAGGAAATGCCTGTGGCTGTACCTTCAGAACACACCCAGATTCTGACCACGTCTTGGACCTGTGTCGCTGCATTCCTGAAGGGAGGCATCACCCAGGACCGGAAGGTATTGACGCCAAATCCCACCTGACCTGTTTCCACCCTTTCTTACCACAGTCTCTTCAACTCTGGAGCCATGGAATTTTTTTTTTTTTTTGATAACGTACGTCTGATCACATTACAATTTGGGTTCAAAACAATCCCATGCATTCAGTCTTAAAAAGGAAGGAAATTCTGCTATGCTATGACATGGGTGAGCCTTGAGGATACTAGCCTAAATGAAATAAGCCAAACACAAAAGGACAAATACTGTATGATTTCACCTATATGATGCTCCTAAAGTAGCCAAGTTTACAGAGAAGAAAGTAGAATAGTGGTTGCTGGGGGCGGGGTGAGGGGAATGAGGAGTCTGTGCTTAATGGGTACAGAGTTTCAGTTTGGGAGGATGAAACAGTTCTGGCATGGATGGTGGTGATGGCTGCATAATGACCTGAATGCACTTAATGCAACAGAAACTGTACACTTAAAAATGGTTAAAATGGTAAACGTTAGATTTTGTTTATTTTACCACAATAAAAAAAGAGTTTATTAAGAAAACCAAACCAAACCAATTCAATGCTTTCCATCTCAGAGTAAAATTCGAAGTCCCCACATTATCTGACTCCCCTCCCCCATTCCCTAACGTTATACCTTCTTGTGTCTTCTCTGGACACACAGGCTTGGCCGTTCCTGGGTGAGCCTCAATACCTTCGTCTGCCCCACTAGAATGTCAGCTCCGTGAACACAAGCTCCTCCGTCTGCTGCTGTATCCACAGCACCTAGAATTGTGCCTGGCACATACGCATTCACTGGCTATTTTTGGAATCTATGAATGGATGGGAAGTCATCAGAGGTTTGGATCAAGAGAACCCCAGAGCTCTGCTTTAGGAATGTGAACTCAGGAACAACAGGGAATACGCCACTGTATACAGCCAGACTGAAGTGAGCTTGCCAGGGGACAGAGGGAGTGAGAAAGCAAGAAAGGATGGTAAGGATGGGACCTCAGATTGGAGGGCTGGAGGAAGAGGAGAGCCAGGAGAAGATACAAAAATGTGCCATAAATGAAAACCAAGGTGTAGTCTTGGGGGCAGGGCTACCAGCAGAGGTGGAATTCAACTGACTGCCAAGGTCAAAGTGAAAAACCATGGGTATCAAGGTGGTAGACAGATGGCTTCCTTCAGAATCAGTTCAGTTATTCCAGTAAGAACTGAAAGCAATTTCCTGGGGCTACGCAGGACATAAGGAACTCAATGAACAGAACGGTTCCAGTTCTGAATCTCAGTGAATCTCTTAGAGCCGAATGATCAAATAACCAGGCAGCAACGGATTTTAGGCGGAAGTCCAAAAGAAGGATGATCTTTATTTTACCAGTTTTTTTCCTACCTTGACTCCAAATATCAAGAAAACGATATTTTCTTGGCAAATGGAATAGTAAGAGGAAATAAATTAAGGTGGCTGACAAATTACAGGAAGAAGAAATATTTTTCATATAATCTTTATCCTAAATCCACCTTTCTTCCTACCACAAGAAAAATGGCCATCAACTTTCAGGGAAACAGGTAACCAAGTTCGTATTTGGAAAAGCTTTGAAAAAATAAACACTATAGATGATGGTTCAGCATCGCACTGATTATCGCTGTGCCTATTCTAAGGGCCAGCCTGGGATCACTTATCTGACCGTGTCTCCTGATTCCCTGACCACAGAGCACTGTCCTCAGAAGTGGCACTTCAAGTTGGAGAAGAGCAGATCCAATGTCTCTCCTTGGGTGTCTAGTGGGCGTCTTACTCCACGTGGTCAGAATTGAACTCCTGATCCTCCCAAACTTGCCCCCTCTACAGCCTTCACATCTGAGGAAATGGCAACTCTGTCTTTCAGAACGGAGCATGATGTCATCTTGATGCCTCTCTTTCCTCACCGACCACTTTGGAATCCATCAGTGTGACTCTGCTTTCAAACTACAGCTGGAGTTGTGTGTCTCACCACATGCATGGTTCTAACCACCAATACCTCCCACTCCGATTATGGTGAGACTCCCCCGCCCCGGCCTCCCTGCTTCCACCTCACTGTCTTTTGAAACTGCAGTCAGGATGATGCTTTTACAAGGAAGGTCAGCTCAGCTCACTCCTATGGGGTGCTGCTCACTCAGAGTCCCCACAACTATAAGACCCTGTTTCTTTGGCACCCCTCCCTCCATGTCTCTCTAGTGTCATGCCATCAGCCTCCTCCTGCTCACTGTCCAGCCACGCTGGCCTCCTGCTCTTCCCTGTGCCCTACTGTGGGGCAGCCTGGAAAGTCCTTCCCTGATCCTGCTTTGCTCGCTGCCTCACCTCCCTCTGGTCCGTCCTTACCCCACTTCTCAATGCAACCCTCACTGACCACACTCAGTAAAACCACCCCCCTTCGGTTCCCGTTCCCCTCAGCCTGCCCCACTTGTGTCTGCAGTGTTCAGTACCTCCTAAAATATTCTTTAACAATGTATTTATCATGTCCTACTTATTCCTTGCATTCCTTGCTGGACTATAAGCCCCACAGGGCAGGGATCTTCACGGTTTGTTCCCTGATGTATATCCAGCACTTGTGACAGTGCTGATGCACACTCAGAGCTCAAGTAGTTGGTTCGTGAGCAAGTGGACAAATGAACTTTTTTGGGGAGTTCTCTTCTCTAGCTCTGTCTTCTACTTATTGTCAACGTTCACCTCCATACCTAAAGTTTATGCTAATTAGGAAAGCTGAAAATTTTGGGTGCCTGGGTGGCCCACTCAGTTGAGCATCAGACTCTTGGTGACGGCCTGGGTCATGATCTCATGGTTTGGGAATTTGAGCCCTCTCCTTCTGTTGGCTTCTGCCAGGATTTATAACTCTCCTCTTACCAAGTGCTGTTTCTACATGGCAGTAAATTGCCCCCTGCCATTTACACATCTCCCCAGAATGTCCAGCAAGAACCGTTCATTCCATACTTGTCAAATGCCTAATTATGTCCAGCAACGGTCATGGGTAACAAACAACCGATGTGCACAGTTATTCCCCCAATTTATGCTTCCATACAACTGGTCACACAGCCCTCACGTGATTCTTAAATACTGGGCCTCACTGCAGCGGCTGGTAGGACACTTGCTGTTTTTCATTTTATCCATTCATCCATCCATCCATCCATGCATCTATCTATCTATCATCTGCCGATTTTGCATATGTTTATATTTGAAATAAATACATAGAATTAAGGACATATACATTTATATAGTTTTCAGTTTTAAGGCTGTTGGTCCACAGGGGAAAAAAATCAGAACACTGGATATTAGATTCAATTTAGAAAATATAACAAGCAACCATAATAATGATAATAATGGCACGCTGGCTTCATGGCCTGTGAAGAGTAGAGAGATGGAGAGAAGGAAGGGAAGAGGAGAGAGGAAACAGACACATGAGAGAGACAGAAAGACAGTGTAGACAGAGGGGAAGACAGGAGACAGGGTGAGAAGCAACGAACAAGACTCAGAGGCACAGAGAGACAGGAGTTTCCACAGGCCTGGCAGCACGGAGACGGGGAATTTTATAAATTGTGCCACTTTCAGACATTGCTACTGAAATTTTATTTTATTTAAAACTTTTTAATGTTTGTTCATTTTAAGAGACACAGACCGCGAGTTGAGGGGAGGGCAGAAACACAGAGAGAGAGAGAGAGAGAGAGAGAGAGAGAGAGAGAGAGAAAGAGAGAGAGAGAGAGAGGATCCGAAGCAAGCCCCAGGCTCTGAGTTGTCAGTACAGCTTGATGTGGGACTCAAACCCACAAACTGAGAGATCATGACTTGAGTTGAAGTTGAATGCCTAACTGACTAAGCCACCCAGGCTTAAAAGAACCAAAAGTAGTACTAACTAAGGGCAGGTCGGTTGATGACAAACAGAAGGCTAAATGGGCTGGAGGGTGGCCCTGTGTTATCATCAGTTACTGTATAAAACCATGGAGACATCTTCACTGTAGAAATAATAGAACATTTGTGTTTAAGACAGGGCAACCAAAAGATGCCAAAAGACATTTAAAAGTGATGCTCTAATGTCTGTCCGAAGAAGACAACGGTCCTCCAAGCATAGCACTCAGAGCACTCCCGGGCCAGAGAGATCCCTCTCCCAAAAGTATAGTCTCAGAGGGACCGAAGACCTCTGTGCCTGGGGAAATAGGCTTGGGAGCTTAGCGCTCATTAGTTTGAGGTATAATTTCTAAAGATGTTGTTAGAAAGGATATATCCATTTAAAATATGTTACGCTACTTAAGTGCTTTTAGCCAATGATTCAACATCCACATTTGATTCTAAGTGTTCCATTTTATGATATAAACACTGCTAATTAAGAGAGAGAATGTCTTTAAAACCCATGAAGGCATTTAACAATAAATATATCAAAGTTATATTCAAAGGATAGAATTCTGAAGGTAACAAATATGAACAAACCATTTTATGTATGCATGTTCTATATACACAATTTAAACATCTTTAAGGAACTGGATCAGTATTTGCCTTTTCTTGTAAAGATCACAGAAGATGGGAAGACTTAAATACTAACACTTTAAAGTTTATTTATTTACTTGAGAGAGAGAGAGAGAGAGAGAGAGAGAGAGAGAGAGAGAGAGAGAGAGTAGGGAAGGGGCAGAGAGAAAGAGAGAGAGAAAAAATTCCAAGCAGGCTCCATGCTGTTAGTGTAGAGCCCGGCATGGAGCTCGAACCCACAAACTGTGAGATCATGACCTGAGCTGAAATCAAGAGTTGGATGCTTAACTGACTGAGCCACCCAGGCACCCCTTAAATCCTAACTACATTCAAGGCACAAAGAATAAGGAGAATTAGCTATGTAGGGGAAGGCGCCGTCGAGGTTCAATCCATCCAGTCTGTGTTTTGCCACCACAAAGCTGAACTTCTCTGTAGTCCGTGGAACGAGGTGTGCACAAAGCCCCCTGTCATCAACCCCAAAGGTCCCGCAGTAGGTCTCAGGGCACACGACACTAACTCGAAGGCCCGAGTGTCACCAGCGTGCTGTGCATGTCTGCTGCCAAACAGCGCAGCTGCTCATTCTCTGTTATGGGAAAGTATGCACTAGAAAATCTAGTTTACTCATCTAGGTTACGATGTTTCTACCAGCCCTGTGTGATTAGTTCACTAACTCCTCTCTCCAACTCCACTTCATGAAGCTGCTTCACGGTTGGTCCAGAACCACTGGGACCCTTCTGTTTTGCCTCTCTCTGTATTGGTGGGCCTGCTTGCAAAAATATACACAGTAGATCCTGAGAGATTCATTTCTAAACTGGAAGCGGGGCACCTGACACCTGGTTAAGCTCCGACTTTGGCTCAGGTTATGACGTCACAGTCTGTGAGTTCAAGCCCCACATGGGGCTCTCTGCTGTCAGTGCAGAGACCTCTTTGGATCCTCTGTCCCCCTCACTCTCTGCCTCTCCTCCTCCTCAGAACAACAACAACAAACCCCTAAACTCGACCAGAAGCTTACTTCTTTGATAACACTATCCTCAAAGGGCTCTCAAAAAGGAATATTAAATGATCAAGTAATTCAAGGGGTAGGACTTTGTATACCATAAGCATCTTTTTTTCCTGACTGTTAAAATTAAGTTAGTCCCCCAAAGCAGTAAATATGACAATATAAATCAAAAGCTTTAGGGATGTTGTGCCTTTAAGCAGTCCTGTTAGGAACATATCCTAAGTTAAAAAAAATCAGGAATGGGAAAAAGTTACATGCAGTATTTTGCATATATAACAAATTTCATATCCCATGTAATAGGAAAAACTTAAAGGTCTACAGTAGGGAGTTTGCTAAGTGAGTAATGGGATACTCATCCGATGAACACTATATAGAGTAGAGTGTAGCCATTAAAACTCAGGTTCTAAAGACATATTCATTAAATGAAAAATGTTTCTGATAAGTTTAAAAGGCAGGTTTTAAATCAGTAGCATGCTAAGATCCCAATTTAATAAAACATGGGCATGCTTGTCCATACTGGAAAGACGTCCCCAAGGGTTCACAGTGTTTATTTCTGAGGATGGGACTGTGGGAGGGTGTTATTTTCTTTTCGTGGTACTTTCCTGTATTAAAAATTAGAAATCCTACAAGACATGTACTCTCACCACGGTAGTCAGCACATGGTTGGTGTTGGGGCTACATCTCGCTGGCTTTCTGCTTAATTATGTTCATTTCTGAATACATGGCAGGTCTGCACAGAAGTGACGGGGCAGAAGGGGATGGTCGTTTTCCTCTAATGCAGTAACAGAGTTCTGGCATCTTCTAGCAGACTGCAGCTTTGAGAAACCTCATTGCTGACCTCTCAGTTCCACATGGCCGGTCCTCACACGCCTGGAGCTGATGAAATGGGAGCTATTTTACCCCGATCCCGTGGGGAGCCCCTTCTCCTGAGGGAAGGCTGTTGTCCTCCTTACTGGAGTCTGAGGAGATCCAAAGAACCCAGGTGAAACCCAGACCTTCAGCAGAGGGCTGCTCTTCTCTGCCAAGCAACCGAAGTGTGTAGGAGACCAGAGGCCTGGCGGCAGCGGCAGGTCCTGCTGTTACCAGCTCCCAACGCGGCCAGGTGCCCCGACGCGCAGGCGGAGCCCTGAGCTACGTGAAGCTCAAGTTTCAAGGAAATAGCTGCCTAAAAAGGATCTCAGCTAAACTTCTCCTGTGATGGAATTTATATGATTTTAAGTATAAAGTCTTTCACTGAATCTGCCTTTTTGTGCCTATCCATCAATCTGTAGTTTAGCATAATGGTACCTGGAAAAATGGCAGTGTTTTAAATTGTTTTAATCTATTTTTCACGCAACAGAAATTTAAGAAAGCTAATGTTTCCTGATGGTGGGCACAAACACTGTTAGATGCCTGTTTATGTACCTCTTAAAAAATTTTTTAAAAATTGAAATTTGCATAATATAAAATTAACCATTTTAAAGCACGCAATTCAATGGTATTAGTATATTCACAAGGCTGGGTACCCATCGTCTCTATTTAAACAGGTTCTAGAAGTTTCATCAGTTCAAAAGAAAGCCTGTGCCCATGAAGCAATCAATCTCCATTCTTTCTCCCTGCTCCCCAGTACCAGGCAACCACTGGTCTGCTATCTGTCCCTGTGGATTTGCCTGTCCTGAAGATTTCACAGAGCTGGAATCCTGTGAGAGGATTTTCCATTTATTGGAAAGTGACATATTTCGACAGGTGGCCTGTGTGTCTGGCCTCTTTCGTTCGGCGTAATGTTTTCAGGGCTCACCCGAGTCAGCGCTTCACTCCTTCGTGGCCGAGTACTATTCCATCATATGCACGGACCACGTTTTGTTCATCTGTCCGTCCACTGACGGACATTAGTTTCTTCCACCTTCTGACTATAGTGAATAACGCTGCTATCCACATTAGTTTATGGATGTCTGTTCGAGTCCTTACTCTCAATTATTTTGGAGCTGCCGGGTCACGTGGTGGTTCTTTCAGCCTTCTGAGAAACTGCCAAACTGCTCTCCACAGTGGCTGCAGCATTTTCCTTTCCCGACAGCAGTATAGGAGTGTTCCAGGTTCCGCATCTCACCAATACTTGTTATTATCAGTAATTTTTTAAAAATGACAGCACATCTAGTAGGCGTGAAGTGGTATCTCATTGTGGTTCTAAAGTGCATTTCTCTAGCAGCCAGTGGCATTGGGCATCTTGTCATATGCTTATTGGTCATTTGTGTATTTTCTTTGGAGAAATGTCTTTTCAAGTCTTTTGCTCATCTTTTTGTTATTCAGTTGTTAAGATGTTCTGGATACTAGACCTTTATCAGATGCATCGATTTGAAAATAGTTTTCCTCATTCTGTGCGTTCTTTTTTCACTTTGTGGATAATGTCCTTAGATGCACAAAAAATTTAAGTTTTGATGAAGTCCAATTTTTTAAATTATGTTTTCTTTTGCTGTTTTCAGCGTTTGGTGTCATAGCTAAGAAATCATTGCCAAATCCAAGGTCACAAAGATTTGATCTTCTAAGTCTCTTTACAGTTTTAGCTCTTATGTTTAGGGCACTGACCCATTTTGAGTTTTGTGTATGGTGTGAGGCTACAAACGTTGTTTAGAGGTAGTTAATTGTAGGGGTGTCTGAAGGGCTCAGTCGGTTAAGCATCTGACTCTTGATTTTGGCTCAGGTCATGATCACATAGTTTGTGGGATGGAGCCCTGAAGTCGGGAGACTGGGCGGACAGCATGGAGCCTGCTTGGGATTCTCTCTTCCTCTCTCCTGCCCCTCCCCTATGCTCTTTCTCTCTCTTTCAAAATAAATAATTTTTTTAAAAGGTAGTTCAATCTAGACTATTTCTCAAGCCCACAGGGACATTTATTGGAAAGTGACATATTTTGATACTATAACAAGTCCACACTACATAAACATACCTAACTTTATGAAGGAATTTTGTAGTGCCCTCTTCCCCACAAAGAGAATATGAAGAATTTCACACATAATTTGTACCATTATGTCATCGAGATGGCAGTTTGCAAAAGACATTTTAAAACAAGAATTACTTTCTCCCTCAAAACTTGTCTTCACTGCTCAAGTATTCCCTAAGTGCCAACCATCAGTCACCCAACAAACATTTACTGAATCCAGCTCTGTACTAGGTACCGTGTTTAGGGTTAGGGAGACCATGCTGAGTGAGAAATAATTTGAAACGTTGCAGATTATGTGCCTAGCCCAAGGCTAGGGGCTGGGGAGATGGATCACAAGTATAAGCTCCTACCCTTGGTCTCAAGAAGTTAACTCCTTAGTAGGGAAACTGTGCTCAGCTATACCAAATAATCAGAAAATAATAAAAGGCAGTGAAGTACTGAAAAAATACAATGACTACATTTACAGTACCCAGGGAAGCCACAGGAAGTGAAAACTGCAGGGATTTGGGAAAGGGAGAGATCAGATCGGAAAGGTCTCCAAAGAAGGCAGGCTTAAGCTTCAGAGAATCAGCAGGATGTGAACAGCAAAGGCAGGAATTGTCAGGGGCCTTTGAGCAGGCCGGTCTAACATGTCGGATGGGAACACTGATACCAGGGAGCGGTAAGGGGGAGGCTGGTGGTGCTGCCGTGGGGCTGGAGAGGTCCCTGCACACCCGGCTTACTGCACGGAAGCACATGGAAAAGCTACATGACCTGAGTCCTATCATTGTCTTCTGTGTCCTGGTCATTAGACCCAACGGAGCAGAAAGCTCTATACACACGTGTTGCTGGTGGGGTTCCAGAGTCCGGTGACTGCACTCAGAAACGAACCTCCTTTCCTGCAGTAACAATGTTTTACCTAAATGTGTCACATGCATGGTAGATAGATTTTGTGTGTGTGTGAGTGGCTACTATATGGACATAGAGTCTATCTTATTTAGACAGCATGGAGTTGATCATAGTTTTTTTTGTTTTCATTTTTAAAAGCTTTTGAAATGTTTTACTATGAAAAACACCCAGGAGAGAAACCACCTCATTTATTTCAAACAAACAAGCATGATCTCTTGGTAATCAACCTTCTGTTTAGGAGGCAAATAGAGTCCCCTATGGCTTCTCTGATCACCTCTCCTGCCTGGGTGTCTCCATTGGCCAACAAGGGAGCTGTGGCTGCACAAAAACACCTAGCTGGTCCCACTCCTGTGGCTGGCAACAAGGATACACATGAACAGGGTATTTAAAAATAACTGGGGGCTAGGAGATCTCCTACAGAATGTTAGCATCATTTTCTTGGAAACCTTCATTAGGATGCCGGCAATGGCTAATGAATCCATGTGAGCTTCGAGACACAGAGCTTTTCTCCACAGTCACCATAATGGACAGCTCTGTTAGAGATCGTCATCCTCCCCAAATCATGATATCTTGCTCAATACGTTCTGAGTCGTAGTTTTATCTCTTGTACTAAGGACTGAAATAGTTTTGATAGAAAAATCAATAGACTACAAACCACATAATTTTACATTACATTAAATGCCAAAGGGGCCTCAGACATAAAAATGGAACGTGTTAACAGCCTCATTTCCATCCCCAGTATGTCCCCTGAGTGCCACTGTAATGTTAAGAATTGCAGAGTTAAAATGAATGTTACAAACCCTTGGTACATCTGCGCTGACAATGAGGTCTCTCTCGAGCGTGAGTGCCACACTATCATAAACAACACCGCCCAAGGGGCACAGTGATGTCAGATTGTTGGAAACTGGGGAGTCATGATGCACTAACAAACACCCTGGAGAATGTTCCTGTTCCAGCGAGAATGGTGCTGTGAGGTCCCAGGGGTACAATCACACCCCCCCACCCCTGCCCACCCAAGACCCGGTGCTCAGCTCTTCATCACAGGAATGGCTTGACTGATGTAAACTCTCAAAAGCCATTCTTCCACTTAAATATTTTACTTTGAATGCATCTGGCATCTCATTACTTCAAAATGAAAGCACCAGGGGCTCAGCTGGTTGAGCATCCAGCTCTTGATTTGGGCTCAGGTCATGATCCAGTGGGATTAAGTCCCATGCCCAGAGTGGAGCTTGCCTGGGATTCTCTCTCCATCCCTCTCTCTTCCCTCACATGGCCTCCTCCTTTCCTGCCTCTGTGCCCTGCTCTCTCTCTCTAAAATAAAGTAAAGTAAAATCACCATTCATGGGCCACTGGAGAGCTTTAGAAAACTGAAGCCTTGAATTTGGTTTTCTAGAATTTTCTTCTCATTTTCAATACCAAGGACCTGAGCCTTTCCTTCTTACTTATTTATTTAACATATAATTGCATATAATATTAGTTTCAGGGGTATAACATACCGTTTTGATTTTCTATATAGTGCAAGTGAGCCTTCCTTCCTCAACTACAGCTAATGCTACGAGTAATCAGATTGATGATGTACTTCAAACAAAACACTTCCTTTGAAATACAGCAGGGTCACCTGTCCTGTTCTAGTTGTTTTAATCTGTCTTTTTTACATTGGCTTTTGTTTTCTAAATGTTGTTTTCCAAGCTATTGCATATTTGGGTTGCAGAACAATTTGTAAGATGAATACATTTTTTAATGTGCATTATTAAAAATGTTCTGAGTGAAGCTAATTGTCAGCTTTATTAAGGAGGATTTTGTGCCCGCCACCTAGTGTAAAACAAAATCAAGTAATACAATCTCAACTGTTGTGGCCTTTTTTGATCACAAGACTTGGTTTTAAGGCCAAAAGTTTATAGACCTGTTAGTTTCAACTTGGTTTTCACATTCAAAAGGATTTGCGTTGCATTGAATTTATGAACTCTGACTTGTGAAATAAGAAAAATAAAGCAGGGTCATTGGGTCCCAGGCGACATCTGTTACACCGGCATTTTAGAACAGGGCCTTTAGATGCATTGTGAAAGAACAGGGCTGTTCTGGGCCACGTTTGGCTCCTGGGTCTCAACTCTCCATTTACAACCCAAAGTCAGATGAGCATTATTTGTATAAATAGCATGTGGAACTCTGTGTCAGTGTAAGCTTGCTTCCAAATTACGGTAGTCAGTGTCAAGATAAAAATGGAGATGAAGTGTAAGTGGGATGAAGGAGATCCACAGAGTACTTTGGTAAAAAAGGCGCTTACAAAAAGGATATGTTTATGTTTGTGATCCAGAAGAGCACGGTTATGTTACTGGATCCGTGGGGAACCTGTCTGTAGCGAGTCTCCCCACCGTATGCTTCTCCTGCGCTACCTGTACCCGGAGTCCCCCAAGCCAGACAAACAGGGGTCAGCAAACCATCTGGCGGCACTGCTGACACGGTGGGACTCTACCACTCAGAGTCTCTAAACCTAGAGACCCTTCCGTGGTGCCAGAATTTTGACCACTATTTTAAGCTCCTTTAGCACCCGCAGCTTCCCCAGGCTTAGATGCACGGTGAAGGAACAGGGCTGTTCTGGGCCACGTTTGGCCATTCTTCCACGGGCTCCGTAGTTCTGCCTGGGGTTCTGCCTTGGCTGGCTTCCTGGCGTTCCGAAGCATTAGCCCAGGCCTTGCACCTGCAGCTGGGGGCTCCCCCACCAAACCCTGCCCCAGCGGCACCCTGTGTCTGGCAGGTCTGGCTGGGTGGGGAGGGAAGGGTCAGACGGCAGAACACCCAGGTCCTGCCCCCGCGCTGGAGCCCAGGGAGAGGCGGGGCGGGTGCCTGACCTTACACAGGGCTGGCGGGGCCACCGGGGCTTCACGTCTTCTTTATAACCAATCCTGAGCATTTATGTTACCATATGCATTCTGCTTTAGCAAAAATGCTGTTGATGACTTTTAATGAATCAAGATGTATACTGAATTATAAGTACAAAAAGAGCTCTAGGCAAGTAGTTATGGTTGTGACTGCCAATGGTCCCTGCAGAGAAAGCAGGGCGACCTGCACTGGTGACTACTCATCACAGTAACCAGAACATTCCTGCACATCCACCGAAGGTCACTGAACGTAGCCTCCCTTGACCAGGCACCCAGAGCCACACCCTCTTCTGTCATCACTGCAACCTGAGGGCATAGCAGAAACCATCGGTGAGCTTTTAAAATAGATTCCTCAAAGCTTCCCCCAAGAATTCCTGAATTAAAATCTCAGAGGGCAGGCTTGGGAATCCTGGTTTAAAAGCTCCCCAGATGATTCTGAGGTGCAGCCTGGTTTGGGAATAATGCACTGACCCCATGGCTGAGAAGTTCTACAGTCTCAAAGGCCTGATTAGGGGAGTGGCTCCAGCTTTGGTCAAGGATTAATTTGATGGGGATGGAAGGAAATAAAAGGTTGCAGAAGAAAGAAGGAAATTGGCAATTTCAATGAGACCAGGTGCTAAAGTCCTCTGTGTCTTTCTTTATAATCAGGCCAGTCTAGTGCAGGTCCTATGATCCTCTGAAGCGGATATTCCCTAGATACACATGAAACCTTCATGAGGTAAGTGAATTCACCAAGGCTGAGAGATCTCAAATACAGGAAATCATCCAACCAGGATTAACGTTTATGATTAAATGATGGCTGTCAGATGAGGCCAAAGTCTGGAGTGTTCTAGATCCATATCTTACATCAATATTGCAGAAAGTCACTAATGATAAAATTAGATGATGCTGTAAATATTGAGAACAGCTTCAGCCCATCTTTCTTTTTTTTAAATTTATTTTTATTTATTTATGAGAGACAGATAGAGAGCGTAAGCAGGGGAGGATCAGAGACAGAGGGAGACACAGAATCTGAAGCAGGCTCCAGGCACTGAGCTAGCTGTCAGCACAGAGCCCAATGCGGGGCTCGAACCCATGAACCATGAGATCATGACCTGAGCCGAAGCCGGACGCTTAACCGACTGAGCCACCCAGGCGCCCCCATTTCCTGAATATCAGATCGTCGCCTCCGGCAGCAAGATCACTTGCCAAACAAGTGATGTACTATAGCACAGACTTTAGTTCTAATACCTATACATCATAGACCTCTAAATCCACTGTTTTGAAATTTGTACAGAACAGACTTTTGCTGTTGTCAGATTCTTATTTTCCTTTCTATTTGGCCATAGGAAGTAGAGACAGTTCTAAAAGAAAACTTTGTTAAATGCCATGATTTCTTGGTCTTTAGGTTCTCATGAATTTCAGTCTTATCTTCCTTATTAAACTATAAGCCCTAGAACAGACTTATTTAAAAAATTTTTTCAGGGTGTCTGGGTGGCTCAGTGGTTAAGCGTCCGACTTCAGCTCAGGTCATGGTCTTATGGTTCGTGGGTTTGAGCCCCGCATTGGGCTCTGTGCTGACAGCTAGCTCAGAGCCTGGAGCCTGCTTCAGATTCGGTGTCTCTCTCTCTCTCTGACCTTCCTCTCCTTGCACTCTTTCCGTCTCTCAAAAATAAATTTAAAAAACATAAAAAAAAATAAAAAAAATATTTTCCACATCCCTCAAAGCCTCAGAGCCCATTACTCGATTTCTTGAACACTACCAGAGCGAAGTGAACATATGTGGTATAGTTTTGTTAGCTTGGTATGTATAAAAGGGGGTTGAATTAACAGAGAAATTCAGAAATGATGTTCTAAAAAATCTAAAAAGCTTTAAATGGAAACTTGTGAAAACTGATCGACTGCACCTCCTTAGTCACATGGCAATCATTACCAAACACGGCTTTCTCATTCAGATCTGACCCCCCAAATAGATTTCTTTTCAGTGGAGGTTCTAGTGCTCAGTGGGATAGGAAAAATCAACTGAGTTTCTATTCCCTTTACTTATTCTTCTCTGTATTTCAGTAATTTGGGGTCTTGGAGTAAATTGCCCTCTGGGGACATAGCCGCCATCATGGACACCCGCTCCAGGATGGGCACCTGCTCTCTATTAGAGTGTGTCCTGTGTTTCAGACTCTGAAGTATAAGCTGGAATAGGGACACAAAAGGCAGATGGATAAACTTCCCTTTTTGAATTCTGAGAGCCAGGATTCTCCACCGTTTCAGATCGCGTCCTTCACAGGAAGGAATAATAAAGGAGGGGCAGAACCCACCCTTCTTCTCTCTCCTTTTGAGAACAGGGAACAGCCATTTTTCTTTCACTTTCATAATTTCCTCCCTTGAGAGAGGAATTCAAACATCTTTCACTTGCCAGGAGAGTGGGAGGAAGGTGGGTGGAAATCTTTAAAGACCTTCAATAACAGCTTGACACAGAGCTGAGCTGGCACTGTAACCCATTCGGAGCCGAGGCAATCTCTGGCATTTTGTTGGAGGCGGGGAATGAACCCGGGGCTCTGGTCAGACTGACCTGTTACGGGCCTCACATACACCAACTTGGACCCAATTTGGGAAAGACATGTGGCAAAAAGAAAACAACACCAAAACAATGCAGTTCGTTTTTAAATTCCCTGGCACTGACTTCTCTTACCTAAGAGAACGGATTGTATGCTAAGGAGGGAAAAGACAAAACCCTTGGAGAGGCGGGATGGGGTGTTCTCTGGATGATGGTTCTGGAAGGGTCATGGCCGCACTGGGTCGGTCCTCGCTGACCCACACTGAGCCAGAGCTGCGGGGAGAAATGCTCCTGGGCACCGGCGCTGACCATTCCAGAGTGGCCCAGTGTCCTGTTTCCTCTTAACTGTTGGACCTTTATATTCTCCATTTGTACTGGTTGGGAGGGTTGAGGCACTCATGCTTACTGCAGAGCATCCCTACTTGCATCTGCTGGACAGACACCCACTCCACGCCTCCAGAGGAGCCCGCGGGGCTGGGACCACATGGACGGGCAGAAGCCTGGTGCACCTGCGTAAGCTTCGAATCAGCTTCCACGGACCCTTTCACCTTTCACCTCTCTGGACTTAATTTCCAAATTCCACTGGGGAAAATCTTACAAAAACCCATCTAGCAGACTTCCTGGGATTGAAGCAGGAGAAGAAATTTCAAATGGCTGATAAGAGACGGGACCCGAGCGTGGGGCTTGACAAAGAGTATGAATCACGGTAATTCCAGACTTTGGAGGAACTAAAAATGCTACAATATCTAGAACTTTCTCTCCTCAAACACTATTGTGCTAATTGTCTTCTGGTTCTTAGTTTTAAATAGTAGTGACTGAGTAATGCCTCTTGTTTATTCCCCTTTTCTAAACTTGACTTCTTTGTACACTGTGAATCATATTATTTCCTCCCACTTTTCTGACTCCCTCACGTACAGGACACCCAGCCCGCGCAGCTGCCTCAGAATTCAACAGAACAAGGCTTAGAAATCAGGTACTGGCTTATTCTCTCTCGATTCCACTGAGGCTGAAAAAGATTTCTTTTTCTCCCTCATGTAACCCATTCAGATTCACAATGCAGTCTTTTTACACACATGCAGACTGGAATCCAATTTCTTGTCTCAGAAGTAAAACACTAATCTGAATGTTTCCAGTGAATAACTAAATGCCCTAGAAAGTGCATGCACAAAAGAAAATGAAAAGAACAGAACTACACAACACAATCTGTTTCTGCTCTAGCAATACATAATCACGTGGTTCTTTTTGAGCCAAGGCATCAAGAATACATTTAGAGAGCACAGCATTAGGCTTACTGCAGCTTTCAGTAACTGAGACGGCACAGTTACACCTTCTGTATACACAGAGAACAGGGCTGTCAGCAATGCCGCCCTTAACTGTGGAAAAGGGCCATGTGGTTGGATTTAATCCCAATGTCAGGCCATGGTAATGGACTAGGAGACTGAGAAGCACTCAGCTGGATGAGGGGTCATGCCCATTTGGCTGGACACCTGACCCACGGACCTGCAGACAGAAAAGTGCTGCAGAGAAGGTTCTACAAGAGTAAGAGGTTCTCGTCAGCACCAGGAGGGCAAAGAAAGAAGCACTGCTACCAGGCCCAGGCTGTGGCCACTCCTTAGTGAACCCCCAAGATGGGCTTCCTTTCACGACAGCTCCACCCTCTGAGGGTTCAGTGGGGCTTGGAGAAGTACAATGAACAGCCGCAAATGGTGCTTCTCGCCTGACCCCGTATCTTACACAAAAAGATTCCAGGATATCTCAATAATTTCTAGAAATTACACATTGAAGTAATATTTTGGATATATTGTGTTAAGTAAAATACATTATTAAATTTCACTTGCTCCTTTTTCACATTTTAACAGTATGGTTCTTAGAAAATGTGAAATTACATATGTGGTTTGCATGTGTGGTTCACAGGGTATTTCCATTTTCTGTATTTGCTCAGTGCAGGCTAGAGAATGCATTCATTAAAAACGTGTTGGCCAGAGTTTCATGTATTGATGCAGTAACTTTGAGATCAGTAGATGATCTTGGCTTTGCAAACATTTAACATGAGAAGTTTGATTTAAATTTTTTTCTTCTGTATAGCAAATATGGAGTACTTACAATGTGCAAACACTGAGTCTAATTTTTCCTGTATATTAACTCATTTAATCCTCACTGCAACTCTGAGAGGGTAGGACCCATTTTCAAGAGGAACAGACTGAGGCATACTGAGGTGCTTCTCTTGGAAGGGCAGAGCTGGACTCTGAACTTAGGCAGCCTGGTTCCAGGGAGCAGCCTTCTCTCTACCCCCATTTCTGTTGAATGTTGAAAGTTTAAATTTCTTTTAAAATACTTTGGATTATACCGATAATAAAGAAGAAATGGGAGACACATCCATCTCTGGAATTGGAGTCTGATTAAGGGCAAGCATGACTGCTCGAAAGTGATATGAAATTTACACAATGATAGTTAATTACTTTTACAAACACCGGTTTTTTTTTTTTTTATCACATCTTTGCATAACCAGAGTCTGTTTTCATGAAGGTAATACCCTCAGTAACTGTGCCAGCAAATCTGAAAGCATTGCCATCTATCACAATCAACACTGATCTCAAATAAAATTCCTGAAGTTTATAACTCTCTTTCTGGTGCAGTATGCTTACATAGCCCCTTCAATATCATCTATGTAAAATTTCCCTTTAAGAGAGGACATGACACAAAGAAGAATATATGTCAATAAATTAAGAAAACTCTAATTTCTTTCTAATGTAGACTGCAGGTGAATAGCACTGGCTAATGACACAAGGTCATGGTTAGTTCTCACCTGGCCTTTTTTTTTTTATCTTATTATTTATTTGTTTAATAATACAATGACCACGATGAACACCCTCTCTTCCCCCACACTAGACAACGATCACTAACGGGCATTTATCCAGATGCTCTGCCATATGCCCTTTCTCTGCCTCCTCTCCACTACCCTGAATAGTATGATGACCATTCTCTCCTCTTTTAAAAAATTTTAGCACAAAAATATTCATACTGAAACAATATGATATTTAATTTTGCTTATTTTTGAACTTTAAAGAAAGGTATTGTACATAACCTTTCCATACTGTAGTTTCTTATTCAACATTAAGACACTGAGATCCCTCCATCCGTTATGGTGTGGGGGTGATTCATTCATTTTCCGCATACTTCATTGTATGGCTACTCCGCATATTATGCATCCCCTGTCCTGTTACTGGGCATTCAGTTATTGTCAGTCTTTTGTTCTTATTTACAGGACCACTATTTATTCTTCAACATGTTTCCTGTTACACATTCTTAATGATAACACTTATTTTATTTATTAAAAGAAATTTAGCCTTGAAATCTACTGTCATCCTTGCCCTTCTGACAGTAGTATCTCTTAGATTTTCCTTAAAAATGGCAGAGTAAACAAAGATCCAGGAGTTTGATGATTCTATTGTGTCCAATTCATAACTTTCTATCCATGTTACTTATCAAATAAAGCTTTTCAGTCCCCTTAATTACAAATATAACACATACAAATCACATTATATATATAAAATATGAATTATATATCAATCACAAAGTCCTTTACCATCCTCATGAAAGACACAATTTATCTTCAAGAACTAAGTAATTTGTTCACTATGTAAAATGATATTTTTTAAAAGAATTATGCAATTAGCCAGGGAACTGTTTACAACTGCTCTTTTCTTTTTTCAAAGCAATCTGATGTTTAATTTTTCACAAAATGCTGTATTTTCTCCATTCTTGATGTTCTACTGTTTTAATAATAGACTTTTGAGGGTATGGGGGTGTATGGGAGAAAAATGCTATCACATTAAATGTGCATATCTCTTATAAGATACATGGCAACCTCAGAAATTCTACATTTTTTAAAATAAATTTTAAAAAATGTTTACTTATGAGAAAGTGAGAGGGGAAAGGGGCACAGAGGGAAGGGAGACAGAATCCGAAGCAGGCTCTGAGCTATCAGCACAGAGCCCGATGCAGGGCTCGAACCCATGAACAGTGGAATCATGACCTGAGCCGAAGTCAGATGCTTAACCGACTGAGCCGCCCAGGTGCCCCAGAAATTCTGTATTTTTAAGAGATGTATGATAAGGCTCACAATCCCAGGTGGGCTCTCTGGTTTCGGTGACACAAAGAACCTTGAGTTGTTCAGAGCTGGAGTTCAATGGTTAGGTATTCCTAAATTCAATTTTTAATTTTTTTAAATGTTTATTTATTTTTGAGAGATGGAATGTAAGCAGGGGAGGGGCAGAGAGAGATAGAGACACAGAATCTGAAACAGGTTCCAGAGCCTGATGCCGGGCTCAAACTCACAAGCTGTGAGATCATGACCAGAGCCACAGTCAGATGATTAAGTGACTAAGCCACCCAGGCACCCCTCTAAGTCCAATTTTTCAAATTTATCTTTTATATTTTACGTTTATTTATTTTGAGAGAGAGAGAGAAAGAGTGGGGAAGGGAGGGAGGGAGAGAAAGAATCCCAAGCACGCTCCACACTGTCAGCACTGAGCCCGACGTGGGGCTTGAACCCAAGAACTATGAGATCATGACCTCAGCCGAGATCAAGAGTCAGATGCTTAACTGATAGAGCCACCCAGGTGCCCCTCTATAAGGGAATGTATAAGATAGGGAATGTTTTATTTATTGGGGCCACAGATATGGCAGGTTGAAAAGACGCATATAAGAGTAAATGTTGGTAAGGCAAAATAAAACACCTTTTCCCTACACTGAAAGTCCTAATCTAAGAACTTGTTTGGAGATTCTAGCAGAAAAGCACAGATGCTCTTAACAGAACAATGTCTCTCCTCTATGGGAGAAGGCTGTCCTCTGTGATAAGTAGGGATGCATATGGAGTGGTGAGGGAGGAAAGGGACACCCCCTAGCCAGTGTGATCAGCCACATCAACCCTGGGGATCCGTGGGGTGACAGGTGTCATAGCCAAACCACACTCCCATCCCAAGGTCTTAATTTGAAACAGCTCTAAAGATCACTCATTTACTGGTAAATATTTAAATTTTAACTTGTAGAATACCATCCAGTACCGTGGGCTCTCAGTTGGTTAAAATGCAAAGACACCTGGTGGCGGTCACACGTTAGTGGTCTCCTGTCAGTCATCGGCACCTTGGTGAGGCTTAATGAGGTCTTCTGAGTTTGGAATGAAATTGTCAGGAATGTACAGGTCTTTGTGTTTCCTGCTAATTTTTATTGTAATTCAAGTCCCTTTCTGATGCTGGTATTTGAACATGGCCAACAGTTATAAGAGTAATAATTTACATCTATTGTGTTTTTTTTTTTTAATTTACCAAACTTTTCCATGCCTGGAATATCATTCATTTCCCAGCTCAACTCCATGAAGTAGGTATTATTATTCCCATTGTACAAATTGGAAAATCCAAAGGCAAGTTGACTGAGAGGCTGTGTCTGGCCAAGAACTGACTCAAGTCTTTTTAATCTTGGGCTCATTCCATTGCACCACACTTCACTGGGGTTGATTGGAATCATTTTGAAAAAACTGTTTGGAAAGAGCATTCATCTTCCATAGAGATAAAATATTTTTATTTTAAGGAGCTAAAGGTTCCTTGAAGTGCCTGGGTGGCTCAGTTGGTTAAGCGTCCAACTTCTGGTTTCAGCTCAGGTCATGATCTCATAATTTGTGGGTTTGGCCCCTGCGTCGTGCTCCCTGCTGACAGTGCAAAGCCTGCTTAGGATTCTCTCACCCCCCACTCTTTCTGTCCCTTCCCCACTTATGCACACTTTCTCTCTCAAAATAAAAAATAAACTTAAAAAGAAAGGAGCTAAGAAGTTTCCTGCAATGTAACCATAGTATTTATTTTTTTGAAGACCTTGAAATATTTAAAGATCCAGAGTTAGCACATCTTAAACTTGAGAAAACATATCCTTTTCTAGGTAGAAGGGACCTAATGAGAAATTTTAGATATGCACTCTGAAAGAAGGTCTGTCTATTAGGATACATGTATATAAAAACAGTATTCAAGGCTAAACTGCTGGACAAGAGGTCAGGCATGTGATGAAGCAAAAATCCCTCAACCTCAGGGACTGGTTCAAGTCCCTGTAGAATAATTTTAGTAACAGCACATGAAAAGAAGTTAAAAAAATGGAAAATAGAAACTTATTACAGAGACATTTTTATAGTGCAACCAGAAAAGGTAACACAAACCACCTGAGACCCTAAGAAAGAAAGACTACACCACCAAACACTGTAAAAAGGCACAAAGTGAGCGAACGATCCATGTTCTAATGGTGTATGCATTCCAACAACAACATATTTATTAAAGACCTTTCTTAACGGATGCAGTCAGCTGAAGAATCCTCAAAGTGAGTGGAAAAAGAATCTCTGGTTGATACTTTGCCTCTTGACTTCTGTTCCTGAGTGCACAATTAAATTTTTCCAGTAGGATTCAGGGAAATGAATAAAACAGCAAGAGTATTCAAGTGAAAATGGCTGACTGTCAGCAAAAGGTTGGTCCTTCAGGGCAGGAACTGTGATAGTCCAGTTTCCAGGCCATCTTAGACTCCCTAAGGGGTATTCTGGAAATTCTACTTGAATGAGTGAATTTTCCAGTCATTCCCACACTTCCCTTTTCTTTTACTTGCACTTTTGCTCCTAAAAAAAAAAAACCCTGAGTGACTATTAGATCTGATTATTTACAGAATAGCTGGAGGTAGGTCACAGTGAACTGAAATGCTCTGTGATTTTCTGTGATTTAAGGTCACTTCCCCCCTTTCAGGCTGTTACAGGAAGTAGAGCGCCTGCCACACAAACTCCTGGCAGCAGGTCTCTGTGTAAGAGTGGCACCTCCTCAAGGCGCCTGGATGGCTCCGTCGGTTAAGTGGCCAGCTTCGGCTCAGGTCATGATCTTACCATTCATGGGTTCAAGCCCTGCGTCGGGCTCTGTGCTGACAGCTAGCTCAAAGCTTTGGATTCTGTATCTCCCTCTCTCTCTGACCCTCCCCTACTCGTGCTGTCTCTCTCTGTCTCTCAAAAATAAATAAAAAACATTAAAAAAATTTAAAGAGTGGCACTTCCTCAGATAACTTATTCCAGCCAGTGTCCACCAATCAATCTCATTGTCTATCTGTCAAGGGCAGTAAGGAGTCATAATAAGGAAAACACATCCTTGAAACTTGAAGAGACCTAATCATGCAAATGGCAAACTACTAGAAAGGTAGAGGTTTGGTAGCCAAGAAAGCCGCTTCCGGCATAACTACTGCTTGAAATCTCTTGCCATACATTTGGCAACAGCATGAGACTTCATTCTCCAACCCATAGCGTGTTTGTCTCCATGCCACCACTGCCACGGTTACCGGGCTAGGCAGAGCAGGTCCCTCTGTGACATCTACCCACTGTTTCCAGTTCTTTCCATACTCAATAGTCAATGTATCTCCTGATCCATTATGGGAACTGATAAAAATAGGTTCTCGAGAAAAGCGATTTTTACTTTCTCTATGAATTTTCACCAGTGTTCCTATTGCATCAGTTAAACAGTATCTTTGTCATAATCCTACTGGTTCTCAGAGCTGAACTGGCCTTTCAAAGATCATCTTGCTTCGCATCCACTTTTGCAGATGATGCAACAAACCCCGCAGATATTGAGTGATGTTTTGCTTGTACTCGCCGAGGGGAAGAGAAGCCAAGTCCCTTCCTACAGAGTTTCTCTGTCACCTCACCCTGCCACTGCAGATGTGACTCTGGGCTCTGAAGACTTGCATAACGATCTAGGGATACTCCCTCGGCCTACAGTTAGCAGCATTTTTGAAGAACTAACTGAAAATAAATTAAAATAATTGGGAAAATAAATGGGACTTAATTTGGACACAAAAGTCACCTTGTCTATCGAACCACAGATGGGTTCAGACATTCCAGGGAATTCAATTTTTCTTTGATACTGAACTATGTTCATCTGTTCCAAGGATGGGTCAAAAGACTTTCCATTTCAATGCCGAAGGCAGATAATCAAACAGCTGCTCCTCTCCCTGCCTCAACAGCCACTAGTCACTGTATATATGTCATGGGTCGTGGTGAGAGTCCTTTCCTGAATAGCATGTGGTTGGAGGCAACACAGGCATCTGTGGGAAGCGAGCCAATAAGTGGGAATCTTAGGTACCAGATAAGCTGGTAGGCAGGTGTAGACTCTGGGGCCCAGAGGTAGCTGTGTGAGGATACTCAGAATATAGACTCTGGAGCCAGACTCTGGACCTGAACCCACCACTGACAAGTGGTGTGGCCTTCCTCTCTGCACTGCAGTCTCCTGTCTATAAGACGGGACGCCAGGAGTCTCCCCCTGTTGGGCTGTTGGTGAGGATTAAGGGAGCATGTGTGTCTGAAGCCCCCAGTGAGTAGTGAGTGCTGGATGAGCACAGAGGAGTCTGTTCTTCTGGGAAGGCCGAATTCCGTAGCAACCTTCCCAGTGTGAAGGGGAACGTGCCCATTTAGCTTGCCTACTGGGTCTTGATTCAGCAACTTACAAAGAAGAGACTGAAGAAAGGGATGTGGGGAGAGACATTCCCAAATGCTAATTATATTATATGCAGATTCTATTGTCTCGTCATTCTTACTAGAATTTGAAGATGCTTTTTGTGAGCATACCCTTCCCATTCCAACTGCACCGTTCAGATGAACACATTGCTTAGATTCGTAGATCTCCTTGTTTATATGCCTTTCTTAAAGTTCTCATGACAATTTGCTGTATTCTGGATACACGGAAGTATAAAACGGAACTGTAGCCGTCAGAACCCCTGTTGCCCAGGCCTTCGCAGGCAAGGAAGGTGCCGCATGGACAGAGCTCCTGAAGTAGGTCAGCTGGAATCATAGGAGATTTGGTGTGATTTTTAAGCTGTATGGTTCACTGTACTTTAAAGCGAGAAAGTCTCACTAATTCTGTGTCATCTGAGACACGACTAGTAAGAATGCTGATCCCAGAAGAAAGGACTGTCACTGTTAGTCGTGCCGTGAACTTGGGGAGATCCTAACTCCTCCCCGGGATTCCTGCTCCTCATCTCTGACTCCAGCATTCTCTGAACTTACACATGCACACCATAAACTGAGTTTTTATAAGAAGATCAAGGGAAAAGAAGAGTAAATAAAAATGCATTTGGCCTTCTGATTCCTAATGATGAGAAAAAGTAAAAGGGCTTTTTAAAAAGTATTTTTTAAAAATTTATTTTGAGAGAGAGAGAGTGTCAGCAGAGGAGGGACAGAGAGAAAGGGAGGAGAAGAATCTGAAGCAGGTTCCAGGCTCTGAGCTGTCAGCACAGAGCCCAGGGCAGGTCTCAAACCCATGAAGCATGAGATCATGACCTGAGCTGAAGTCAGACACTCAACTGACTAAACCACCCATGTGCCCCTGTAGTACCTTTTTTTTTTTAAGGTTTATTTATTTTTGAGAGAGAGAGAGAGAGAGCAAGAGGGGAGGGGCAGAGACAGAGGATCTGAAGTAGGCTCTGAGCTGACAGCAGTAAGCCCAATGTGGGGCTCGAACTCATGAACCATGAGATCATGATTTGATCTGAAGCCAGACACTCAACTGACTGAGCCACCCAGGTGCCCCTCGTCCACAGTAACTCGTCTGCCGCTTCATAATTTCCAATCTGATACAGGCCCAGGAGTTCAGTTGTAGGTAGACCCTTAGACATGACGGCGTGGAGTGCAGGCTTTAGAGGTAAGTACCAGCTCTCTGGGCACCAGCTCTGTGATGTGGGGCCAGGTATCCCCTGACCCTCCTCCTCCACTTCACGGGGTTTGTAATGATGGCTACTTCATAGGGGTGTGTGTGTGTGTGTGTGTGTGTGTAATGAGATAATCCATGTGAAACTTCAGCTAAGTATCCAGTGATACCCGAACTAATGGCTTGAAGACATTTTCACAAATGACAGTTCACGTGAGGATGGATAAGCCATAGGGACTTGGAGCAAACCCAGCCTGGCCACCCTCTTCACTGTCATCCACAGTGAGTGTCAGCAGTTGGCTATTCACCCCTCCCTCAGAGGGGGGAAGGATACAAAGCAGCCCCTTCAAGGCAGAAAGTTCATCTTCAGTGATCAGGAATCAGAAAGAAGCCACAGTCAAGGGCAGATTCAGCAGGACTCTCTGCCTACCTACACACTGGGGTCTCCTGAGAGACAGCGGCTGTCTCTTTCAGATGAGGATCTGAAAGATGGCCCCGGCCGGGCGAACGCTGCCCACCCCCAGACAATCATGTAGTCAGATATAGGACCCTGCTTGTTATTTCTTATCTGAGACATACAAATGAATCAGCAGTTTTCAATGACCTCAACTCTGAAAATAAAGATCAAAATGAAGGACACCCTGCCCACGTTGCACCCTGCTGCTGGAATCAGGCTGGCAGCGTGCGACACGAACCAGGGGGCCTTGAGCCCAGGAAGGTGACATAACAGGCTCTGGAGTCAGACCCCCTGGGCTCCTGACCTGAACCACGGCCCCACCAGCTCTGCCGCCCTGGGCACGTTGCCTGCTTCTCTGTGCTTGTGTTTCCTCACGTGGGATGTGGGACGGCAGTGCCCACCCAGAGCGCTGCTGTGGACATACCTCGTAGGGCAGCACCTGCGTGAAGGGCTATGTGAGTGTTACTCATTATTTTCATTGGCACCAACGCAATTTACCAATATCACACACACAAAAAAAGATGAAGAGGGGTAGAAAAACTTTTTTGATAGGGTCTAATGCATTTTAAGATTTCAATTTGATTTTCCTTATACTTTTACTGAAACTATATAATTCACTCCAGATGAAAACATTTTCTGCAGAATATAGTATTTTTGGCTCTTCCCATGCAACCCCAAGCCCTGAAAAGGCAGGGAAGAGAGAGAGAGAGTCCTCTGCCAACACCACAGCCTTACCCTTTATTCAGAACCACACTGGCGCTGGGGCCGCCCTCAGAAGAGCCGGGTAGCCTGGGTGCAGTGCATGCATGTAACTATGGGGAGGCATAGGCACTGTCCCATGTTGGTGACAGCTCCCAGCTCCCTGCTCTCAAGGGCCCTGCTGTTCTCAGGAATTTAGCAAGGATCCCAAGCACTGCCCTGTCTCCCTGGGGAGAGTAGGGGGAGTGTCTCCCCACCTCCCCCCTGAGCAACAGTACTCAGTGTGTTTCTGCTACACATGTATCCAACAGCAAAATCCCTAAGTTTCCAAAGCTTTGCAACCTGGCAACACCTAATAAATGTTACCAGAAAGGCGACTGGATAATAGCTAACAGCTGTTGGAATCTTGCATGGTGCCAGGCACAAGGGCAAGCACTTAGATGCATTAGTGTATTTAATTTCCATCACAAGGTAGGCATTATTATTATTATTGTTATCTCCATTTTACAGATAAGGACACCGAGCACAGAGATGTCATTTAACTCACCTGAATTTCTATAGTAGATGGTAGAGATAAGACTAGAATCTCCATAATGTTTAAGGAACCTTTCTTCTAGCCACCAAAATGAATTAGATACAATTGCAATTTTGGTTTATTTTTTGAGAGAAAGAGGAAGAGAGAGCGTACACACACACACACACACACACACACACACACACGCATGAGCAGGGGAGAGGCAGAGAGAGAGGAAGACACAGAATCTGAAGCAGGCTCCAGGCTCTGGGCTGTCAACGCAGAGCCTGACACGGGGCTCTAACTTATGAACTATGAAATCATGACCTGAGCCCAAGGCTTAACTGACTGAGCCACCCAGGTGCCTCTGTTTTAATAGAACTATATATGTAGGGTTATTATTATTAGATTTCTGGTGCAATTTTGTTTACTTTCTTTAAAAAAAAAAATAAGAGCCTGAAGACAGGGTACCAGGCTGAGTAAGGGAACCAGTTAAGAGACTGGCTACACAAAGCACATCATCCTGTTGATCTCTCACCCCCAACATGCACTGAGACTTACTCAGGGTGACATCACACTAAACCCTTTCACTGACTGCTTGAAGTTCTCGTGGTTACGACTGTAAACAAGCGAACATGTCACATTCTTAGCCGCCAGGACTGTGTTCCATCAACCAAACAAACACGGAGGCAGTACTGACTAAACGCATTAGGGAGTGGGAAACGGAGGGCCTGGGGGACAGGAGGATTTGCCACCTCTCACCTCATAGGTGGGGAGGCTCCCTCAGGAGATGGCTCTTTGGAAGGCTTAGGAAAGAGCCTTGGCCTGCTGCAGCCTGGCCACTGATGGTGCCCCTCATCGAGGATCTGGGCACCAAGGTACTGAAGGCTGGTCGGTGGCACACCCAATCCATAGGTTAAACCGCATGAAACTGCATACTGTAGGTCAAAAATGGCCACATACTGGCAATTCCTCATTTTGTAATCTGTCTTATTTATTTTATAACTGGACATTTGTACCTTTTAACCCCCTTCCCCTACTTCACCCATCCCTCCACCTCCTTCCTTTCTACTCTGCCAACCATCAGATTATTCTTTTCGTCTAGAAGTCTGTTTCTGTTTAGTTTTGTTTATTTGCTTTGTTGTTAAGATTCCACATGTAAGTGAAGTTAGACGATATTTGTCTTTTTCTGACTTACTTCAATTATCATAATGCCCTCTAGATCCATCCATGTTGTCACAATATAGCAAGATCTCATTTTTTCATGGCTGAGTAATACTTCATTGTATATCCATTCATTTATTCAAGAACACTTAAGTTGCTCCCATATCATGGCTATTGTAAATAATGCTGCAATAAACACGATGGTGTATGTTTCTTTTTGAATTCGTGTTTTTGTCTTCTTCAGATAAACGTCCAGAAGTGGAACTGCTAGATCATAGGGTAGTTCTACTTTTAACTTTTTGGACCCTCCATACTGCGTTCCACAGTGGCTGCACCAGTTTGCATTCCCACCAACCGTGCATGAGGCTCCCTTTTCTCCACGTCCTGGCCAACATTTGTTATTTCTTGTCTTTCTGGTAATAGCCATTCAGACAGGTATGAGGTGATGTCCTTGTGGTTTTGATTTCCATTTCCCCGATGATGAGTGGTGTTGGGCAGCTTTTCACATGTCTTCTGGCCATCTGGATATGTCTGGAGACATGTCTATTAAAATCCTCTATTTTTTTAAATTAATTTTTTTGTGTGTGTTGAGTTGTGTTAATTCTTTATATATTTTGGATATTAACCCACTATCCGTTCTATCAGTTGCAAATCTCTTCTTCCATTCAGTTAGATGCCTTTTCATTCTGTTGAAATATTTTGTTTTGTTGATGGTTTCCTTTGACATGTAAAAACCTCTCAGTTTGATGTTGTCCCCCTGGCAAGTTTTTATTATTCAATCTAATAGGCAAAACAAGTCTTCATTATAAATGCAGATCTGGACCACTCATAATGGTTATGAAGACAATGAAAGTGAGTGAGGAATTAGGAGACTCTGTGTTCCAGTCTTGGCTTGACTTCAGGGTCAACACATCTGGAGGACCCGAGACAAGTGTCTTAAGGTTCTGCTGTCACATCTTGCTCATCTATAAAGTAAGTCCACACTTAAGGCTAGACTAGACACACGTAGGTCCACTTCCAGCTGAAATGCTCAGAATCAAGAAGTCAAGATAAGAGTGAAGAGAAGGATGGGGCACCTGGGTGGCTCAGTTGGTTAAGTTCCTCTCTCTCTGCCCCTCTCACACTCATGCTCTGTCTCTCGCTCTCTCAAAAAAAAATTAAAAAAAAAAAGAATGGAGAAAAGGAGGTGTGGTCAAAATGAAGTGAAGAAGTCAACTGCATATGACCCATGATCCGCTGGGACAAAAGTAGAGCCGAGTACAAAGCAAGACTTAACACAGACACCCAGGAAAGCGTTAATCTCCCAAGTTTCTTGATCTCATGAATAATAATTTGGCTTAATTACAAAGTAGTTTCAACTTTATCCTCAAAGAAACCAACTTAGACCATTGAAAGCAATCTTTTCAATGAAGCTCAGACATTTTCTAAATGTATTGTAATTTCTTTGCTATTATCTGTACAGCTGTTTTTATTTATGTCTACCATAACACTTATACTATAAAATTTTACACTGGAGTAAGGATAAAAGTCTCCAGTTGAATTACCTAAAACTCAGCTCCGAGACAGCCATGACTCTAAGAGGGTCTCACCAGGGCATTTCTGCAGGGCTAGACTCTCTTTCTGGATTCCCTTCATGAGCAGGACTCCACGGATGTTTCACAATTTGTAAGGGCACTGCTCTGGCTCCAATGCCCTCCATCCCTGGTCTACCTGCCAAACTCATTCATTCTTCAGTGTGGTCCGGGTCTCACCTTCCCTGGGACAGGGCCACCAACTGCTCCCTCACAGGCCAATCCCACCCTCTGCTGCATGGACAACATACCTCAGTGTGTCCTAGTTATTTATTTAAACTCCTTCTGGACACACACAAGTTCACCTTGGTATTTCCAGTGTTTACCCCCATTTCTGACATACCAGGTAACCATTCTTGAAAAACTGTATTGAATGTTTATTCAGAGAAAGCTGATCGTGGTTAATTTGAAAGATCATTATCTTCTACTAAATGAGATAAATTCACGTGATGATACGATGTACTACTTACTAAAGAGAACTTTTTAACAATAAAATTAAGAAATGATGATACTCTTTATCAGCTTAATTCTTTCAAGTAGATAAAGATGCCAGTCAGTGTCCTTGTAGTTTCTTGGGTAGGTGATTACACAGTTGAACCAAAACAGATGAAAATACAATGTTTTAAGAATTATTTTAAAAAACCTAAAGAAATTTAAAAATGAGTACTTGGCTAGGATAAGCATTTAAAATGCAAAGCAACAGAACATTTAGATAATGTTAAAACTTAGGAGATTGGGTAAGGAAAGGAAGCTTGAGAAAGAGGCATTAGGGTTCTTCCAATAATTTCTCAAATCAGTCATATTCTCACTAAAGGTATTCTTTAAGGTAATGAATATGCTGCTATGCATAAAAATAAATGAAACCTGGTAATAATTCCACAAAACTGCTAACAGTATACTTGATTAAAATGAAAACTCAAGTCGTAATTCTTGTTTTTCTACAAATACTCATTCGACTGAGACTATGTAGGAGGTTCTAGAACCCAATCAAGAATCATGGGTGGTAAAAGTCATTTTTGAAATCAAACATCACTCTCCTATTTGATGGATGATAGTAGCAGTGGGAAAGTAAGGAGAAAAATGCCTGTTTTCCTTTTCCAGAGATGACTGTAAAAGGACTTTTTTGCTGTGATAACACCTTTCATTCTTTTCAGATATTTTTGAAGAATTATCATTGACCTAAGTGTAGTATTTCATTTTTCTTTACTTTACTATTTTATTTTATTTTATTTGTGGGGGAGAGGAGCAGAGGGAGAGTGAGAATCTTGAGCAGGCTTCGTGTGCAGCATGGAGAGTGATGTGGGGCTCGATCCCAGGACCCTGAGAGAATAACCTGAATTGAAATCAAGAGTTGGATGCTTAACTGACTGACCCACCCAGGCTCACAATGTTCACAACTTACATAATACTTTGGCAATGATTCAGCCTCCGTGTGTGTGTGTGTGTGTGTGTGTGTGTGTGTGTGTGTGTGTGTGTTAGATGTGTATGTGGATAAATACATAAGATAAGTTAAGATTTTGGTAAGATTCATTTCACCTCAATATAGGATGAGCAAATTCAACTGGAAATGAAGGGCCATTTATCTTTTCTTTTCCTACATTTTACATGCTTTATAGAATGAAAAAAATATAATTAGCCTGAGCATAGTTTTTTTTTTTTATCACATTAGTTAGTGACTTCTTTAAACACTAATTATGTGCATGTGTAACAAATTGATTGCCACAACTGTGATTTCACTATTTAAGCTAAAAGATGACATTGTTTCTTCTTCTGAACACCATGAAGCCAGTCGGCAGACCATGGGCTCACCTTAGCCAAGCTCATGGCTCCCGTGGTCCCAAAGGACAACAAAGGAGCCACGCTGGAAGATGGATCCTGATTTGATTTTGTGATGGGGGTGCGCTTCCTGACCAGGTGAGTGCCCGTGTGACTCCGTGGAGGGCCAATGTCTCTTCCTGTCTGCATTCTTCTGTTCAGTTTCCCATAAGTCCACACATCCATGGTGTGCCCGTTTTTAATAAGATGAATAGTACGTGTTCCCGCTGGGTTGGCAGCCTGTGTCCTGTCTCCTTAACTCTCCATCTCCTTTCAACACCCACCTTGACTTCAGCTGTTTCTCCCCAACACGGTCCTTAGCTCTTGCTGCTCTGCTGATGAAAACACCAGTCTCCCAGGAAGGAGCCCCATCACACTGGTGTGACCACCAAGCCTGTGGCCTGAGCCCTACTGTCCTCAGGAATCTTCTTTTCCGAGTGGCTACAGAATCTCTAGTCTATTCCACATGAGGCAGCATTAAATTACACGACATGATACTGCTCACTAATTCTATAGCGCATACGACAGACTGCCGTACATACACCCTGTTTCTTCACTAAGTGTAGATTTCCTGAGGCTGCAAGTCTTCGTGCAGCTGCGTCACTCACAGTCCTACGTACAGTGCTGAGTGCACGGCAATGACCTTTTGATGACTTCAGCACACATTTTGGAGCAGAACTCTGTGGCAAATGCCATGGCAAGCAAGGAAGAGATGGTTCCTACCCCCACTAAATACATGTTTATTGGCGAAACACAACATGACCATGACGTGAGCTTTAAATAAGAAGGACAGGCAAACATTTGAAATCATGACACATAATCCACTTTCTAAGTGAATTTAAGCCTTGTTAATCAGAGGGACTTAAAGGGGACAGATAACTCTTTTGTTACTTAAATTACTCAGCATTAGCTGAGTACTTACTAAGTACTCAACAGGAACCTCTGACAAATCATTATTTAAAGTAAAGATTAGCACACAAACTGTTTTGGGAATCTTGGTTGTTCAGGTAGAGGAATTAAAAAACAGCAGGCAGGTTTGGCAGGTGGTAAAGCAAGAACTAGTGGGAAAGGAGGGACCACGAATAATGTGCAGATGGAGGTAAGCCCGGCACATGGGAGGAAAGCAGGGGTCTTTCCTAATGCAGAAGTTTCAAGGTCTGGGAAGTGTGGGAGGGACAGAATGCCCTAAAGCCAAGAAGGAATACTACAGGCTGGGTACAGAATGAATGGGAGACTCCTCAGAGACAGGACATGTGGCCCGACTATACATGGTCAGAGAAATAGCCCCAGAGTGACACCAAGTGCTCTGACAGATTCTTAGCCACCCAGAACCCAAAGGTCAAATGCCCTCCAGGTGTTCCACTTGGATTAACTGCTATACTGTAACATTCCCTTGGAGGGATGAAGGCTGCAGCTTCTACACTTTAAAACATGGCTATTCACCCTCCAGTTCCATCCACGTTGTAAGGAGAGTATATTGCTGAGTGAAGTAAGTCAGTCAGAGAAAGTCAGAAATTTAGAAGACCATAGGGAGAGGGAAGGAAAAATGTTACAAACAGAGAGGGAGGCAAACCATAAGAGACAGAGAACAAACTGAGGGCGGATGGGGTGGGGGAGGTGGGTGACAGGCACTGGGATGAGCACTGGGTGTTGTATGTAAGTGATGAATCACGGGAATCTACTCCTGAAGCCAAGACTACACCGTAGGTGAGCTAACTTGACAATAAATTATTTTTTAAAAATTAAGAAAAAAGAAAACTATTACTCTAAAAGAAAAAAAATAAAACATGGATATTTAATAGATGCCTAATAAGACCTTTCTATATTTTCATAATCAAGTACTCTGGCATTTTGTCTAAACACCAAGATTGTTTCCTTACGATTTATGCTAAATTTTTAATGTCAACGTTCAAAAACGTTTGCTTGGCATTCAGGCTAGATATTTTCTCCATACTTATAAGATCACTGCCATTGTGTTTTATAAGGGAGTACTCACTGTGAGATAAAAATAAGTTAAAAGGATTGCTCTCTGAGAGCCCTAAGTCAATTCTGTGCTATACCAGCTGTCTCTGGATGGAAGACTGGGTGTCTGGGGGCTGGGGTAAGAGAGAGACTTTTCACCCTTTTATGTCTTTTGGACTTTGTGCCATATACAAATATTTCCTATTCAAAAAAAATACAAATACAACTTAGAAAATGAAACTGCTTTGTGTAGTGGAAACGTTATATATACAGTGGATTTAATTTAATCCAATGCTATAAGAAAGGCAGAATAGAAAATGTACAGGATTATTTTAAGAGGTGAGGAGAAAACCCCACGCATTATGGATGAGGTTCTCGTGCAAAACTAAAAAAAATTTTAAACGTCAGTGTCTTAAAGGAACCTTTCCAGGAGTAAAGTCATTGTCTGCATCTTCAAACCGCAGTGTACCTTTCTCAAAACCACATGCATCAACTCATTCAAGTCTTAATGTGACATAAGTATAGCCTACTTGTCTGCTCCTTCTACCATCTCCTGAGAGAGAGCTGTAAAGTTCAAGTTGTTGTCTCTCACAGTTACATAAAACTAGCAATGATAGCGACAATATGCCCCAGTGCTAAGGTATTTTTAATGTCATATTCTCCTGAAAAGAACAAGTGTCCTTTGAAGTGAACTTCTGCTTCGGTAAGCCAAGTGACAAATTCTCAATGTATCAAAAGTTGAGGTGAGACTTGACAGCAAAAATCTCACAGTTTCAAAGGATTTGAAGTTTCAATGACATCTTACTCAAGGAATTAAAAAAATACGGTGCCTTACTTTGTGACCCTTAAAGTGTATCAGGAATTTAAAAAAATATGTTGCTTTACTTTGTGACCCTGAAAATGTATCTTCTATAAGGGGAAAAACACTCTAGGGAGGAGTTGCCTTGTGGCATAAGCCCCGAGTTCGTGGTGTTTTGTAGACAACAGGTCACTTTACACGCTTTTATTATGAAGAGCATGGAATGATGCCCTTTTAATTATGTGAAGAGCAGCATTATGATCTACATTCCATTTGGTTTTCACTGTGGGATGTAGAAATGGTAACAGCTTGCCCTCTTAAATATTTTTTGTGGATAAAATGAATTAGTCTGCTAAAATCAAGAGTGTGACCACTTTGATAAGAACGGATATTTATAGGACCTCAAAAAAAAAAAACCACCACATTCCTAGAACAGATGTAGGAATTACAAAGATGAAAAGGGCAGCAGACCCCACCTTCACTAAGAGCTTCAGCGGTAACGTTCGGGATGCACTAGGAAGGATACAAGGTCACTTCTGGGCTTTTGCTGCCAATGCATTAATTGTATCTGGTCATGACACATTAGATGAGCCACAGTGGGGGCACTCCACAAAATTAACGTCTGGTCAATGTCGTGACAGAAAGGAATGCTGAGGAACTGATGCAAAATAAAGGAAAAATGGAAATGAAATGTAGTGCTTGATCCTGGATTGAACTATTGACCAGAGTTATCACAATGACGATGATGATGATGATGACTATACTTTCACTATATTATTATTTGGACAACTGGTGAAATTTGAATACCATTTGTAGGTTACAAAACAAGATCATATCGATGTTAAATCTCCTAATTTTGATAACTGTACTTAGACACTTAAGTTTGTTATTCAGAGGTAAAGGAACACGGTGCCTGCAACCAACTCTCAAACGGTTCATGAAAAAAATGTGTGTTTGTGTAGACCGAATGGGGAAGCAAATATGACCAGCTAGCTATTGGTGAATCAGTGTGATGAGTGCCCGGGAATTGTTTGTATGACTTTTGCATTTTGGGGGTAAGTTTAAAATTGTTTCAAAATAAGAAGTTACTTGTTAGGAATGACCTTATGATCATGTTTCAAAGAAAAAAATGGAATTTTAAAAAAGCATCCTCGCTGAAGCTTTAGTCTAGTTGATGGATCTAAACAAAATATTTTATTGAAATAACAGCAATGCCTTTCATTCACACCAGCTGTGCAGAATGATGTATGGGGGTTCCTCCTTAGCATTTTGAAACAAGCTAAGTGAGGCTTGGAGGCAGGTTTGTGATGGGTGCCTTCTGTCCAATGACAGACGGACCCTCAGAGCGCCTTGCTAAGGGCACACATGCAGGACCTGCCTCTTAATGAATTCAGGAGTAGTCTTTCCAAAGACAACTTGCATTTTGTCACTCCCTGAGTGGACTCACTGAATGGTTTTCCACAACCTTGAGGAGGAGGCCCAAGTCCCCTGGCCTCAGCTCAACATGAAGCTGGTCAGGTGGGGTCCTCCATACACTCCCAATCCCTGCCCATAAACGTCTCTAGTGTAGCATTATACAACGCCGTCCACTTGTTCAGAAGTCTGTACTCCCTCTAGACCATAGAAGCATCTAGAGGAAAGTAGCACTCCTCATTCACCTTGGGATCCACAGACACTTAAGTTTGTTGACTAAATACTGAGGAAGCAAGAGGAGCTAAGGTGACCTCTTGCACATCCACCCTTCCCCCTCAGTAGGACCCTCACATTCAGTTTTGGCAGAAAAAGCCTTGGGGACCATCAATGTTATCCCACTGAAGACTGCTGTTCAGACCACTCTGTTGATAAAGCCTCTCACTGGAGAGAAAGGGAAGCCATGCTCCATCTTTGCCAACAACCTGGGTGCTCGACACACAGTGGGAAATCATCAAACTTCCTGCCTCCCTGGAAAGTTCTTTCCCTCTTTTCCAGCTGTTTCCTCAGCTGGAGCTTTGAGGCCTCACCAACAGTCTGTTTTCAACACACACCACTGTTTTTAAAATACGACTTTGACAATACCCTGTAAAATCAATATGGCGGCCTCGCTCTGAGACATGGGCACTCACTACTTCCAGAAAACTTCAGAAAAGGAAAAAACTCCAGGTGTGCAAACGAGAAAAAGAACGGTTATTATTAAAAAATAATAATTTTCTAGGATTTTTTTTAAACTAGAGAAACATACCCTAGGACATATAAAATGTTTTCTTCAGAAAAAGTCAAAAGCTGAAAACTTTCCTGAGGAGGCACCTATTCTTGAAGTGCGATGACTTTCAGTATTAACTCCCCTTGTGGAGGGAGGGGGGTCTTCGGGATACATCTCATCTTTCTATTACTGGAAAGTGTGTGTTGGGGTGAGTACTGGGTTACAGGAATTAGCCAGAAGCTTGCTGGAACTTGTGGCAAAACTACACAGTGTAGCCCCAGGGAGGAAGGTGAAAAATCTGACAGAGATCTGGCAAATCTAGGGAGGTTCCAGGTGGCCTCAGAGAACTGGTTGCTAGGCAAGGCACAGGACAGAAGGGCAGGACAAAGATGGGCAAAGATGGTGGTAAAGAAGGAAGCCAGAAGTCACTTTAAGAAAATCTGACTGGAAGTAAGATGGAGGAGGGGGAACAGGGCTGAGACGCAGGGGTTGTGGGCGACAGAGGCCAGGTGGGAGAGTGGCTGGACAAGCTCCCCCTGTCCCTGGGCATCTATGCTGTGCGGAGACCTGCAGGCCAGGGTTCCTGAGCAGTCAGAGCCAGTCGATGGCTTGATGGCTCTTTGGCGATAGTTAGAGACACCTCCCCCCAGGTACGCTGTGAGGCGCTGGGGACATCAGCCCTTGGCATGGACAGAGGACGCGGTTTACAGGTGCTGGCTCCAAACAGGGCTGCAGGGTGGCGCTGGCTGGTGGGGGAATCATGAAAGGGTTCAGTCGTCTCCCCCTGCACCCAGAGAGGAGCGGACAGTGTTCAGGCAGCTGGGTGTTCATCAGAGGCCACTAGGGCAGGGCTGTGGTGAGGAGGGCTGGCCAGGCACACCGGCACCAAACTCAATGCCAGAACTCCCAATTTCTCTTCCATGGCAGCGATGCTAATTCTGAGAGTGCCCCTCCCATGTGCCATCACGATCACTGCTTCAATCCTCAACAATCTCACGAAGTAGGTACTGTGATCACCTCCGTTTCACAGTTGAGAAAAGGCAGACAGCAATGAAGTGATTGGCTCAAGGTCAAGCAGTGTCAGGGATGCCAGAATCTGAGCCCAGGTGGTCTGCCTCCAGTATTTTCCCTCAGGACCAGGACACCGTCCAGTCCACAGACTCCGGACAGGTGTCTCTGGAGCACCTGGTCCACTTCCTACCCCAGAAAGATGCTCTTTCGAGGCCCTGCCTTGGCCCTTAAAAGTGCAGACACAGCCCAAGCCCCACGAGGCCGTTCTCCGCTTGGGCTCCTATTCAGAGCAGTGAGCTCCCCTCTGGGTGGTTGAGGACCCCACCAAGGGCAGCCGAGATCTGGGAAAAGTGCAGCCCCAAGGTGCACCTGTGTAGTAATTCCCTTTTGTTACTTACATCTGAAATTATCCAAGCTGATTTTTCTCTTGGATGCCAAACATACAGATTTTTAAGAATTTCAGATAGCTGTGGAACACATCCTGGTAGTTCCCACTTTTTACGCTTCCTAATGTTACTTTTCTCTTTTACAACACACAGTAAGCTTCACTCCCTCAAAAGGCAAAGAACAGGGTACATGCCTGGGACGTGGATCTAAATGCCACCTTGAGTGAAAGCGAGGGTTCACTATTTCCCTGTATGGAGGGGAACCTTCCTTTCTGTAACGCAGCGTGATGGCCCAGGTGGCCAGTCCCCTGACTTATTACAGCCCCAGCTCCCCGGTGACGTGGACAAAGGATTGTGTTATATTCTAACAGGCACTTGGGAATTGTTTTTCGTGTACCCAGCCGTGGGGTGTGAGTTGTTGGGGGAGAGGACAGGAGGACAGCCAGGGGAGAAGCCGCCTGTTCCCTGGGAGCTTACACAACTGGCCTGTCATTTTCCGACAGTGCTGGGGGGCCCAGAGGGCCCCGATGAGGTTTGGGGGCAAATACTGGGGACTCAGGGGCTACTGAAGCTTGGGCCCCAGACGGAAAACTTACTCCTACTTGACACATACTGTGGGCTTAAGACTTTTTGGGTGGTGGTGGGAGAGAGTTCAGTTGGTTAAAAAACACTAGCCCACTAACATGGGTGATGTGAGTTCTAGAATTCTGCACGCATTCCCCAGAGGACACAGGACAAGCACACAGTCAGGGGTAGCCTCAGCACTGGATGCTTCTCAGCCCTGCCGTGCACCCTTCTAACAGACGCTCCAGGAAGCCCGGCTCCCACAGCTGTTCTCACTGAGTGGCAGGCCACTTGCTTGGGGTCCCGTCTTTAGAGAGTGGTGGATCTAAGACCCAAGAGGGGCAGCTCCCAGGGCCCTACCCGTGCACTATTCCTCATCCAAATGCCTTGTGTACTTTTACCTGGCAGGAGAGGACAGAAGAGTTCCTGCTCTCCGGTTTATGCTGACCTGCAAAACGTCAACTTAGGAAATAGAAGGGGGGAATGGAAGAGCACTGATCAACACGTCAGATTGCTTTCTCACTTCTCCTGGAGCCTTATTAACAGCTTCCCCTTAGAAAAAACCTAGCAAACCACAATTTTAAAAGAGCTAGTAAAATACCCACATTTTAAGAAGAAAGGAACCACACAAATTAATAATTTAATTAATTGGTATTGTGCTAAGAGTTTTTCAGGAGGTGGAGGGGGGAATCTGTCACAGTCATCACCTGAGACTATTCTCAGTCGCCTCACGGGTAGATGGGCGGGAGGTAAGGGCATGGTGCTAACTAGCGAAGGGGTTCCTGGATGGACCTCGGTCCACAGAAAGACAAGTGTGGATGTAGGCGTGAGAAAAGAATGAACGAGGCGCCTATCCTTGAATGATACCACCGCACACCACACTGCTTTGTTGTCTCGCATCTGGATTGCTATAAGAGCTTCCGGAAGCTGCCCTTCTGCAATTCTGCCTTCCCACAATCCATTCTTCACCTACAGCCAGAGCAGTCCTGAGAAAGCACAGCCCTGGTACATAACACCACGGCTCAGAGCTCTCCAAAGGACCTCCGGTCCGTACAGACCTGGGTGGGCTGGCCATGAACGCTCTCCCTTACCCCCCACCTCCCCACAGCGACTGTTAGTAACATAAGTGATGCCTATTTCAGAGCATGATAGAATACATGTGACTGAAAAATGTGCGCACATTAAAATAAAAATAGCATTTTCAGAAGGAACATTATATATTTAGATATTAATTTCCTTATTGATATAAAGGTAGACACTATTAGAAACATAATCGCATTTGACACACCACAGGCACATAAGACAACATAATATTAGGCTTAAAATCTACCAAAAGTAAAAAAAAAGTCTGAAAGAGCATACTGGCATTTATCCCAGTTGACGCAGAATTTCTGGGTTCTAATTCTCTTTTACTTTGTTTGTAATGAATTATGGTTTCTGATAGTCATTTTAAAGTAGCCTTAACACGCCTATGTAAAAATACATGTGTTCAAAGGACATGGGTTCTTCAATGTTCTCCTTTTATTAAAAAGATTCATGATACAGTTCAAAAACACTTTCACAGGTTAGGTGCTTTGGATTCCTTAGTAATGCCCCAAGGAATTGCTGATTGTTTCTGAACTTGGCATTGAATATGAAGTCCCTTATCAGGTGTGAGTCTATCATGTGAAGAAAGAAGAGATGTGACTTACACACCTTAATTCTAATTCCTCATTATATGGTAAGAATCACTTTTTTCCTAAATCAGAATGATATAGGAGATGTTTTATAATTACTTTCAAGCAAACACGACCAGAGAGACTTGAGAATTTAAGTATAGGTCTGTGAACGTGCAAATCTGAAGTTGCATGGGGACCCCATCTGTGATTTGAGCTAGGACCTTGTAGTTTTGGGGGGCCTCTTTGTCACATACAAGGTCGCAGATACTAGGGGACACCCTATAGCTCTAGCTGGCTGAATCACAGCTTTGGTCCTACCCGCTACACTCCTCCCCGTCATCTCCTTTACCCCCTCCAAGCCATCCAGTTAAAGACACAGTTCAGGGGCTACCTGAGTGGCTCAGTGGGTTAAGCGTCCAAGTTCAGCTCAGGTCATAATCTCATGGTTCAGGAGTTTGAGCCCTGCATTGGGCTCTGTGCTGACAGCTCAGAGCCTAGAGCCTGCTTCAGATTCTGTGTCTCCTTCTCTCTGTGCCCCTTCCCCGCTCACATTTTCCCTTCTCTCTCTCTCAAAAATAAATAAACATAAAAAAATTAAAACAATAAAAAAGACAGTTCAGTAAAAAAAAAAGTGTGCCTGCAGTGCCAGACACCCTAGCCCCCTTTTCTGGTCAGTTTGCCACCTCTAACCCTCCCTTTTAGAAATTCCAGAGCTTTCACTGACTACACTGGAATGCTTATTTGAAGCAAAAATCAAATGAAAGGATGCAAATAAAAGCTTTAAAAAAGGGTAATCCCTATCTGCCATCATGCTACAGAGCCTATAGGAAGGGGCTTCTGCTAAAGACACAGAGCAGGGGCCAGCAGGTAGACACCGGCCCAGACTTCAGCCAGAGCATTTTACACACTGTCCATTGTACACACTGCCTTCCGCCTCACCTTCCCTTCGAAGAGAGGATTCTGAGAAAGAAAAATGTCTCAAGAGCCCTATGGTGGGCAATAAAAACTTTGAAATTCTGTTACTGTTGCGTATGTACACACACACACACACACACACACACACAGAGGTACGCACACAAAAATGTTCTTTTGGCACAATGGTAAGAAAAATGATTTTCTGAGAAATCTAACCAATATGTTTTCCTTTGACACATGCTTAATCCAATTATCACCACATAACAATAGTTTGATGATATGTATATACACCAAAGAAAAAAATTACAATTCATTTCACCCTCTCACATGAGCAATACTGCCATTCAAGTGGCTAGGAAAGCGCCCGTAAATATGGCCGATATGAAGCGAACTACATTCTTCCATCATGGAATAAACATTCAGAAGGGATCCATGTTATTTACAGCATGCATTCTCTTTTCGTTTGAGATACAAGACGTGCATCGTAAGAGTGAACTGAATTCTGTTCTATTATTCCCACAGAAGCGATCACTTACCTTAAGTATTTCTCTCTGCTCATGTAAATTCTATTCTTTTGTTATCTCGGAAACCGCTTACTTGTTAGTTTAGAAATACATATAGGAAAAAGTACTATCGGTACTTCTTAAAGGTATGCTACTTTCCCGATTACCGACCTCACGGATACTTCATAAAAGCATTTCTTACAATCCTATTGTCTTTAATATTTTTAACAAATGTTAATATTCCGATATGAAGGAAAGCATTTCTCTAGGCAGAGAGCTAGATTTTAAATAAAGTCAAGAATAAAATAAGATTAGCATTGATTCTCAAGCAATCTCATTAAAAGTGGTTCTCTTGAACCATTTAAAATATTTCGAGAAGGATTTACCTACCTGGGAATATTCAAAGTCGGTGATAGGAGCTATGCTCTTGATATAGTCTGATCGAAACTGGTTTTCTGGGTTGGCCAGTGGAACTGGGGGGATGATAGTACTCATAGCAGAAACAATCGTCTAAAAGGGAACGAAGAAAAAAGTATATGGATAAACATAGCACTTAGGCTCCATATATGACAACTAAAATATACTAAGCAAACATTTTTTAAAAAGCCCTTACCACAATAGCATCTTTAACATTTTTCCGGATGTCCAGAATTTTCTGTTTCTTTTCCCTATATTAAAAGACAAATGTTATTAATTTAGTTACTTTTAGCACTCACTTGAATCAGCTGAGTGGGATTTGGAACTTCCAGCTGTAGCATGGGGCTAGACTGGTTCTCCTAGGGATCAAAGTCAACCCGCAAGACAACAGTTGCAAATCTTTTTAACTCATAAAGGAAAACATGCTTTTTTTCTAATTTGTACTCAAAGCAAACTTGAATGCACACATTACCATCTGTATATAGTTTTAAACAACCGCACTGGCTACACACAGCATGGCAAAGTGGATATGAATAGCTGCATATAAGAACTACACAGCTACACTTGTATATACATTTTATTAGAATTATCCATATGTTGATAGTTATGAATTGAAATAACGGCAGCCAAAGGACATAGAGAAAAGTACACAGTGACATATTGGCTAAGTGTGCTCAGGGCAATACCAATCACACAGACCAATACCTCAAGAATATCTAGTAAGTCATATTTTGGTAAGCAAGTTATTTTATTTTTTGATCTAGACACTACCAAAAGGATTCACCTAAATATTACAGATTCAACATCAGGCTTCTATTTTCCTCCCTCTCTAAAGTCTACTCAATGATCAAATTAACTGTTTAAAGAAAGCACTTCGGGAAAGGCTAGAGAGAAGTGAAAAAGTTTGCATGCAGTTTGGAAGCAAAAGCGAAATTGATCATTCCTTACTCTGGATTAAATCCATTGACATGCAGGATCCTCATTTGTTTGACGATAGTGCTTTTCCCAGACTCACCAGCCCCTGCAAACAAATAAAAAGACTGCTGTCATCTGTAGCCCAATTCCGTTGCCATCTCTCCCGGCCAACCCAGCCAGCAATTACCCTACCCGGCGTAGACATTTTCCAGTACACGCCAGCTCGTCCGTGTCTGGAAGAGCGGGTCCAGGGGGCCGGCGGTGGCTCGGTCGCCGGAGGTGCGCGCGGCCCCTTCCCTGCCCGCCCGGGCCCGCGCTCGCTCTCGCCGCTCAGGGCTGTGCACTCTGCTGGGGCCGGAGCCGCCGCGCGCCCACCGCCCTTACCCAGTAGCAGCAGGCGGTGAGTCGCTTTGTAAGCCAGACGCTCCTTCTGCAACTGCTTCTCGATCTTCTTGTTGGCCTCGCGTCGTTCTTTTTCATCGACGCCCTGGTCTTCTGCGGTCTTGCTGTTGCCCAAACACCCCATGCCTGTCCCCTTGGACGAACGTCGTCGGGCAGAGTTAGGAATTTGCACAAAAAGTAATAGGGAGTTGTAGATGTGTGCAGATCCTGCGACGGCTTCTCTTCCTTGCTGCTGAAAGAGATGCCCTGGTCTCTCGGTGTTTTTCGATCAGAGCAAGCGTTCCTTCTCCCTCCCTCTGCCCACCGCAAACTCCCAACTAAAAAGGATGTGAGGACGACTCCGCGGAGCCAAATACATACTTTTAAAAGATAAAGGTTTAGTATTTTCTGCTGGGCAAACGACATGGCATGAAAGGAGACGGAGGCGAGAGCGCCGGGCTCTGCCGGAGCCAGCCGGGATGGCGCTGCGCCCACCGCTCGCCCCGTGTCCCGGCGCCCGCACCGCCCACCGAGCTTGGTCCGGCTCAGCCCGGCCCCCGCCTGCGTGGCCGGGAAGCGCCCAGCGGGGCCGTGAGGGTGCCCAGACCCCGTCGGCTGCTCACCGACTGCGGCGCGGAGGGACGGAACCCGTCGCCTGGTCCCCGAAGGGCGATTGTGGGCACCAGGCGCCGGCTCACGCGCAGCCCTGCCTCCGCCGTCGGACGCGCGCCCCCTCCCGGTTCCGAGCGACCCCCGCGCTTCCGCGCGGCAGGGAAGGGGAGCTGGCCAGCTGGCGAGGATCTGGCCCCCGCGCTAGCGCTAACGGAGCTGGAGGGGTCGGGGGCTGACCTCTACGAGCCCGGCCCGCGGGACGATCACCCGCGCCGGGTCCACACCGCGGCCGCGTGGCTCTCTCGCACTCCGAGCCCCGGAGAATGGGTCTGGGCGTGCGCTCCCCGCCGGTGCCTCGGACGCCTCCCTGCTCCCTGGCGGGCGAGGACTCGCGCAGAATCATGCATATTCTATCAGGGAGGAGGATCTGTAAGAGGCTCACCAGTCACACCGCCTTTGTTCCGTTCATTTTCTAGACTATTCCAGCGCACCCACGCCGCCGCCTCCCTTAGCCTCTTGTCTTTATCTCCAGCCCCCGTTTCTACTTCGCAGTGTTCTGAACAGCTCTACTACTTCCCTAGGAGACTCTGTGGCCTCGAACTTGGCTACGCAGCGGTGGAACCCATGAAGGCAGGAGTCCGGACTGCGCTCCCATTCACTGTGCTGAGTGCGAGGTCCGCAGCCTTGCATTTGCCTTTTTGGATTTGCGGGAAGGATGGCAAAAGAGGCGACCAAGCAAAAGTCCACGTCCAAGATCACCTCCTTGTGCGGTGGAGTTATGGCTTGGTAGTGGTTTCCAGGCCTTGGGGGCCTGAGCCCGTGCGCAGATTCTTTTACATGGCTTTGTTCATCTGTCTTCAAGCGCTCCGGGTTTTTCCTTCCCAGCCCACATTTCTCTCACTTTCGCCAAGGCCTGATCTTTACAGGGAGCAAACATCACCTGGTTGCGGGAGCGGGAGGGCTGGCGGGGGGGCTCCCCATTCTCTGCTGCCTGTCCCTCTGCAACCTGCACTCGGGCAGAGCGGACCTCACTGGTCCATGTGTCTCTTCTCTTCTGGTTCTCCCCTCTTTTCTCCACTTCCCCTTTTCTGCTGGTTTGTTACCTCAAGGGGACAAAGGTACTCAACTCTGTCTCATTCCAACTCAACGGCACCTCCTTATATCTCAGGCTCCTTGTTAGCGCCACCATTGTCCCTCCACATGGCAGACAAGAGTTAGGAAGGACGTATGACTCTGGCCTGGCCTTTCTTACCTCCTGTTCACACCTCAGCTCCTGGCAGCCTGGCTTTGGCTCACCTCTTTAGGGTCATCAGTGGCCTCCCGGGCACTAAACTTCATCCATGAACTTAGGTCTTCTCTTTCTTTGACCTCACCAGGGAGCTGGCACTGACCTTCCTTGAGGCTGTCTTGCCCTGAGTCTTCCACCACATGGTGGTTTTGAAGTCCTGCTCACCCTCTGCCTGGTGGAGCTGCCTGAGACCCCAGCTGCCCTTTCTCCCTTTGCACACATTCCTGGAAGGGCTGACTGTACCTTCCACAGTCTGTGCACACGACTCTATGTCCACATCACATCTCCAGCCCCGCTCGCCCTCTGGTCCAACACCGTGGCCAAGCACCCCTCCATTTCCATGCCTCACAGGGATCCTCAGTTCTACCTGCCAAGGGCTGAGCTCCTCCCCTACGCCTGCCCCCACACCTCCAGCCCATTCCTCTCTGATAAAAGCCCGTGATTTTCTAAACCAGAACATGGGAGCTATTCCTGACTCCTTTTCCTTCTTGCAAACCCAAACAGTTACTGTGTCCCAAAGAGTCTGTTTCCTGTCTTTTCCACCCTGTCTTCCATCGCCATGGTCTTGGATCATTAATCTAACCTGAGTTTCAGCAATGCCTCACTTACTCCAGTGCTGGCACCGTGTTGCCACAGTGACAATACAGATCTGCCATGACCCGTCACGTATGAGGCCTCGACCATGATGCTTCGAGACAGGGTTGATGTAAACTTTGTGGCCACACTCTCTCAAGTGTCTCCCCTTCCCAGCACTGCCCTGCCTCTCCTTCCAACTATTTGTATTTCCTGAACACTCGTGGGTCCATCTGCTGCTTCTCTCTGGAACACCTGGAATGCCATCTCCTAATTATCCTTCCAGCCTCACTACTCCCTCCACATTCGGGTTCGGCCCGCATGGTCTCAACAGCTCCTTGCATTGTAATAGTTTATTTGCAGCTTTCCCCAAAGTCTACTAGACGGGGTACCCTGCAGGGGCCGAGTCTGAGTCTGTCCTTTACACCTGCAGCACCTGGGTCTAGTCTAGTGCCTTCCATAGGAACTGCACCAGGAATCTTTATCGAATGGATGAATGAATTCACGAAAGTCAGAGATAACTCCTGCTCAAAGTCTGGGGTCTCGTGAAAGGAATTTTGTGATCAGGTTTTAAGTTCAGAAAGTACTTGTCCAGTTTAGTACTACGTTGAAAATATTAATACTTTAAAAAAAACAAGAGCAATAAATTATTCTCGACACTGTCAGAAGCAAACCTACAGTGCCATACTATACTCTGTGCTATGTTAAAAGATCTAGTTATCACTGTTACCAGGCCTCACCCCTTGAGTTAACGCAAATGTTTATACATGGCAATAGAACCTGGTGTGTACTGTGCTTATGGGTCAGTCGGGAGGCAAGACAAGTTAAATAAAAATTGCTTAGTGTAGTGGGATGTTTTTAAAGATTAGTCAACTTTTTTAATGCCAAGATTTCTAAAAACTGTTAGTTGGGAGAAATCCCATGGAAACTTATAAAGGGAGAATTAAGTTAGAACCCCAAAGCCACACTTTGAAGGCAGCCTGATAATTCAGTGACCCTAAAAATACACAAAAAGTTCCCATTTGTTCAGATCTAAGAATGAGAGCTGTTAAAAGATAAGACAACAGGTCCAAAATGGAGTCGCTTATGCTAAGTCCCAGGTCGCTAAACTGACAATCAATTATAGCTTCGACTTTCCCAGAAATGAAATTTTAAACCTGTTCATCTGGAATGGCCGGATCAGCACTAGGTAGATAATCTGCCTCATATACCCCGTTGGTCCCCAAAGGCAAGTAACCTTGCAATAACCAACTCACTTTTTAACCTAGCATAATTTCCTTGTTTCTGCTTCTGGCTGGTTATGAAAGTATTTTGTCCAGCTCCTCAGAGCTCCTTTCTATCCGCTAGATGGGATGCTGCCTGATTTGAATCAAATGTTGTGGAAATAAGCGCTGAAACATTTTAATATGCCTGAGTTTATCATTGAACAGGGTTAAAGATAAATTCTTATATTTGCAATTCAAGAAGATTTACACAAATCGGTATGATGAAAAACATGCCATAATACACCTAAACAAGTGAACATATCAGTATAATCATAATAAAAATAAGAAGAAGAATAAGTCCGTGTAAAATAACTTCTAGTAGCTGTCTACTGATTGCTGGCACTGCACTAATCCTTCCTGTGGAAAAATTTGTGTGGCATTTGTAGTAAGGAACTATTGTCACCATTATTTCCAGAAGCTTAGAGGGGCGAGTAAGGTGTATCTGGGACACAAACCCTTGTGTTCTGCACTATACGATGGACAGTGTGCTCCACAGTCCAATGCTAAACATTCTAAAATAGAAATCAATGTCCGTATACAGTGATGCAACCTTTTTTTATGAGAAATACAAAGTCTGTTATCAGGTAGGAGTTCAAGACACCTTAAAAATTTTTTTAATCCAATCATCTGGCCTTTTCCTAGTCTGGTCTGGGAAACGAATCCTCATTTGTGTTTTAAACCATGGGATCAGAATCCCAAATCCCAGCTGGCTCGGTGGCGGCAGCAGAAGGGGAGCTTTAGGGGAGCACCCAGGGTAACCTGGAGCGCAGGCAGTGCGAGCATCTGTTGCCAGGCAACGGCTCTGCAGTAGCACCCTCACCCAGAATCCCGCGCACACCCACCTGCGGAGGGGGAGGGCTCCCTGCAGCTGCTGGCCCGCGGAGGAGGGGTGGCGGCGGGGCGGGGAGGCGCCTGGGCCCGCCTCCGAGGCCGGAAAGGCCCAGGTCTCATTCAGGAGACCCGAGAAGGCACAGAGTTTGGGGCAAAAGGACAAAGGTCAAACAAGGTGGTGTTTTCCTCACTCTTGTTGATGTTTAAGACGGTGTATCTCAAGCCTTAGTGCATTTGAAGAGTTTAATTATTCAACTTTCTTTTTTAAAATTTGTTTCTAATGTTTTATTTATTTTTGAGAGAGAGAGAGAGAGAGAGAGAGAGAGAGAGAGAGAGAGAGAGAGAACGAGCGAGCAGGGGAGGGTCAGAGAGAGAGAGGGAGATACAGAATCCAAAGACAGGCCCCAGGCTCTGAGCTAGCTGTCAGCACAGAGCCTGACACGGGGCTTGAACCCACAGACCGTGAGATCATGACCTGAGCCGAAACTGGACGCTCAACCTACTGAGCCACCCAGGCACCCCTATTTAATTTTCTTTTACACTTCGTTTTGTGAATTTGAATAGTGACTTTAAAATTTGGTTTCGTTTCAGACCCTCTGACTGAAGCTAGCACATGTTGGAAAACAACAACAACAAATAGCACCTGTTCTCTGGTTAGCTGAACTCAGGTCCATGGCAGCAGGGCGGACACCGTTTGTTTTTCATTGTCAGGAGGCCCTCCGAAGTGTAATTAACACCCAGGTGAAACAGTCAAGGAAACGGTTTTAATTTATGACAAGCCTAGATCATTATTTTAAAAATGTAGTAACTGGTCTTGGGGTGGCATTTTATGCTTTCCGAGTTCCTGACAGTTAGAACTGCAGTAAGATTTTTAGAACAGATGTATCAAAAGTTTTGGAAGAAAAAGAGCAAAATGGGAAAGGTGCATATTACTAATTCCACACAAGGGCAGTGCTCCAAGAAACTAAAAGCTGCAGCCAGTTTTGCTAAGCAGAAGGGTGGGTGTGCCAGCATGGCCCCCTGCTGAGTGGATGGTGTGCGCACCCCCACGCCGCTGTAGACCGCTTGCTGTTGATTTATCTCTTTTCTTTCTTAGTGTATTGGTGTAGATAACCCGTGTAGATTATTAGCAGCAGAGCTCACTGCATGAAATAATTAGCATACACTTTAAAAATACTGTGGTAAAAAGTTGTACATTTTTTTATAGAAAAGCAGGGACACATTCAGTTTGCCCTTTTTGTACATAATACTCTGCAATCAAAGACGTTAGAATTCATTGAAATGATTTGTCTTTTTCCCCCTTACGCCTACTGGCAAAGTAATATTAAGTCGCTTTTGGAAGGGCCATCCATAGAGGGTAGTCTTTTTAGCTGACAGCTTTAAAAACCAAAATAGCAATGAATCAGTTGGAAAGGTATTTTAGACGTCTTTCACTCTGCCCTGTGTCCAAAAACCAAGGACTGAAATATCCTCATTGGAATACACAACTCCGTGTCACAGACTGGAGTTTATTTACAGTATAAAAATACGAAGTGAGAGACTACTGAGTACATTAAACAAAACAACAACAAAAACTCCATAAAGCACAATGGGAAGTCTGCAAACAGAATGAAACTATTACACTGTTGCTGTTCATTTTTTTTTGACAATATTTGATGTGATTTATTTATTTATTTTATAATAGTTTATTGTCAAGTTGGTTTCCATATAACACCCAGTGCTTCTCCCCACAAGTGCCCCCCACCATGACCATCACTCCCTCCCTCCCCTCCCTCTCCCTCCCTCTTCAGTCCATGGTTCATTTTCAGTATTCAATAGTCTCTCATGATTTGTGTCCCTCACTCTCCCCAGCTCTCTTTCCCCCTTCCTCTCCCCATGGTCCTCTGTTATGTTTCTCCTGTTAGACCTATGAATGCAAACTTATGGTATCTGTCCTTCTCTGCCTGACTTATTTTGCTTAGCATGACACCCTCGAGGTCCATCCACTTTGCTACAAATGGCCAGATTTCATTCTTTCTCATTGCCATGTAGTACTCCATTGTATATATATATATACACCACATCTTCTTGATCCATTCATCAGTTGATGGACATTTAGGCTCTTTCCACGATTTGGCTATTGTAGAAAGTGCCGCTATGAACATTGGGGTACATGTGCCCCTATGCATCAGCACTTCTTTATCCCTTGGGTAAATCCCTAGCAGTGCTATTAGGGGAGTTCTATTGTTAATTTTTTGAGGAACCTCCATACTGTTTTCTAGAGCAGCAGTTTTACATTCCCACCAACAGTGTAGGAGGGTGCCCGTCTCTCCACTGTAGCAGTTCAAAACGTCTGAGAAAGCCACCAAGGGGTCAGGTTATGAGGCAGAGACGACAGAAGGGCAGCCTGAGGTCAGTCAGCATATTGCAAGAGAAGCCACATGAATCAGAGGTGCATTTAGTACACATTTTCCAAATAGAAATCAAATAAAGCATTTGAGGAGCAGAGGAGGAGTGAAAATTAGCCTTCGATCAGTAAAGATTAGCATCCCTAGCTATTTTATCCTGATCTTCAATACTGATTTCCAGACACATGTTGCTTAATTGATAGATTTCGATACTGATGTAAAGTTGCAAAGATAGTCTAAACAGTTTTAAAGATATTTCTTTCTTTACTAATTGACAACCATCAGATGTAAAACGAAGAACTTGCAGACAAATATACCATACGTGATCAATTATATATTTTTTCTTTTTCATTTTTTAAAGTTTTTTTTTTAATTCCAGTGAGTCAACACACTGAGTTCTGGTTTCAGGGGACAATATAGTGAGGCCGCACTTCCATACAATGCCGAGCGCTCATCACCGCCAGCGCCCTCCTTCGTCCCCAGCACCTGTTTCACCCATCCCCCCCACCCTCTAGTAACCATCAGTTTGTCCTCCGTAGTTAGAAGTCAGTTTCTTGAATAATGCTTCACTCTAAGGAACATTTTATGATAAAAATAGTTTTAGCACTTAGTTCTAGATACCATGAGTTTTCTAGTCCTCAGATAACTACATTCACCAACACTTTCTTAAAAGATTCAATCTCATGCAGTCTCTGGGGTTATAAGACTGTGCCCAGTGATTAAGAGTTCTCGTCCGATGTAGTTTTTTGTAAAGTGCATCACATTCTTCCCTTGACTGGGAACAATAAGAGACAATGTGATGCACAGTTTAAATGCTTACAAATGTTCTCTTGGTGTCAGTGAGGTGCCCTTGTGGGATGCCAGAGCTTCAGGAGCTGACATGAATCCTGGTTTTAACATGCCTGTTCTTCTTGCCTCACAACTGTTCTCATAACTTAAGCAAATCCGGTAACAGTATGCTATAAGGCAAGATAGTTAAGAGAATCCAATTTTGTATTTACGCAAATTCAAGTCATTGAATACAGGTTTATCTTTTACTACAGACCATCATCTATGGAGATGTATCACTGAAGCCGTTTTTTTTTTTTTTTTTTTAACCTTCTCTAGCAGCTGGGGAAAGAAGACTAGCACAACCCTCGCCTTTCAGAGGGCAATGTTCCACAATATGCAGGAGCCCAGGGCTGAAAGGTGTGGGAGGTGTCCTATGGGCAATGGGAGGATCCATGGAATTGACAAAAGCTTCCCCAAGGAGGAGGGACCCCAGGAGTGTCTTGGAGAAGGGAGTTGGACAGTGCAGGGAGAAGGAGCACGCTTCAGGTGAGGAAGAGCTGGCTAAGTAAAAGCAAAGGGAAGGGAAGAGGTATTGCACAGGACCCAGAGGGACGCACGGTGCATTGTGTCTCCGAGGTGGGGTGCACCGGATGAGCCACAGGAAAATACATATTCTTGGCATGGCCATTTTCCCCAAGGTAAAAGCCCTCCCTTGGCTTGTATAGCTCAGAGTTAAGAGCACGGGTTGCTGAGTAAGAATGGCTGGCCTCAAATCCATTTTCTGTTGCGTGGTTCTGTTTCTTTCTCCGTAAATGGGTGAAGACCACGGCACTCGCCTCAGAGTGATGGGGAGAATGTTATGAATCAACCCATCTTATCACAGTGCCTGGCAAAGGCAAGCTCTCAATAAATGTAGTAATTATGATCATTCAACATTAATTTAACAAGTACATAGCCATTTTACTTCTCTACATGAGGCAGCATGTCCTCAGTGAGCTCCTGATTTCTTCTACTAGGCAGACACATGAGCATCAGCATATCGTACAGTTAACAAACATTGATTGACGGTCTATCAGCTGAGCAAACTACTAGCCACTGGCTGGGGACGTAAAGGCAATGAAACATGTTGGAAACAGAAAAAAAAAGCATAAGTGGTGGATATGAATGGATAGACGAAATGTGGTCTACCCACAGGATAAAAGAGTATTCTGCTTTAAAAAGGAAGGACATTCTGGGGGCCCCTAGGTGGCTCAGTCCTTTGAATGTCTGACTCTTGATTTTGGCTCAGGTCATGATCCCAGGGTCATGGGACTGAGCCTTGCATTTATTGGGCTCTGTGCTGAGTGTAGAGGCTGCTTAAGATTTTCTCTGTCTCCCTTTACCCCTCTCCCCTGCTAGTGTGCACGCTCTTTCTGAAATTAAAAAATAAAAAAGGGAAGGACATTTTGAAGGGTGCTGCAACATGGGTAAACCTTGAGGACATTATACCAAGTGAAAAAAAAACCCTAGTCACTAAAGGACATTTACTGTATGATCCCACTTACGTCAGGGACCTAGAGTTGGTCCAAATCGTAGAGACGGAAAGTATAATGGTGGTGGCCAGGGGCTGAGGGCAGGACAATGGGGAATTACTGTTTAATGGGAAATTAGCATTTCTGTTTGGGAAGATGAAAACGTTCTGCGGGTGGAGGTAAGCAGAGGCTGCACAATGGGAAGAACGCAGTTAATGCCTCAGAACTGTACACTGAAAAGTGGTTAATAGGGTAAATTTTGTTATGTGTGTTTTACCACAATAAAAACAAGAAAAATTCGTATGTAGAATATTTATCATGACAATGGTGGAATAGATAAATTTTTCTTCTTTGTGGTTTCAGGATATTTGTTTGGACTTTTTTGATTCTGGTTAAAGGACTTCAATTTCCTTAGAAACATTTACTGCAATTATAGATTCTTACCAGCAGGTGGCAACGTAGAGGTGGAAGGACTGAGGGAGGCTGTAGGGATGCTTTAGTGGTACATTTACATTCATTCATTCACCATGAAGTATTTTTTTTAAATGTCTACATATGCATAGCCTTGCAATTATAAAGATTAATTAGACACTGTCCACCATCTCAAGCAGTGTACTAGTCTAGTAGACAGAGACAGACATGCAATCAAGTAAATGCAATCAAGTTCTCTGAATTCTGTAGAGATTACAGCAAGGATACATAGGGGTGTGAGTGGTCAATTCTAAAAGTGAAGAAAGAATATAATTTACTTTCCCGGAGAAATGCATGCTAACCTTTGTTACTCTTCATCTGAATTTTAAAAAGACAATGAAAGGTGCTTTATTTCTAGCATCTCATCTGATCATCACAGCAGCCTATAAGATGCACATTATTATCCCCGTTTTGCAGATAAGGCTGTTAGTCTGAAGGTGCCTCGGGGGCCTGAAAGGAGTAGAGCACCTGTCTGATCACAATGCCTGTGCCTTGTCCAGAAGGAACTCTGTGGCCCTTACAGATTGAGAAAAAAAATCACACCATTCTTCTTCCACTAATTCCAAAAAGAAAAAAGCCAAACAAGCTCACCTCCTTTTTAACTAAGTTAGGCAGGTTAATCTGCATATAATGACTGATGAATTAATTAACTCTTTGCCCAGTTGCCTTAGCAACTGGTTTCTTTTAGAATTTGGCTTAGTTACAGAGTTTAAAGCAACAGTATTCCTTATAATAGAATGTCAAATTGTATATGAAATTAAATGGAACATAAGCGCATTTGGCCGCAGGTAGGAACCCATAGCTTTCTCAGAAAAGTTGGAATGGCTCTTCCTAAAGCCCACAGGGCTGTGGGCAAAGAACAAGGAAGACAGAACCTAGTATTTAGTTACAATTGCCAGTACATGGTTTGTTTATGTTTGTCATTACAGCGGATTTAAACTGTAAATAAATGAAAGACTGACATTCCAAAGTGGGGGCTCTGACTGCAGACCCAAACCATCTTAGATGTATTGTAGGACTGAGCAAGTGCAGAAATGTGTTGATGTGGTTATTGACAGCCAGGATGTTCAGAGGGGGAAGAATGATGCACAAATACAGAATGAGAGGGGCGCCTGGGTGGCTCAGTCGGTTCAGCGTCCATCTCTTGATCTCAGCACAAGTCATGATTGAGCCCCATGTTGGACTCTAGTGACCGCATGGAGCCTGCTTGGGTGGGAGTCTCACACTTTGCCCCTCCAACCTGCTCATGCTCTCTCTCTCTCTCTCTGTCTCTCAAAATAAATAAATAAACTTAAAAAAATACAGAATGAGGGAAGACAAGGGAAAGCCTGTGGGAATGAGCTGGGATTGTAAAGACTGCTGGGAAACCATGATTTTCAAATATGTATGTATGTTCATGGTTACGGGCACATACGTGCATGCATTTGTATGCCTGTGTGTGTGTGTGTGTATACATATACACACACACACACATATACATATATATATGTACAGATCATTGACCTTGAACAATGCAAGGTTGGGGTGCCGATGCCCTGCATAGTTGAAATTTCATGTATAACTCTGCTCCTCAAAAACTTAGCTACTCATGACCAGAAGCCTTCCTGAGAAAATAAACAAATAATTAAACACATATTTTGTATGTTAAATATATTATCTACTGTATTCTAATAATAAAGTAAGCTAGAGAAGAAATGTTATTAAGAAAAGCACGAGGAAGAGAAAATATATTTATAGTACCATGCTGTATCAAAAAAATCCACATATAGGTGGATTTGTGTAGTTCAAATCTGTGTTGTTCACTGGATGTGCATATATTTCTTAGTTTTGTCTGCTGAAAAGGCCAAGAAGTTAAGACTCCCCAGCAGCGGTGAGCACACCTGCCGTCCGGGTGTGGGTCATAGTCTTACACATGACCACAAGGAGCTGGGGGTCTCCAGAGGAATGGCCGGGACCAGCACGGGCTGCAGGGTCGCTACAAGCGGCACCGGGAACATTGTTCTGCCAGCAAGTAAGAAAGTGCTTAAAAACCGCGGGGGTCATGTCATTAGAACACAAGAGCCGGATGGAAGGGGCTCTCGTTTGGTCAAATCTGGGATGATATGAGCACCCAAATATTTACGTACAGAAATGAATTCTAAAGCACCGAAGAATACAGGAATATTATGTGTCTGTGCCAATAACAAATAGGGAAATAAATACATGGGGGAGAAGGGAGGGCTCTTGCTGGTTAGCAGCTAGAGAATGTGAACGGAGCCCTGCAATGGGAGAGGCAACCAGCACGGTGAGCTCTGGGTCTGGCAAGATCCAGCCACAGAGGCTCAATCCAGGGGAGCATTTAAAGTTTTTTTTAAATGTTTATTTTTTAGAGAGAGGGAGAGAGAGAGAGAGAGACAGAGACACAGACAGAGCGTGAGTGGGGAAGGTGCAGAGAGAGAAGGAGACAGAGAATCTGAAGCAGGTTCCAGGCTCTGAGCTGTCAGCACAGAGCCTGACGCGGTGCTCGAACCCACGAACCGCGAGATCATGACCTGAGCCAAAGTCTATTAAGTGGAACGTTTTTTAAAAGATTTTATTTTTTAAGTAAACTATACACCCAACATGGGGCTCAAACTCATAAGCCTGAGATCAAGAGTTGCACGTTCCGCCGACTGAGCCAGCCAGGGGACCATTTTTTTGAGGAACAGGATTTCTGCATGGTCTTCCACAGACTTTTTAATCAGTTGCAAAGTAAAAAATAACAGAAACTAGACAACAATTTGGGCAATTAAAATGAACACTATCAAAGGAGGAGGGGCCAGACATTATCTGCTTCCAGATGCAGATCCTGAGAAGGACACGCATCATCTAGGTGGTATTCTGGCCAGGGAGGCCTAACCTGAGCTTAAGTCAGGAGGAAACATCAGGCAAACCCAAACTTTAACAAAAGGAAGGTGGGGGCGGGTACTGTAGTCTTCAAAAATGGCAATGTCCCGGGCACCTGGGTGGCTCAGTCGGTTAAGTGTCCAACTTCAGCCCAGGTCATGATCTCAGTTTCATGAGTTTGAGCCCCATGTCAAGCTCTGTGCTGACAGCTCAGTGGCTGGAGCCTGCTTCAGATTCTATGTCTCCCTCTCTCTCTGTTCCTCCCCTGCTCGCACTCTGTCTCTGTCTCTCAAAAATAAATAAAGATGAAAAAAATTTTTTTAAATGGCAAGGGCATGGGGTGCCTGGGTGACTCAGTTAGTTAAGCGACTTCAGCTCAGGTCAGGTCTGCCCCTTCCCCACTCACACTCTGTCTCTCTCTCAAAAATAAATAAATATTTAAAAACTGGCAGTGTCATAAAAGGAAATGCAAGACCTTAGATGAAAAAGTGCTCGAGAGCCTTAGAATTGTCTAGAAGACAGTACACCCAGTGTAAAGCATTTGTGGGTCATTATAGCAAAGAAACAAGCTGTTTTCTTCTACAAGGATGTTTAAGATCTGCACAACAAGCTAATTTCATAGTTACCGCATCAGTATTTAGCCACATATATGTCTTTCAATTTTTAATTTTGAACTTACAAAAAAGTTTAAGAATACCGTAACATTTTGCTCCAGACCCTTTGCCCAGCTTTTCGGTTGTTAACATTTTTCTGCATTTGCTTTATTATTACTCTGTATTTTTATACTTCATATGCATACACTTTTTCTGGAACCATCTTACTGTAAGCTGCAGACATTATGTCTTTGTCAATGTGTATTTTCTAAGAACGAGGTTCTCTCACACACCTACCAACACTGCCACGGTCCTAATATCTAATCTAAAGTCCATATCAAAGTCTGCCAGTAGGAAGACGGATGTCGCTTCCAGCCACCCTGTCCGTCCCCCTTCCGGCAGCCAGCCCGCCATCAAGCAGCATGCAGTTGTTAGGTCTGTCTTTTTCCTAATCTGAGAAATGTCCACCCTGGTGCTGAGGTAGGAAAACTAGGAAGGATGCTTTTCATGCACCGAAGGAGGCTGATTGCCAGCCGTTTCCAAACAACAGGGCAAAATCTGCTCTCAGACACGTGGCTGACCCCCAGGGCCTCGTGTGCAATCCTGGTCCAAAACTTTTAGGACAAATGCTGCATGCACAAAGGCGTTGTAAAGGGTGTATGGCACTTTTTAAAATCCTCATTCATGAGATTGCCTTTACTAGGATTTAATTTTTAAATTAGTTAAAAATCAAAACAATGCCTCCATATTAAAAAGAAATAGGGGAGCCTGGGTGGCTTAGTCGGTTAAGCGTCTGACTTCGGCTCAGGTCACGATCTCATGGTTCGTGGATTTGAGCCCCGCGTCGGGCTCTGTGCTGACAGCATGGAGCCCGCTTCAGATTCTGTGTCTCCTTCTCTCTCTGACCCTCCCCTGCAGGAGCATGCTGCCTGCTGCCATGTGTGCATGCTGTCTCTCTCTCTCTCTCTCTCTCAAAAAATAAGTAAAAAACATTAAAATTGTTTTGTAAATAAAAAGAAATAAAACCACACACAAGGATCTTTGATGAATCTACCCCACTCGTGGAAAGAAAACCGAGTCATTGTGCGAGCGCCCTGACATGTTGGGTCAGGCTCCCAGTGGGCTGCAGGACAAGGTAGGCAGGTGCACTTCCCCACTTGTCTGAAGTTATGTATGCCCCAGATTCTTGTCTGTGACTGCGCAGAGAGCCCGAGGGGCACCCGGAAAACCTGGGACAGGGGAAGGGAAGCTTTTCACTTTTGCTTCTGTCCGTCTGCATTCTCTGAACTTCTTACAATTCATTTGGATTCTTTTAAATGAAAGAGACCAAGGGACAAGTGAAATTACTGAAATTATCGGTCCTTTTAGTCACCTCTTCAGTTAATCCAGTTCCTTTCTGAGCACCCCTTGCTCATACCTTGAGTGTCCGTGGAGCTTCATACTGGCCCAGTGGTTCCCCTCCCTGTCTTAGTTCAGCCTCTTCCTCTGTCTGCAAAGGTTTCCAACAGCACCCCTGCACGTCTATGCAAAGCTTTTTGCAACCCTAGACTCCTGCCAGTGTCTCCTGTCCGAAGGCGCCCCTGGTCCAGCAGTGACCCATCTCGAGGAAATCCCACTGGGTTTTTTGACTCCGTCTCTCATTGTCGTGGTTCTGGGACTGCCTGGTCTCTCTACTAGAATAAGTCCCTCCACAGGCTGTTTCCCACAGGGCTCGTCTGATCCATGATGTTTGCTGAGTCAAGGAAAGAAAGACTCCAGGGCAGACTTGTGGTGTTCCTCTTGGAAGCCAAAGCCAAAGCCAACGCCATGAGGTGGGTAGGATCCCAGGCTAGCCCGTGACATCTCCACAGTCCCCACGATGCTGGTGAGGATTTCTACCCAGCCGTGTCTAGTTTTGCTGTGTGTTCTTGTCAGCACTGATGTGGATAGAAAACTCCCGAAACTCAGCTATTTCAATTTTGTTCATATTTCACAATCATTTCTGTTTACTATCTCCTAAAGTATGATCGTATGATATTAAAAATCTGAAGCAGGGGCGCCTGGGTGGCTCAGTCAGTTAAGCGTCCGGCTTCAGCTCAGGTCATGATCTCATGGTTTGTGGGTTCGGACCCTGCACTGGGCTCTGTGCTGACAGCTAGCTCAGAGCCTGGAGCCTACTTAAGATTTTGTATCTCCCTCTCTTTCTGGGCCTCCCCTGCTCACACTGTCTCTCTCTGTCTCTCAAAAATAAATAAAAAACATTAAAATGTTTTTAAAAATCTGAAGCAATATATTGATGGACATTGATTTTCCGTGAACATTATTATCATCTTTTTCAAGTATATAATCCACAAAGGAAAAAAGTTTATTACTGTGTATGAATTTTCCTGGCATAGAATTCCTCTCTCCCACCAAATAAAGAATAATAAGAAATAGTTCAACCTTCATTGAATATATTTCTGAAACATTTCTTTGCATTGCTGCTTAACCAAATAAAATGTTTTTCAAGTAAGTTAGCTACCTTTCCTTAATTTTATAGGCTCTTAGAGAAACTATAAGAAGTGATCAAAATTCTACATTCTCCAGTGTTGTTTTCTTTCATATGACAGTGAAATGCTTGCATGAAGGAGACTTACAGGTTGTATTGTGGAGGGGGTGCCTGGGTGGCTCAGTCGGCTAAGTGTCCGACTCTTGGTTTCAGCTCAGGTCATGATCTCACAAACTGGGAGACTGAGCCCTGTGTCAGGCCAGCGCTGGGTGTGGAGAGTCTGCTTGGGATTCTCGCTCTCCTTCCCTCACTCTCTCAAAATAAATAAATAAACATTAAAAAATAAAAATAAGAAAGGCTTTGGGGCGCCTGGGTGGCTCAGTCAGTTAAGCATCCAACTTCGGCTCAGGTCATGATCTCGCAGTTCATAGGTTCTGTGCTGAGAGTTCAGAGCCTGGAGCCTGTTTTATATTCTGTGTCTCCCTCTCTCTCTGCCCCTCCCTTGTTTGCACTCTGTCTCTCTCTGAATCAAAATAAATAAATGTTAAAAATATTAAAAAAATGAAAGGTTTTATTGTGGAATTTTCCAAACATATGCATATGTAGATGGGAGAGTCTAATGAGCCCTATGTAAAATAACTGACAATATTGTTTAATGTCATCAAATATGCACTCAGTGTGAGTGAAGGCCCTTGACATCGGGCCTCTGGTTTCAGAGGTCCCAGACTCTAGGTCCAAGATCCAGATGTTTCAAGGACCTCTGGATACCCATCCTCTCACTGGTCCCAAACTGGGAATTTTTGCTGCAGGATCAGTGGTGAAATTTAATGGGATGAAGAATGTGACTGTCTTGGATGCTGGTGTTACGTGATCGGGTATATTGGAACAGAAATTAAAAATACACCCTTCTTCTACTTACAAAACACCTCCACAAACATACACCCAACTCCAGACACAATTTCTACAAGAGAGTAGGAAAGTGACAGAATCTTATTGACCCCATGTTGATTGTAGGCTAGGAGGACCGAGGTCATTTCTTTGTCATCCCCCCTTTTCCTCTAACATAGAAAAGTATACAAAGCATAGCATATACTAGAAAAGTCATTCAGGAAAAGTTTGATTCCTTTGAATCTAGTTGATCATACTTTTATTCCACACGCAAATTATGAAGCCACTGCTAGATCCCCAGGGCTGGCAATTCATTCAGGCCACATCACCACGCTGTCGGCCCTCGGAGCTCCAGCGATGACGGTTTCAACCTAATCCAGTCTTTGATCCTTTCGCACAAAGGAAAGGTTACTGCCCTTGCTTAACCCCCTAACTCCATCAAGAAGCCGCTGAGCCCCTGGAGAGACAGCAGCACCTGTTTGAGGACCTGAGACCCCTCTGATGCCTTAGTCTTTCCTGGTGAGACAGGAGCATGAAAGTCTTGGAAAGTTTTGCAGTCTTGATGATCTACAAGTCAGCACCGTGCAAACCTCCTCACAGTGCGGCCCAGTACCACTTACTACATCAGTCGGGGAGAAATCTGAGCCACTGCTTCACTGCTACTTCTGTGGCATTTCTTCTCACCTGCGATATTTGGATTTGGTTTGTGCAGAGTTTATCACTGACCTCCCCAAGTATTTATGGAGTGCTGATGAGTCCCCAGGAGTCAGGGACTCACACACTGACTAGCTGTGGGTTCTGGTAAAGATTCTGTTCTTTATCCCAAGAACAGGGCAGTCACAGAGCTGTCAGCAGCAGGGCGGTGACAGGGAAGGTTTGGTTTCCAAATCATTCTGATATGTGGAGGACCTATTACAGGTAGGACAAAACTGGAATCAGGCGGCAGTTAGGAGGCGCTGTGCTTTCTCCGGGACAGAGACCATGGGGAACCTTTTTGCAGAACGGACAGGTGCGTGACTTGACCAGAAATGTGCAGAATCACATGTGCTCATAAGTCTTAGGCTTTGATTTCTTTAGCATAGGAAAAATATTCCCAGAAGAGAATAAAGAACGTACAGATGAGGTGATGGTATCTGCTGCTGGCTTAACTCTAACTCCAGAATGCTGCTGTGTGTCCAGGTAAGTGCCAGTCAGGCCTCATCCATGGGCACCGCGTGGGAGCCCACCTGGCATGGCATACATCAGATGAACCACATTAACTTCCCTTTGAAACAAGGTGACGGAGGAAATCGCCCAGTACTCACCATTTCATATCTAGGAGCTTAACACATGCCAGTTTTCCACTAACAGAACACGAACCCGGGTGGCAGCCACCCCAGGTAACCAGTATTGGACCCTGAAGGTCCCTGGCGCACCGGTGGCAGATTCCAAGAAGCCCCTCCCTCCTCTCCACCTCCTACCCGCGGTTCTGGGCCTTTGGAGCAGAGTCCTGCTTTACGGTTCGACAGCGTCACCTGGCGGCTGGATCAGGAATAACCCAACTGTGAACACAACTTAGGCATCTCTCACCTTCAAGTGCCTGCGGACATTCAATTGCCCACAGACCACCGCCAGGCACCACTTCCTTTTCCTTCTCAGCAGGAGGGCACACGGTTTCATTTCTCTTTTTCTCCCTGGTTGCTATTTCTCAGAAATCAATTAATTAAAGCTCAGAAAGCACCTACTTCAAAAATACACAGCATCTCCTTTATCCACTCCTTCTCCTCCTCTCTTTGCTGTTGGCCCTCTCCTTGAAGGTCCCGGTACTTCTTCCTATGCTGTTGATGTTAGGTGTTAAATTACCGTGTTCATCACCAGTTATTAAGTCCTCCTAACTTAACAATGACGTTGATAAAAGCAATTCAAAGAATATGGACATATTAATTCGTTTTGAAATTTCCAACTATTCCCCCTAAATTTGTAAATGTGGGCAAAGGTCCATATTTAGAAACTTGAAATTAAGGTGCCTGATATTGCTAATGTGCAACACAATTAAAATTATAAAAAATACGGGCAAAAATGGACATTATTCCCTATTGAGCTGATATCACGTGGGCTAGCACAGAAGGTGCAGAGTTGCATGTGGTTAGGAACAGAAGGCTCTAGTGTCCACAATATTTAAGGAATAAAATAAAAATGAACAAGGGGTTTGAATTCAGATGCTTCTCTAAAGAAGATGCACAAACGCCCAGCCAACACGTGAAAAGATGCTCAACACAACCAGCACATGAGAAGATGCTCAAAATAGGAATCAAAAGCACAGGGAAAACAATTTCACACCGACTAGGATGGCTGTAATCACAAGGACAGCTAATAACAAGTGTTGGTGAGGATGCAGAAAAACTGGAACCCATACATATTGCTGATGGAAATGTAAAATGATTCAGCTGCTCTGGAAAACTCTTACTGTTTGTCAAAAAGTTAAAGAGTTAGCATATGACTCAGCAATTCTGCTCCTAGGCATATACCCACGAGAAATGAACACATATGTGTAGATCACCACTTGTATGTGCACATTCATGGCCGAATTTTTCATGATGGCCAAAGAGTGGAAATAACCCAAATGCCCATCAATGGAATGAATGGACAAATAGTGTGGCGAATCCATGCAGTGGACGGTTATTAGGCCATACAAAGAAATGAAGTAATGTTACACATTACACATGGGTAAAAACATCATGCTAAGCAAAAGAATCTCAACACCAAAGTGTTGTTTAATTATTTATATGACATGCCCAGAACTGTAAATTTCATGGTATGTGGTTGTTTCTGATTTATTTTGTGCCAGATTCTTCCAGGTTGTATGGAGGCCACAGAAATGAACCTGAATGGACATGGCTCTCACAGAATACATAATCTGATAATAGATATAAGCTAAACTCACGAATATCTACAACATAAGGTAAAAGGTGTTATAAGGGAAGTACCTATAGAATGAACAGAGACTTCCAACAGAGAAGATGAGGAGAGGTTTCAAAGAGGTGGGAACACTTGAGATGGCTTTTGAAATATGGGGATGACCTAGCCATTTGGGGGCGTGGGGAAGGGATTCCAGGGGAAAAGGAAGAGGAGGAGCCAGTATGCAGAGGCACAGAGAGGTCTAGTCTGGTGGGTTCACACTGCAGAGGAAAGGGGGTGTGGTTCATGAGAAACAGGGTGTACAGTCAAAAGGTACAAACTTCCACTTATAAAATAAGTAAGTCCTGGGGATGTAACATACAGCATGGTGACTACAGTTAGTAATACTGCATTGTATATTTGTTAAGATAGTAGCTCTTAAAAGTCTTCATCACAAGAAAAAAAAATTCTGCAATCCCTATCAAAATAACACCTGCATTCTTCACAGAGATGGAACAAACAATTCTAAAATCTGTACGGAACCAGAAAAGACCCCGAATAGCCAAAGCAATCCCGAAAAAGAAAACCAAAGCTGCAGGCATCACAATCCTGGACTTCAAGCTGTATTACAAAGCTGTAATCATCAAGACAGTAGGGTACTGGCACAAAAACAGACACTCAGAGCAATGGAACAGAATAGAGAACCAGAAATGGACCCATAAACGTATGGCCAACTAATCTTTACAAAACAGGAAAGAAGATCCAATGGAATAAAGCCAGTCTCTTCAGCAAATGGTGCTGGGAAAACTGGACAGCGACATGCAGAAAAATGAATCTGGACCACGTTCTTACACCATACACCAAAAAATCCCTCAAAATGGATGAAAGACCTAAATGTAAGACAGGAAGCCATCAAAATCCTCACGGAGAAAGCAGGCAAGAACCTCTTTGACCTTGGCTGTAGAAACTTCTTACTCAACACGTCTCCAGAGGCAAGGAAAACAAAAGCAAAAATGAACTATTGGGACTTCCTCAAATTAAAAGCTTCTGCACAGTGAAGGAAATAATCTGCAAAACTGAAAGGCAACTGACGGAATAGGACAAGATATTTGCAAACGACATATCAGATAAAGGGTTAGTATCCAAAATCTATAAAGAACTTATCAAACTCAACACCCAAAAAACAAATAATCCAGTGAAGAAATGGGCTAAAAACAAGAATAGACGCTTTTCCAAAAAGACATCCAGATGGCTAACAGACACATGAAAAAAATGTTCAACATCACTCATCATCAGGGAAATGCAAACTAAAACCACAATGAGATACCACCTCACACCTGTCAATGGCTAACACTAACAACTCTGGCAACAACAGATGTTGGCGAGGATGTGGAGAACGAGGATCTCTTTTGCACTGCTGGTGGGAATGCAAACTGGTGCAGCCACTGCTGAAAACAGTGTGGAGGTTCCTCAAAAAATTAAAAATAGAACTACCCTACGACCCAGCAACTGCACTACTAGGTGTTTATCCAAGGGGTACAGGTGTGCTGTTTCAAGGGGCACATGCACCCCAATGTTTACGGCAGTGCTATCAACCATAGCCAAAGTATGGAAAGAGCCCAAATGTCCATTGATGGATGAATGGATAAAGATGTGGTGTATATATATATACACAATGGAGTATTACTTAGCAATAAAAAAGAATGAAATCTTGCTATTTGCAACTGCATAGATGGAACTAGAGGGTATCATGCTAAGCAAAATTAGTCAGAGAAAGGCAAATATCATAAGACTTCACTGATACGAGGAATTTAAGATACAAAACAGATGAACGTAAGGGAAGGGAAGCAAAACTAATATAAAAACAGGGAGGGGGACAAAACATAAGAGCCTCTTAAATATGGAGAACAACCAGAGAGTTACTGGAGGGGTTGTGGGAAGGGGGATGGGCTAAATGGGTAAAGGGCCCAAGGAATCTGCTCCTGAAATCCCTGTTGCACTCTGTGTTAACTAACTTGGATGTAAATTTAAAAGTAAAAAACAAAAACAAGAAAAAAAATTCTTTTTGTAACCCTGTATGGTGACAGATGTGAATTTATTATGGTGATTATTTTGCAATCTATCCAGATGTTGAGTCATTATGTACATATATTTTTCACTTGAAACTAATATATTATAGGTCGATTATGCCTCAATAAAAAAATACTAAAACAAAACAACCTCAAAGAACACAGATTTGCCATCTAACCCTGTACTCGCGATCTACCGGATCATGCCGCAGAGCCCCCACCTGCTGTGGCACAAGAGGAAAGCATTTACACTTGGTGCTGAGGACCTTCCTTGCTTATTACCATTCTGATCTTAATGTGACATTCATTGATTTATTGAAAAACATCCCTGCAGGCACTATGGAGGACACAAGAGACTGAGTAGGAGACGTGACGGGTGAAGTCCCTTGTCCTTGGAGTTTGTTGGCATCAAACACTAAGCAAGCACGCGAATGAAAATATATTTGAGAAATGCAGTACGTTCCATGAAGAAAAGAGGTATCCCCGGAAAGAATAAAATGGGCGAGCAAGTAAGGCCTCTCTGAAGAGAAAGTGATAATTAAGCTCAGATGTGAAAGGGTAAGGTGGCGTTCATGCAGGAAAATTGGTAGCGGAAAGGATGAGTTTTCCAGTGGCAGGAATAGCAAGTGTAAAGAGGTTAAAAAAAGGACAGAGGGACGGAGAGAAAGCCAGCCAGAAAGTACTCCAAAAATTAAGTTACTGGTGGTATTTCACAAAACAAAACAAAAGCAAAACAAAGCAAAAAAAAAAAAAAAAGTAGGGGTAGCGGGTGGAAAACAACACAGTTGGGTCACGAAGAGCCTTAAAAAAGCCTGCGTTAGGGGCGCCTGGGTGGCTCAGTCGGTTAAGCGTCCGACTTCAGCTCAGGTAATAACCTCTCAGTTGGTGGGTTCAAGCCCCATGTCGGGCTCTGCGCTGACAGAGCCTGGAGCCTGCTTCAGATTCTGTGTCTCCTTCTCTTTCTGCTCCTCCCCAACTCGTGCTCTGCCTCTGTCTCAAAAACAAATAAACTATAAATAAACAAATAGCAAGCCTGATTTAGTCAGGGAAGTTTGTTTTCTAACTTCTTGTAGGGAAAAAATGTTCCATTTCTCTGGTTAGATGATGCAAAACATCACATTCTGAATGTCATTCCCAGGATTTTAGAAAAACGACTTAAATATCTTATTTGCAGCCAAAATACTAAATTGTACAAATACAAAGACCAAATAACAAATAAAAAATATGATGCTAGAGATCTTCACAGGCCCCCTCCCCAAAGGTTCTGACATTTGTCCGTGGGACTTTATCTACTAAATGGTCCACTCACACCAGTGGGTTTAAGCTCTCAGAACTGTAAGCGATGATTTATGATTTTTCCTGAGAGAGGAAGCAGCCCTTCCTCAGCAATCTCCCAAGGAAACAATTTACCTTCAAAATGCCTAAGTGTTTTTTAGATTGCAATATTGATTGGTATTATAAAACTCCCTAAGACAGGAATCCAGGAACATTTTTCGTTCCTTACAGTGATGTAGCAAATATCTGTTTCTGTTCAGTTCATCACTGTAAGGAAATAAAATATGAAGAAATAGAGAAGTCTCTTATCAAAGATTAGTGGTGAAATTAAGGTCAGAAATAATTTTAGAAAATACTAAATGAATTTACCTTAAATCGTATCTTTGTAGGTGACAGATGATAACCAGACTTAGCGTAGTGATCATTTATTTCATAATGCATATATATATTTTTTACATTTATTTATTTTTGAAAGAGGCAGAGCACAAGTGGGATAGGGGCAGAGAGAGAAGGAGACACAGAATCCGAAGCGGGCTCCAGGCCCCGAGCTGTCAGCACAGAGCCCGACGTGGGGCTCAAACCCACCAACCGTGAGATCATGACCCGAGCCCAAGTCGGATGTTTAAGGGCCGGAGAGACTCAGGTGCCCTGCATCGTGCATGTCACGGCCCCGCTGCTGTACAGCTGCAACTAGCGTAATAATGCTGTACGTTAACTATACTCCAGGTGTTTCAAAAAAAGCGTTTTGAGGTCGGGACAAGAGCAAATGCCAGTTAGAAACAACCTGAAACTCTCAGCTGAGCTGTCCAGCTCAGAACTGTTCAGCCTCTTTCCACTGCGCTCTTAAGACTCTGATTTTGGAGGGCATCTGGGTGGCTCAGTGGGTTAAGCGACCAACTTCGACTCACGTCATGATCTCACGGTTTGTGGGTTCAAGCCCCGCATCAGGCTCCGTGCTGACAGCTCAGAGGCTGGAGCCTGCTTCAGATTCTGTGTGTCCTTCTCTCTCTGCCCCTACCTTACTCGCGCTCTTTCTCTCTCTCTTTGTCTCAAAAATAAACGTTAAAAAAAAAAAAACAAAAACTGATGTTGGAATCACTATTAGTGTATTGGAAATAGCGGCCCAAACAGGCCGAACGGAGCCCTGGAAGGGACGGAGTGTGGATGACACCGGCTGTCAGGACATGTGGACTTCCTGGTTCCACACTACTCCCCCGCCTCTGCCTTACACACGTTTGAGCCGGATTCTGTCACTTAGGATAGAACAGGTCTGGATTAAAACAAGCAATGTACAATTTCTTTACACATTTGGTCCAGTGAATGACTTCGTATCAGGCTTTCTGCCTTTAAGTTTCAGATTTATAACTTCAATTTGGGGTCCTGATGTAGAGAGAAGACAGAGGGGGAACGGAGCCTAAGAGGAGTAAAGGTGGTCAGGGGGTGCGGTGATGACGTAGTTTATGGCGCTGCGATGTCTGGCTTTATGTGGCAGCCCCAGAAGTGCCCAACAGGCAGTTAGTCTGAACACAACACCCCTCTCCCGCGCTGCGTACACCACCGAGGTTCGCTCCGCCACCCTCGCCCCTCCCCCCACACCAAAGTCCCACTTCAGAGTTCGGTGTTTAACTCTGGGATCATTAGAACTCGTCCCAGCACAAAAGGTAAAGATCTTCTTTCTTCATTAAACATATTAAATTCCGGTGTGATGCAGCAAGCTGTAACGTATCGTCCTTGTTGAATTTTAATGTACCCTTTAAAAAATTCCTTTTCTAAAATAGCAAAAACATGTATTAAGTTTTTACTATGTACACGCAGGCACCGCTTTTACGATCTTCATTCAGGGGCACCTGGGTGGCTCAGTCGATTGAGTGTCCGGATTCGGCTCAGGTCATGATCTCACAGTTAGTGGGTTCGAGCCCCGTGTTGGGCTCTGTGCTGACAGCTGGCTCAGAGCCTGGAGCCTGCTTCAGATTCTGTGTCTCCCTCTCTCTCTGACCCTCCCCTGTTCATGCTATCTCTCTCTGTCTCTCAAAAATAAATAAAACACATAAAAAATTAAAAAAAAGATCTTCATTGAAAAACCCTAAAATTTACTTACAGTGAAATACATAGATCTTAAGTGTATAGTTTGATAAGTTTTGGCATATATTTACCACTCTGATCAACATACAAACTATTTCCATGACCTCAGAAAGGTGTCTCAGGACTGTTTCCAGAAATCTTCCCCCCAAAACTAATATTCTGATTTTTATCATCATAGATTGGTTTTACTTGTTATTGAATTAAATATAAATAGAACCCTAAGTAGATATTCTTTTATTTCAGCACACCCTCTTTTATATATGTACATAATGTTTTATTTTATTTACTTATTTATTTTTAACATTTATTCACTTTTGAAAGAGTGAGACAGAGCATGAGTGGGGGACGGGGCTCGAACTCATGAGCCGTGTGATCATGACCTGAGTTGACATCGGACGCTTAACCAACTAAGCCACCCTGGTGCCCCTATTTTATTGTATTTTAAATGTTTATTCATTATCTAAGTGAGAGAGAGAGAGAGCGCGAGCACACAAGCAGGGGAGGGGCAGAGAGAGAGAGGGAGACAGATGATCTGAAGTGGGCTCCAAGCCAACAGCAGTGAGCCTGATGTGGGGCTTGAACCCACGAACCATGAGATCATGACCTGAACTGAAGTTGGACACTCAACCAACTGAACCCCCACGTGCCCTATTTTTTTTAAGTTTATTTATTTTGGGGGGGGACAGAAAGAGGGAGTGGGAATCCTAAGCATGGAGCCCAATGTGGCATTGTGTACATATTTTAAAAAGTTTTTTAAGTTTATTTATTTTGAGAGAGAGAGAGAGAGAGAGCATGCAAGGAGGGTAGAGGTGAGAGAGAGAGAGAGAGAGAGAAGAGGAGAGGAGAGAGAGAATCCCAAGAAGACTCCTCGATGTCAGTGCAGAACCCCACGCAGGGCTCGAACTCACCAACCATGAGATCACGACTTGAGTTGAAGTCAAAAGTTGGACGTGCTCAGCCGACTGAATCACTAAGCCCAGGTGCCCCTCTGTACATATTTCAAATATTCATCCATGTTGTTTTGTTTTCCATTAATAAATGTTTATTGTTAAATATTTCTTTGTATGAATATACCTAATTTGTTTATTCATTCTCCTGTTGATGAAAATTTGGGTTGTTTCCTGGTTTTGTTGATATAAACATTCTGTACAAATATTTTTTTTACTTTTTACTTTTTATTTTTTAAAGACTTTCCCCCCATTTTACTTATTTTTAGAGAGAGAGAGAGAGAGAGCACAAGCAGGAGAGAGGGGCAGAGGGAGAGAGAGTCTCAAGCAGACTCCATGCTCAGCACAGAGGCTGATGTGGGGCTCGATCCCACGGGGCTCGGATCATGACCTGCGCTGAAATCAAAAGTCCACACTTAACTGACTGAGCCACCCAAGGCACCCCATGTACAAACCTTTATGTAAACACATGTTTTCATTTTTCTTGGGGAAGTTGCTAGGAGTGGTATTACCAGGTCTTAGGATAGGTATATGTTTAGCTTTGCAAAACAAAAAAGAACCCCACCCAATAATTCTTTGAAGTAATTGCATAATTTTACTTGTGCCACTAATAAAGAGTGAGATTTTAGGCTCTAGATCAGGGCTCAGCAAATTTCAGTTTGCCACCTGTTTGTATATAATCCATGAGCTAAGAAGAGTATATGGCTGGGGAAAAAAATCAAAAGGAGAATGATACTTCACAACACTTTAAAATTCTATTAAATTCAAATTTAAGTATTTATAAAGTTTTATTGGAACACAAAAACACTCATGTGTTTCTGTGTGGTCTATGCAACACGTAACACAGCACTGTGTAGTTGCCACAGAGATCCTATGGCTTGCAAAACATAACATATTTATCACCTGCCCCTTAGAGAGAAAGTTTGCCGACCCCCGTTCTACGTGCTGGTCAACATTTGGTATTGATGGATTTTAAGCCATTGTGGGTGTGGATTGCTATCTTCATGATTTTAATTTGCATTTCCTTGATGACCAATGGTGTTGGCAGCTTACTGACTCTTGATGCATGCTCTTTTGTGAAATGTCTGCTTCAAATCTTTTGCCTATTTTAACTGAGCATCTTTTTATGTCAGTCTGTAGGATTGCTTTTTATGCGCTGGAAACAAGTGCTTTGCACCTGTGAGATCAAGACTTGTGCTGAAACCAAGAGTTGGACTCTTAACCAACTGAGCCACCCAGGTACCCCCGGGTGTCTAAATTGTGAGGATACTTTTATCCAGTCATCATACAATCCAGATGTGACAGCCTCACATATTTGGTTATAATGTTCTGGCTTGAGAATTTAAAGTACACACAGGAGACAATAAATTATAGCTCTGTCTCCCTCTCCCCTGCTGTAATCATCATCATCATCATCATCATCATCATCATCATCATCATCCTGGCCTCGCCCCGCCCCTGCTCCATCCCGACTATAATGGTAATCCTGGAGTCCTTGCCTTCTCTCTCACTCATGTCCAATTCATTAGCAACTGTTAATCTACTTTCAGAATATATCTAGAAACTGACCACTTCTCATCACTCCTTTTCTACCACTCTGTTCCAAGCTTCCACTGGCCATTTGATTTATTACAAAGAGCCAGAGTAAAATCCAAGATCTTTCTAGTGCCTTGTATCTTCCTATGCGGTGGGCCACCGGCTGGGCTTCCTCCTTGAGTATGCTAGGCTCGTGTAAACCTCAGGGCCATTAAACGTGCCTCTCCATATCCTGCGATGCTCTTCTCTATATAGTTACCTGGTCCTATCTTTTATCTTCTTCAGGTCTTGGTGCAAATATCCATCTTCTCAATGAAAGCTTCCTGAACGAGTTATTTAAAATTGCAACCTAGTGCTTGTTCAGCAATCCCTGTGCTCATCAAGTTGTCCTTTAGGTGGCAGCACTGACACAGCATGGCAGAGGTGCCCAGTGGGCAGGTCGCCGGAAAGAGAAGTGTTGGTTATAGAAAGGGTGGGAGGAGCTAAAATCCTAGCGTTACTTATTTTTGCAATTCTGTTTAGCTGCTGGCATTGAGGGTGCCCTTAGAAAATCCTAGGACTCTGGGCTGTTCCTCTATCGCATTTGGGCTTTGTCCCCTGTAAGGTGCAGATCTTCCTGGGGAAGGGAACACATGAGACCTTGTCCTTATGCCATGGTATCAATTGAGGGATGACAGGAAGGGAGGAGGGCAGGAAAGTGCCTTCAGCATATTCTGTGTCCTGAATTTTCACAATGATCCTTCTGGAAAGTAATCTCATCTTCATGTTACACTGAAGGAAAGGAAGCTCAGAGGTGCTGAGTAACCTCCCAGAGCCTACACGGGCTCTCTGTGTTCACACAGCTGCGTTCTTTATGGATGCATGTGTGTGGAAGACAGCAAATACAGACAATGGCTCTGCCACATGTAAAGATCCTAATCTGACCCACAGCCTGGAGCACCCGACCCAGGACGCCAACCCATTCCCTGCAGGAAGTGATACTATCACCTCTAGAAACTTGTTCAAGAAGGCGAATAGTAACCCTGTAACAAGTGGCCCCAAATGGCCAGGACTTGATTAATAATTGACAGCTTCCTTAATTAAGATATTTTTTTAAATTTATTTTTGAGAGAGAGAGAGACAGAGTGTGAGCAGGAGGGGGCAGACCCACAATCTGAAGCAGGCTCCAGGGTCAGAGCTGTTAGCACAGAGCCTGATGCGGGGCTCGAAGTCATGAACCTGAGCCAAAGTCGGATGCTTACCAACTAAGCCACTCAGGCGCCCCCTTAATTTTTGCCCCCAATCTCCAACTTAGGACCAACTAGAGAAAGGCAAAGGTACTCCTAACCAATCAGACAGGATACCTTTTTTTTTTTTAAGTTAGCCATCCTACAGCCCCCCGCCCCCAGCGGCCTCCGCTGCGGTTGTACCTGAAGCCTTTCCTTTTTTCCACTGAAAAGCTTCTGGCTCCTGTGCCTCCGTCTCTGAGCCCGCCAGGTACAGCGACGGTGGCGGACTCTCCCTGTCCCAGACTCTGAACCAACAGCCTCTGCTTGTGCTCACTGGGGTGGTCACCATGAACTTCCACAGAGTGTTCACAGAAGCAGCTGAGTTCTGGGTACACAGGGCTCATGGATGCTTTGGGGGGATAACATGGTTGCTGGTTAGCGTGAAGGACTACAATATAGCAGTGTCTCACAAGAAGTGGTGTGCAGTCTGGGTTCCATGGTGTCCGTGGCTAAGAATTTCAGAGAGGATGCTCCCAGCAACCTGGGATGGGGCAGGGGTCCTTCCTTCTCCCCTCTGTCACTCCTGCCTGGGGGTTGGGGTGCTAGGGGAGATGGAGGGAGACTTTTCAGTGAATGACACAGGGAATGGGGTCTCTAAAAGGTGGCTAGTTAATACCAGCCATGGAAAAATCTGTTTACCCTGCAGCTGTGCTCCTTTGGAGCCCTGACCAGGTGCAGCTGAGTCCTCCTAAAGGAGGGGACACTAACAGAGCCCACATCAGCTGGGGAGGGCCGAGGGGTAAATGTGGACCAGGGAGAGAGAGCAGGCACTTCCAATCGGACTGGAAACTCTACAGAAAACATTACAAATGATCTTGTACCATCCTTTGGCCTCCAACTGAATTACAATTCTCTAGTAATAAAATGTTATTCTTGGTGGTGGACTTAATCTTCATCTCATTTAATAACTTGATAGGAATGACTAAAGTGCTCCGCTTAAGAGAAAGATCTGTAAGGAGAAAATGAAAGCAAATACTAATACCAAGAAAGAGGAGGAGAGGCAAAAATGGAGGCGTGGAGCCCGAAGACCCTTGCGCGGGCCACTTGGCTTGTTCCAGGGGCCAGGAGGGAGCTAGATCAGGGGGCAGATCGGGCAGCTGGAGCTGTCCCTCTGCTCCTGTGGATCAGCAGGAGCAGGTGCATATTCATGTGGGGGAACAGGTCCTCAACACTCATTGTCATTGTTTGCCCCTAGCCCAGTCCTTACTGCTCCCACCCTCTGCCCTACATCCCGGGGCCCTTAGTAGTTCCTGGGCCCCTACTGAGGGGCCACACCAATAGTTCTGATGGACCTCCAAGCTGTTTTCCCCTGTGGCCTCTGACTGGTTCTCCTCAGCACACTGAATTTCTTTACACAGCAAAAACCTACAATAGTACAAAAAAGAGTAAGTTCCAATACACCGTGTGATCCAGGCTGTGACCCACCGTGTGACCCACAGTGATCTATGGTGTTCAGGTTCTTTTGAAGAATGGCTATGCTGCTGCCCCCACCCCAATTTTGGGGTGAATAGCAGGATTTTAAAACCCATCTTCTATATTCCTAAGTGAACGTTCAGCTACACGTGATTTAAATTGGGGACTATTTGCACATAGGATAACCTATAGGAATTTGGGTCAAGGGAGAGGCTGAGGCGGAAATAAAAGGCCTTCCTTGGGATGGAGCATTAGTGGGGGAGGCACGCCTCCATGGGTCCACTTTGGTGACTTTCTGACACCAGATCCCCCCTCTCCCTCCATCCACAGGGCCACACAGCTCCTGCGTCTGCACCCGGGAGAGACTATTGACCCTTCCCCTGCACCCTATTATGAGCCCATTATTGTGCCCAAGCTCAAATGGGAGCAGTTTCTTCTAAGAAAATAGCATTTGACGAGAAGGGGGAAGTGGGTCTGAATATTAAAGAAACATTCTCCATTAGGCGCAGCAAAGTATATCAGACCAACTTCCTCCCTGCTTGCTTTTTATTTCCACGCAGCATGTATAAATAGTTGATGTTCAGCATGCTGTTCCATTAAAAAATAATTCTACAATAAAGTACCAGTTAAAATAATTTCAGAGATAAAGAATTATGTAGTTGTCCATTACTGGCCCAGGAAGGAAAACAATGCATTAAATGGCTGTCTTCCTCTCATAGAGTCTGATTGGTTTTCTCTAGCACATTGCGTTTCCTTGTACAACGAAAACCTGTAAAAACCAAAGAGGAATTCTCCCTTATGTTCCAAGAACACCACATATATCCATTACAGAACTAGAACTAATTACCATATCTGAACTAGACTATCAACTTTGCAGTGGACCCAGAGTTGTTGTTTTTTCTTATTTTTTATTTAAATTTTTTTTTAACATTTATTTATTTTTGAATGAGAGAGACACAGAGCATGAGAGGGGGAGGGCCAGAGAGAGAGGGAGACAAAGAATCTGAAGCAGGCTCCAGGCTCTGAGCTGTCAGCATAGAGCTTGAAGTGGGGCTCGAACCCATGAGGTGTGAGATCGCTTAACCGATTGAACTACCCAGGTGCCCCTTTTCGTATTTAAAAAAAAAATTTACATCCAAGTTAGTTAGCATAGAGTGCAACAATGATTTCAAGAGTAGATTCCTTAATGCCCCTTACCCATTTGGCCCATCCCCTCTCCCACAACCCCACCAGTAACCCTCTGTTTGTTTTCCATATTCAAGAGTCTCTTATGTTTTGTTCCTCTCTCTGTTTTAATATTGTTTTTGCATCCCTTCCCTATGCTCATCTGTTTTGTATCTTAAAGTCTTCATATGAGTGAAGTCATATATTTGTCTTTCTCTGACTAATTTCACTTAGCTTGATACCCTCTAGTTCCATCCATGTAGTTACAAACAGCAAGATTTCATTCATTTTGATTGCTGAGTAATACTCCTTTGTATATATCTACCACTTCTTTATCCATTCATCTGTCAATGGACATTTGGGCTCTTTCCATACTTTGGCTATTGTTGATAGCACTGCTATAAACATTGGGGTGCATGTGTCCCTTGAAACAGCACACCTGTACCCCTTGGATAAATACCTAGTAGTGCAATTGCTGGGTCGTAGGGTAGTTTTATTTTTAATTTTTTGAGGAACCTCCATACTGTTTTCAGCAGTGGCTGCACCAGTTTGCATTCCCACCAGCAGTGCAAAAGAGATCCTCGTTCTCCACATCCTCGCCAACATCTGTTGTTGCCTGAGTTGTTAGTGTTAGCCATTGACAGGTGTGAGGTGGTATCTCATTGTGGTTTTAGTTTGCATTTCCCTGATGATGAGTGATGTTGAACATTTTTTCATGTGTCTGTTAGCCATCTGGATGTCTTTTTGGAAAAGTGTCTGTTCATGTCTTAGCCCATTCTTCACTGGATTATTTGTTTTTTGGGTGTTGAGTTTGATAAGTTCTTTATAGATTTTGGATACTAACCCTTTATCTGATATGTCATTTGCAAATACCTTGTCCCATTCCATCAATTGCCTTTTAATTTTGCTGATTGTTTTCTTCACTGTGCAGAAGCTTTTTATTTTGAGGAGGTCCCAATAGTTCATTTTTGCTTTTATTTCCTTTGCCTGTGGAGACGTGTTGAGTTTCTGCAGCCAAGGTCAAAGAGGTTCTTGCCTGCTTTCTCCGTGAGGATTTTGATGGCTTCCTGTCTTACCTAAATGTAAGACATTTCATCCATTTTGCCGGGGCGGGGGGGGGGGCGGTTGGTGTATGGTGTCAGAAAGTGGTCCAGATTCATTTTTCTGCATGTTGCTTTCCAGTTTTCCTAGCACCACTTGCTGAAGAGGCTGTCTTTATTCCATTGAATATTCTTTCCCTCTTTGTCAAAGATGAATTGACTATACGTATGTGGGTCCATTTCTGGGTTCTCTATTCTGTTCCATTGACCTGAGTGTCAATATTCTTGTGCCAGTACCCTACTGTCTTGATGATTACAGCTTTGTAATACAGCTTGAAGTCCGGGATTGTGATACCTCTTGCTTTGGTTTTCTGTTTCAGGATTGCTTTGGCTATTCGGGGTCTTTTCTGGTTCCATACAAATTTTAGAATTGATTGTTCTAGCTCTGTGAAGAATGCTGGTGTTGTTTTGATAGGGATTGCATTGAATATGTAGATTACTTATTGACAATTTAATAATATTTGTTCTTTCTATCCAGGAGCATGGCATTTTTTTCTATTTTTTTTGGTGTCTTCTTCAGTTTCCTTCATCAGCTTTCTATAGTTTTCAGTGTATAGATTTTTCACCTCTTTGGCTGTGTTTATTCCTAGGTATCTTACGGTTTTTGGTGCAATTGTAAATGGATTGATTCCTTGATTTCTCTTTCTGTTGCTTCATTGTTGGTGTATAGGATGCAACCGATTTCTCTGCATTGATTTTATATCTTGCCACTTTGCTGAATTCCTGGATCAGTTCTAGCAGTTTTTTGGTGGAATCTTTTGTTTTCCTTAGAGAGTATCATGTCATCTGCAAAGAGTAAAAGTTTGACCTCTTTCTGAATGATTTGGATGCCTTTTATTTCTTTGTGCTGATTGCTGAGGCTAAGACATCCAATATTATGTTGAATAACAGTGGTGAGAGTGGACATCCCTCTCTGTTCCTGACCTTAGGGAGAAAGCTCTCAGTTTCCCCCCATTGAGAATGATATTAGCATTGGGTCTTTCATATATGGCTTTTAAGATCTCGAGGTATGATCCTTCTATCCCTACTTTCTTAAGGGTTTTTATCAAAAAAGGATGATGTATTTTGTCAAATGTTTTGTCTGTATCTATTGAGAGAATCACACGGTTCTTGTCCTTCCTTTTATTGATGTGATGGATCATATTGATTTGTGGATATTGAGCCAGCCCTGTATAAATTCCACTTGGTCATGGTGAATAGTTCTTTTCATCTATTGTTGGATCTGGTTGGCTAATATCTTGTTGAGGGTTTTGGCATCCATGTTCATCAGGGAGATTGCTCTATGATTCTCTTTTTTAGTAGGGTCTTTGGTTTTGGAATCAAGGTAATACTGGCTTCATAGAAAGAATTTGGAAGTTCCTTCCATTTCTATTTTTTGGAACAGCTTCAAGAGAATAGGTGTTAACTTTTCTTTAAATGTTTGGTAGAATTCCCCTGGAAAGAAATCTGGCCCTGGACTCTTGTTTTCTTGGGAGATTTTTGATTAGTAATTTGATTTCTTTACTGGTTATGGGTCTGTTCAAATTTTCTATTTCTTCCTGTTCCAGTTTTGGTAGTTTATATGTTTCAATTTGTGCATGTCTTCCAGATTGCGCATTTTAATTGGCATATAATTGCTCATAATATTCTCTTATTATTTTCTAATATTTATTTATTTTTTTGAGAGAGAGAGAGAGACACACACAGAGTGTGAGCGGGGGAGAGTCAGAGAGAGAGGGAGGCACAGAATCTGAAGCAGGCTCCAGGCTCTGAGCTGTCAGCACAGAGCCTGACGTGGGGCCCAAACCCAAGAACTCTGAGATCATGACCTGAGCTGAAGTCGGCCCCTTAACTGAGCCACCCAGGCGCCCTTCTTATTGTTTTTATTTCTGCTGTTGGCTGTGATCTCTTCCCTTTCAGTCTTGATTTTATTCATTTGAGTCCTTTCCTTTTTCTTTTTGATCAAACAGGCTAGTGGTGTGTGTTTGGTTTCAATAGCATTGATTTCTGCCCTAATCATTATTACTTCCTGTCTTCTGCTGGTTTGGGGTTTCATTTGTTGTTCTTTTTCCAGCTCTTTGAAGTGTAAGGTTGGGTTGTGTATCTGAGACCCTTCTTCCTTCTTTAGGAAGGTCTGGATTGCTATATACTTCCCTCCTCTGACTGCCTTTGCTGCGTCCCAGAGGTTTTGGGTTGTGGTGTTATCATTTTCATTGTCTTCCATGTACTTTTTAATTTCCTCCTTAACTTCTTGGTTAGCCCATTCATTCTTTAGTGGGGTGTTCTTTAGTCTCCAAGTATTTGTTATCTTTCCAAATTTTTTCTTGTGGTTGATTTCGAGTTTCATAGCATTTTGGTCTGAAAATGTGCCTGGTATTATCTTGATCGTTTTGTACTTGTTGAGGGCTGATTTGTGTCCCAGTATGTGGTCTATTCTGGAAAACGTTCCATGTGCACTGCAGAAGAATGTGTATTCCACTGTTTTAGGATAAAATGTTCTGAATATATCAGTTAAGTCCATCTGGTCCTGTGTGTCATTCAGAGCCATGATTTCCTTGTTGATTTTCTGTTTAGATGATCTGTCCATTGCTGTAAGTGGGGTGTTGAAGTCCCCTACCTATTATGGTATTATTATTAATGAGTTTCTTTATGTTTGTGATTATTTGATTTATATATTTGGAGCATAAATGTTTACAACTGTTATGTCTTCTTGGTGGATAGACCCCTTAATTATGATACAATGCCCTTCATCTCTTGTTACAGTTTTTATTTTAAAGTCTAGATTGTCTGATAGAAGTATGGCTACTCTGGCTTTCTTTTGGTGACCATTAGCATGATAGATGGTTCTCCATCCCTTTACTTTCAATCTGAAGGTGTCTTTAGGTCTAAAGTGGGCCTCTTGTGAACAGTACAGATGGGTCTTGTTTTCTTATCCATTCTGTTACTCTATGTCTTTTGATTGGAGCGTTTAGTCCACTGGCATTTTAAGTGAGTACTGAAAGATATGAGTTTATTGCCATTATGTTTCTTGTAGAGTTGGAGTTTCTGGTGGTGTCCCCTGGTCCTTTCTAGTCTTTGTTGCTTTTGGTCTTTTTTTTTAACCCCCTGTCTTTTCTCTCCTTAGAGAGTCCCCCTTAAAATTTCTTGCAGGGCTGGTTTAGGGGTCATGGACTCCTTTAATTTTTTTTTTTTTTTTTTGGTCTGGAAAACTTTTAATCTCTCCTTCTATTTTGAATGACAACCTGTTGGATAAAGAATTTTTGGCTGCATATTTTTCCGATTCAGCACATTGAATACATCCTGCCACTCCTTTATGGCCTGCCAAGTTTCTGTGGATAGGTCTGCTACGAACCTGAGCTGTCTTCCTTCATGTATGTTAAGGATTTTTTTTTCCCTTGCTGCTTTCATGATTCTTTCCTTGCCTGAGTATTTTGTGAATTTGACTATGATATGACTTGTTGATGGTCAGTTTTTGTTAAATCTTGTGGGAGTCCTCTGTGCTTACTGGATTTTGATGTCTGTATCTTTCCCCAGGTTAGGAAAGTTTTCTGCTTTGATTTGCTCACATAACCCTTCTACTCCTAGTTCTCTCTCTTCATTTTTAGGGACCCCCTATGATTCTGATGTTGCTCTTTTTAATGAGTCACTGATTTGTCTTATTCTTAAATTGTGCTCTTTTGTTTTACTCTCCTTTTTTTCCTGCTTCCTTATTCTCCATAAGCTTGTCCCCTAATTGGCTGATTTGCTGCTCTGCCTTATCCATCCTTGCCGCTGTGGCATCCATTCGAGATTGCAGCTCAGTTACAGAATTTTTTATTTCATCCTGACTACCTTTTACTTCTTTTATCCCCATAGAGAGAAATTCTAATCTATTTTTGACCCCAGCTGGTATTCTTACCATCGTGATTCTATATTCTTGTTCAGACATTTAGCTTGTATCTGTGATGGTTAAGTCCCTGGCTGACATTTATTCTTGATCTTTCTTTTAGGGCGAATTCCTTTGTTTCATCATTTGAAGGAAGAAAAGGAATTAATAAGGTCAAAAATTTTTAATTAAAAAATTAAAAACAACACACACAAAGAAAAATCAAATAAATTATGGTAGATCCTAGGTGTGCCTTGGTCTGGTTATAGAAAGGAACTTGATTGATTAGAGAAAAAAGGGAAAAAAATTAAAATCAAAAAATTAAAAACAACACATCTACACACACAAAATCAAATAAATGATGCTAGATCCTAGGTGTGTTTTGGTCTGGTTATTGAGAGGAGCTTGATTGATTAGAGAAAAAAATAGTAAAAAATTAAAATGAAAGAATTAAAAACAACATGCACACACACACACACATACATACACACACATAATCAAATAAGTGATGTTAGGTCCTATGTGTGTTTTGGTCTGGCTTTTGAAAGGAGCTTGACTGATAGAGAAAAAAGGGAAAAAGAAAAGAAAAAAAGAAAACAAAAAAACAAACACACAAAAGTTTGAAAATTTGAGAAAATGAATACGATGAAATAGAATAACTTGAAATGATGGAAGTAAACTAGAATTTGAAAAAATTTACAAAAAGTAAAAAATTTAGTCAAAAATTTAAGGAAAATATTTTAATAAAAATTGAAAATAATAAAAATTTTAAATTATCTTTCTGTGTTCAAGTAAAAGAAAATAAATAAAAAAGGAAGAAGAAAAAAGAAAACTGAATAGAGGAGTCAGTGAAAAGACTGATTGTACATCGTTTTCCAGTAGAACTCAAACTATGGAGCACTTTATAGCCTCTAAACTAAGCAGGTGGAGAGATTTGTGGTGTTCCTGAAGAGCCCAGTTAGACAGGGCTTGATGTAACAGCTCCGTTCTCCACTAGAAGGCGCTGCCTAGTTTACTGGGGTGGATTGTTGTAGTGCCTGTAGGTGTGTATGCTCATGCATGGGTGGGGTGAAAATGGAGTCACCCAGGTATCCAGTCTAGTATCAGAACTCTCTGTTCTTCCCCACCAGGGATCACGCACACGTCCTCTGTCTTCAGTTTCAGTCCACTCCTCGCTTTGGCACTGTCCGTAACCATGCTGCCAGGTTGCCAGGTGGCACCTCCCTCCTGAGTTTTATCTCAAATGCGGCTGTATTTCCTGACTCCTCATTTCTGAGGGACTGAGGCTTTGACCCGCTCAGATTCTCTGGGGGAGGGCCTTATTGAGCAATTGCCAGGTGCCGGCCATACCCAAGAATGCTAGCGAGACCTTGTTGTTGCCAATGTCCAGAGACTTGTGGCTCGGTGCCAGCCTGCTCCAGGAAAATTTCACGTGATCGTGTAGCGGCAGTGTTTCTGAGATTATGGAAAAATCTCGTGTGGCCCGAGGACCTCCCAGACCCACTCTTCTGGAAATTCGCCCTTCCTGCCAGAGCGCCACTAGGTATTTGCGCTGCACTCTGACTCTCCCTGTTTAAGAGTCTTAATGGAATTTAAACCCTCTCCTTTCTCCCTTTTTAGTTCAGTCCCTGTGGCTGTTTCCATGTTTTTTCCCCACTTTTTCTCCAGCTGCTTGTTTGCGGGTTGCTTTTCCCATAGCCTCCCCCATCTCTGTCCTCTCTCCACAAACAAAAACAGCTCCCTGCCCTCCGCTTCTCCTCTCTCCCCCAGTTCGCCTCTCCACGCTGCATACCTGCTGAGTTCTGTGGTTCAGGTTTTGCAGATTGTTGTGTTAATCCTTAAATCAGTTTTCTAGGTGTGCAGGATGGCTTAGTGTTGATCTGGCTGCATTTCATGGACATGAGACAGAAAAAAGACTTCTATGCTGTTCTGCCATCTTGGCTCCTCAGTGGACCCTGAGTTTCAAAGCACCTCTGGAAAATGTGCGATTTTTTTACTTTTTGTTGTTCTAAGTGGAACCTTAATATGCTCTATTCCAACAAACCACTCAAAATGGGGGGGGGATCCCTTAACTTTATAAATAGAAATATATTCAACAAATGCATTTTGATTTTTCAGTAAGAAAGTTCTTTGGAAGTTAAACGGCTGACCTCTGCCTAGAGGCTCTTTTGTGCCGCCTCATCTCTCTATCCTCAGTGCAGCATGGGTGCTGGGTTATGCTGTGTCATTGGGTACTTTATACCCTTGTCTCCTGCACAAGGCCATGAGTTCCTGAGGATGACCTCGTATGCCGACCCTCGGCAGAACCTGGCAGGTACCACTAACTGCGACTGAATTAACAAAGGAATGGCTCACAGTACAACACTGACCTCCTTCTGAGCATTCATGTCACTCAAACATACAAGGCCACACAGCTGATTGATTTGGAACTTACACTCTGGGACATGCTGGCTTTGGCCTTGTTCTCGGTTTCCTTCTCAGGGAGCAGTGGGCTATGGCTTGTCTTCATTGGCCCCTGAGGCTGAAAAGCCCTTGGGGGCTCAGGTGGGGTGAGGCCCAGGCGCTCCTAGGGATTAGCACCCACCTTCTCATGCTGTCCTGCTTCATCCTGCGGGCCCTAATCCCGCTTTCCGAGTCTTGCTCTGCTCATTCACAATGGTGACGTCTGTGTCTACACAGATTTTGGTAGCTGGCCTACCTCTGATTGTCTTTCCCCTGAAGAAGAAATACAGTCTGGGTCTAAGGGCACGTGTGCTGCATGATTTTGACTCCAACTGATGCCTCTTCCTGAGAAGCTGCTTGTGGGGAAAGAAGAATCAGAAATTCCGGGCTTGGCCTCCCATCTGGAGGATGCACAGAGATGCAAAATTATACTCTCTAGATGCTCCTAGAAGCTCCTGCAAAATGCAGCTGCTTCTCTGCAATTAAGTTAAAGGTTCCACATTATGGCTTAGCATTTATTTTTAGTTATTTTCTCTCAAACTATAAAACAACAGTTAATTAGAATTATACCATCAAATATTCGTGCAGGGGGAAGAATTGCCGATGCTTGGAATCTGGGTAAACTATTCCCCTCACCCACACATTTTAAAGCCACTTTTACCTAATCTTTAAAAAAGTGTTGTCCTTATAACAGTAGTAAATAAACTAAGTGTCCGCTGCTTAAGTGTGGACAGTTTTTGAGGGTCAAATAATAGTCCCTGAACTTCACAATGAATATGTTTCTTCACACACAAAAAAGATAAATTTTTGAGAGACAGAGTGCGAGTGGGCAAAGAGAGGGAGACACAGAACCGGAAGCAGGCTCCAGGCTCTGAGCTGTCAGCACGGAGCCCGACGCGGGGCTCGAACCCACGAACAGGAGATCATGACCTGAGCCGAAGCCGGATGTTTAACCGACTGAGCCACCCAGGTGCCCCAAAATATAAACTTTTAATTGTTTTCTTCATGCCTCTTGGCAGTCAGTCTCCCACGACAGTGTAATTCGTAAAATGCAGCTTCTAGAATTGATTCATGAGGCACTTTCATGGCTGGGGATGAAAGGAGCAGTCTCCTTCTCACTGCACCCTGCTGTATACGGCCTTTCAAACTTTCTTCATGTTCTCAACCCATCGGTCCTATCTGCTAAGCAACCCAGTCTCTGCTACATCCTGGGAGCTGTGAGTACCCTGAGTTCTTTCTGTGGCTCTGTGATGAATAGGGAAACGAGGCTGCCAGGGGTAAGCTCCCAGCAGGTGTCAGGATGCTTCTGCTGGTGGTCTGCTTTCAGGATCTATAATAGGATTACGCAGTTACGTGCAAACGCCCAAATTCCTCTAAGCAATTAAGTTCTTGCCTTCCTTGTGATCTCCTGCTAAGAATGCATCCTAAGGAAGGGGGAAGCCTATCATACTGTTAGACTTGTGTGAACCCTGCTCTTGGGGTTATTTACCCATGCTGTTGCCATTCACCACATAGCACATGCACACTTCCACTGCTGTTTCTTTTGTAGGCTGATGCCCTTTCTCTTTGATCACACTGTGGATATCTTCTGGGCTGAGACTGTGTCCTCTACCCCCTTGGAATCTCCATATGACCCAGAGAAACACCTGCCATACAGGAGTCTCTCAAAGAAACGTTTGTGGTTGGGGAGCAGTAGATAAATATTCAATGAATAAAGCAACCTCTTCTCTCATAGCTCAGGATATCGACAGAATTGTTCGTTTTCCTCTAACGCCAAATATCCTCTTCCTGAGTTTATCCTGGAAGACTTTTAGGTCATATTTGACTTTCTGGGAGAGAAAACTCACTTTTCAGCTGCAGGAAAATACACCGAGTGAGTGCTAATCCAAGGCATAGGGATGTGGGCTTCCCCCAGGTCTCTCTTCCACCAGGAGTAAAGAGAAGTTGACCCAGCGGGCTGCTGTCACACTCCCTTATCCGCTCTGGGGCAGGAGCTGTGCGCATGGCCCACCCTCACCCTGGACAGCGTGCATCTTCTCTCCCTCACAACACCAAGTGGAGGCTTGACGGGAGGCCCTCCAATGTCCTGTATTCAGTGACGCTGGGTATGACCCCTTTTGACAGCAGCAGGGTAATGATTCTGTGCTGCTCTTGACCAGGACACAGAGATGGGCAGCCCTGCAGAGCAGATCAACGGCAGCCCGGAGGTCTAGGCCGCCGCGTGCTACTGCCCACGCTGGGCAGGGGCTGGACTGCACTCTCAAACCTTCTTGGTTGCCAATAACTTACCCCCTAGTACTGTAGGCGGAAGCGTCTTCAAGTGGTGCTTTTTTATTCATAAACCATAGCTTTGATAATGTGATACTATCGTTCCCGCTTTGGTCAACTTTTGGGGCTTTTTAAGAGGAGGGCCTAATGCTTATTATGGTCCTGGGCTCTTCCTCTTGGGATCTTAATTCAAGGATAAAAAATTTTCTCTTTTTCTATTAAGGGAATTTATAAAAAGATTTAAATTTTTAGAGTAGTTTTAGATTCACAGCAAAATTGATCGGCGAGTACAGCGATTTCCCATGAGCCCCCTGCCTTCCCGACAGCCTACCTCTAGTACCAGCATCCCACACTCCAGGGTGGTGCGTTTGTTATAGCTGACGGCCCAGCGCTGAGGCCTCTTTATCCCCTGACATCCATGGCTTATATTAGGGCTTATCCTTGGTGTTGCACAGTCCGTGGGTTTGGACAAATGGATAGTGACGTGTATCCATCATTACAGCATCATACAGAGGAGTTTAACTGTCTTAAAATTCCTCCCTGCTCTATTCATCCCTAGTAAGAAAATTTTAAAACACTAGACAGTTTTCACTGGATCCCAAAATATAATCAGAAGCACTGCTTCAGCTGATAGTCTGAGTCTCCTCTTTTTTCAGTTTAAAGAGTTTGTTTTGGTTTGAGACCAACTAAAAAATAAGTATTAATAAATGTAGACATGGAGTCACTTATTCTGGGTGCTGTGGGGTAAGGTCCAATCGTTCAGGGTTCTTTGTTCCGATTGCTTTATTTATGTCGTGGGGTTTTGACAATCTCCTGGTTGTCTTTCAAAGTCATGGACTGATTTTAGGGCCTCGTAGTTAGGTCTTACCTTTGAAAACGCTTAGGCTTGGAAACTTTTCATAGACTGAATTAGCTAGAGAATTTGCTCGAGCTCTTGGTCTCAACTCAGCAACCTGCTTGCCACTGAGGAATTTCCCTCTAGAGTGCATGTGTGTCTGACAGTGTCAAGAGGACAGTTACAGGTGGCAGAGGGAGGGGCGGGGCCCACACACCTGAATTCGAGACAGCAGACTCCTGGCCAGTGCCAGGCAAGCCGGGGCTCTCTCAGGAGCCCTTGTGAGCAGAAGCACCTGATCATTCCTCTCCCCACCTTTCTCTCCTCCTGTGGGAGCCATGCACCTGTATTCTTTCTGCAATCTCATTTGGATCCTTCCGAACCCCTTCCTTAAGGCCCATATTGAATGGTGTGGTCACTGCTGTACCATCCTCCCCGGAATGGGCTCTGTGACAGTTGCACTGTTCCTGTCTGCTTGTCGTCAGCCTCCTGTCCCACCTTTGCATGAACTGGCAAACCCTGTGGATTCCTTTTCAGTCCTTAGTATCCTTGAACTCCCGGCTGAGACTCCTTCTTGGCTTCTCCCAGCTGTCTTTATTGTTCCCTATACCTTTGCTTCTGCCACACTTTTCTGATCTGGAGCCCTGTCCTGGGCCCTTCCTCTCTTCTGACTCTGAACATTGTCTTGGAGTGGTGGCCCCTCCCCCAGGCCCTGTTGCCAGTGGGTTTCTCTTGCGTGTCCATCTCCAGCTCATGCGCCATGGCTTCCAGACCCTCAGGAAATGCCCACCAGCTTCTCATGGGTGACCCACCTTCAACACACCCAAAGTGGAGCTCATTGTTCTTTCACGCCACCTCCCTCTTCCTCCTAAATCCCCTATTGTGGGGGATGCCATTGCCATATTGCCTAAGAGAGAAGTTAAGAATCCACCAGGACTCCCCACCCCTCCTCCTTTCCACTACCTCCTCGGTCACCAGATTTGGTGGATTCTACTTTGCCTGCATCCTGATCCTCTCTGGCCCTTCCTCTTTATAGTTACTACGTCAGCCTGCGTGCACCTCTTCACGTCTCTTGACTGGACCATTGCAACTGTGTCCAGCTGGCCATTTGCCAGTTTGGTGCAGCGAGGCCAGACTGCCTGGGTTGGAATCCTGGCTCAATCACAGAGTGGTTGTGTGAGCCAGGAATGGGATTCGTCTTTTTAGACTGGGTGATCTCATGTTACCATTTAGTTTACAATTCAGAGTTCTCACAGAGAGAAGTGGTTCAGCTGAATACAGAATTCAGAGATTGTGCCAATTTCTGGAGTCTTCACCATGTGCTAAGCATTATGCCAAGTAAGTTTACATACTTTTTTTTCAATTAATTTCACTTAATCCTGTCAGTAAGCATGTGGTATCGGGATTATTATTGATCCGGAAACTGAAGCCCTCGCCTAAGGTCACATAGCTGGTAAATGGGCATGTTGGGATTTCAGACAAAGTCTGTCTGACTCCAATGCCATGTTCTTAACCACCATGCATCTTTTAGTGGGTCATGAGTATATCTGCAAGTTTTGAGAGTATTCATAAAAAGAGCTACATGTTCCAGTGATGCACTTAACCACAATAGTTGGCATCTAGCTTGAGTCCATTTTCAGAGCCAGTACTAATCATCCATAGAAAATGAGTGGGTTTGCAAGTTGTTATGGACTGAATTGTGTCCTCTCAAAATACGTTCAAGCCATCTTCCTGAGTGTGACTATTTGGAGATAGGCTCTTCAGGAGTAATTAAAGTTAAAGGCAGCCCTAAGGGTGGAGCCCTAATCCAATAGGGTTGGTGTCCTAATAAGAAGAAGAGAGACTAGGGCCCTCTTCTGCTATGAGAGACCACGAGAGGGCGGCCATCTGCAAGCCACGAAGGGAGCCTTCCACAGACCCCAAACTCTGCTGGACCTTGAGCCTGGACTTTCCAGACTCTGCAAACTGTGAGGAGATTAATTTCTGTGATTTAAGCCACCCTGCCTGCATTATTATGGCAGCCAGAGCTGACTATGACCCAAGTCAAAGAAAGCAGCTTTGAGTGAGTGCTCTGACCTTCCGCTGTTTTGACAGGTCAAAGAACAGCTTGAATTCTGGGAATGAAACCTGGCTTCACGTAAGCAATGCCAGTGTCAAGCCTATAAAACTGTAGTTAATGGATTAGACAGCAGAATGATACAGAAGTTGTGACTAAAATACCACCAGGGCACGACGTCCCCTTCCAAGGCTGTAAGGAAGTGTGACACTTCTGTGACCTTAGGAAAGTGAAGGCATAGCCAGACTATCTGGGACTTCTACTGACTTTCAAAGCCACAATCTTAGAGGAGGCTGGGACAAAAGGAAGGCAGCGAGTTGACGAGGAAGTGTTGCAGACAGTCACAAAGCGCAAATCTACTGCACAAGTGAGCTCTTTCAAAGGAAGACTTAATTGATTCTCTAAATGTTAAATAAAGGCCGCCTTCATTTATAAACAGGTATCTTACTAAAGTCATGGAGTGGGTTCTCTTCCTATGCATAGCAGAGCCCAGAAGTAAAAAAGTATTTTTTTTACTTTATAATAAAGAAGTATTTTTCTTTATTATCCCACAAAATTTGGGATACATATTACATTTTTTGCATTAAAATTTATTTCTTTTAAATTTATTGCATTTAAATTTATTCTTATTTATTTTGAGAGAGAGGTAGAGAGAACACGAACAGGGGAGGGGCAGAGAGAGAGAGAGAGAGAGAGAGAGAGAGATTGGGGCAGGAGGAGAGAGACTCCCAAGCAAGCTCCGCTCTGACAGTGCAGAGCCCAATGTGAGGCTTTAACTCACAAAGCGGGGGATCACGACTTGAGCTGAAACCAAGATTCAAGGTTTAACCAACTGAGCCACCCAAGCACCCCTGGCCTTAAAATTTAAAAGGCATCAAGCAGCATCAGGAATTCAAGATTTTTAAAAATTTTTAATGATTTATTTATTTGTATTCTCCATTAGAGTGCACAGACAATGCTTTCCAGGCGTTAGCTTGGAGAAGCACTGCTATGCTTGCTACAGCTAAAGCTTTGAGAAAATCCTAGCAAACCATGTAGTTTGTTCCTTTAAAACGCTGGTGACGTGGTGCCCGCTTTCTCGAAGGCAGTTAGCACCGCGCACCGCTCTCGGGAGCCGCCACGCTATTGTGTCCCTGGTTGTGAAAGAGAAGCAAACGTTCCGAGACACCAGGGCTGCAATTACTCAATGAAACAGAAGTGCCACACCTTCGGCTGTCGAAGTTACTTCTACAGGCCACACCCACCGACAACTCTGTCCTAATTCTGAGACTGGCATCAAAGCTTTGCGGTCACGCTAAAAGATCTTCCAGTCTCCTGCCATTTGGGCTCCTAAAGCAAAGTGTAGCGTGACTACACCGTTGCAGGAAATGTGTTGCTCGCGTTAGCCATCCCTGTGGATTTCAGGCTGGGGAAGTAAATCAATTGAGGGGGGAAAATTCCCAGAGAAGCTCATTAATTAGTAATAAATGGGCAACTGGCCCAAATCACAAGGCGTGGAAGGCAGCAAAATCAGCCGGCAATGTGTTCTCGGCCAAATCACGGAAGTAAATACTGGAGGTGTAAAAATCGATCGATCGACGATTTCAGCCCCACCGCCCTCCCCGCACAAGTCTGCGACCGTAGCCCACCCGGTGCGGAGCGCCCTGAGCCCTGCTCCCGGGGCGGGGCGCACGCCGACGGCACCTACCCAGCAGCAGGAGCCGGTGCGTCTGCTGCAGGTCGCGCTTCTGCTCGCGGAGCATGCGGTCGATGTTCCTGCTGACCTTCCTCGCCTCGCGCTCCGCCTCGCGCTCCTCCGCGCGC